>NC_037595.1:1419793-1778626 GCF_003073045.1 Pomacea canaliculata | reverse complement strand
CTTGCTACTTGGCTGACTTCGCTGAGCTGGCTGACTTGGCAGACGGCTGACCTGGGCTGATCTGCTGAACTTTGATCTAGGCTGACCTGGCTGACTGCTGAGCTTGCTGCAGCTTGGTGATTGCTACTCTGACGCTGAGTGGCCCTGACCTGGCTACATGCGACTGGCATACTTGCTGAACTGCTGAGCTTGGCTGACGCTGAGCTTGGCTTGAGCTATGGCGAGCTCTCGGCTGAGCTTGCTGAGCTGTCTGAGCTGCGGACTGCTTAGCTTGCTGAGCTTGCTGAGCTGGCTGAGCTTCTAGCTTGGCTGAGCTTGGCGAGTTGGCGAGTTGCTGCTGAGCTTGCTGAGCTTGGCTAGCTTGCTGACAGCTTGGTGAGCTTGGCTGAGCTATGGGAGTTGGCTGGCTTGCTGAGCTTTGGCTGAGCGGCGAGCTTTGGCGAGCTGGCTGAGCTGGCTGACTGCTGAGTGGGCTGAGCTTGGCTGACTTGCGAGCTTGCTGACCTTGGTGAGGACTTGGCGTGAGCTTGGCTGAGCTTGGCTGAGCTTGGCTGAGCTGGGCTGACTTGGCTGAGCCTTGGCTGAAGCGGCTGACTGCTGAGCTTGGTTTCTGGAGGCTGGGCTGAGCTTGCTAGTTGGCGAGCTGCTGAGCTTCTGAGCTTGCTGAGCTGGCCTGAGCTGCATGAGCTTGGCGAGCTGGCTGACTTGCTGAGCTCTGACGCTGGAGCGGCTGACTGGCGAGCTGCTAGCTTGGCTGACTGGCTAAAGTGCTGCTGCTGAGCTTGGCTGAGCTTGGCCTGAACTGGCGAGCTTGGCGAGCTGTGAGCGGGCTGAGCGCTGAGCTGGCTGAGCTTAGGCTAGCTTGCCTAGCTCGCTAGCATTGGCTGAGCTTGGCTGAGCTTGGCTTACAGCTTGGCTGAGCTGCGCTGAGCTCTGGCTGGCTGAGCTGGCTGAGCCTGGAGCTTGGCTGAGCTGGTGAGCGTGGCGAGCTTGGCTGAGCTTGCTGGCTTAGTGAGCTTGGGAGTCTGCGAGCTTGGCCTGAGCTGCTGACGGGCTGGAGCTGTGCGGGCTGGCTGAGCTGGCTAGCTTGCTGAGCTGGCTGAGCTGTGGCGAGCTTTGGCGAGCCTGCTGGAGCTTGGCTGAGCTCGGCTGGTCTTGGTGAGCTTGGTTGAGCTTGGCTTTGCTGGGCTGACTGGCGAGGCTGGCTGGCTTGGCTGAGCTTGGCTGAGCTTGCCTGAGCTGGCGAGCTTGGCTGGCTGGCTTGACTTGGCTAAGCTGCATGAGGCTGCTGGCTTGGTGGCTGCGAGCGCTGACTGGCTGACTGGCAGCTTGCTAGCTGCTGAGCTGGCTGAGCTTGGGCTTGCTGGCTGTTGCTAGCTGCGACTGGCTAGCTGGCGCTGGCTGAAGCTGCGAGCATGGCTAGCTGGCGAGCTTGGCTGAGCTCGCGGCTGCGAGCTAGATACTGGCTGACTATGCGACGCTGGAGATCGACTGGCGAGCTTGCACATGCGAGCTGCTACGCTGAGCTTGGCCTGAGCTGCTGAGCGCTGACTGGCTGACTTGCTGAGCTTGGCGAGCAGGCCTGAGCTGGCGAGCTTGGCAGTTGCCACTTGCTGAGCTTGGCTTAGCTTGCTGACTTGGCTGAGCTGGTGAGATGCTGGCTTGGCTAGCTGGCTGAGCTGTGCTGATGCTTGGCTAGCTTGGCTGAGTCTTGGCTAGCTTGGCTGAGCTTGGCGGAGCTTGCTGGCTTGGCTACTTGCTGAGCTGGGCTGCAGCTTGGCTTGAGCTTGGCTGAGCATTGGCTTGAGCTGGCTAGCGTGGCTGAGCTTGCGCGGCTTGGCTGACTTGGCCTGAGCTTGCCGAGCTGCTGAGCGGCGAGCTGCTGACTTTGGCTGACTGCTGAGCTGGCTGAGCGCGACTTGCGCGCGTGCTGAGCTGGCGAACTGGCTAGATGTCTGAGCTCTTGCGGAAGCTTGCTGAGCTGGCTGACTGCTAGCTGGCGAAGCTGTAGTCTGCCTGAGCTGCAGCTTGGCTGAGCTGCTGAGCTTGGCTGAGCTGTAGCTGGCGAGCTGGCTGAAGCCTTGGCGAGCTGCTGAGCTTGGCTGACTGCGAGCTTGGCTGAGCTTGGCTGAGCTTGGCTGAGTTGCACTTGGCGAGCTTGGCTGACTTGGCTGAGCGGCACTTGGCGACTGCTGAGCTGGCGAGCTTGGCTAGCTGGCTGAGCTGGTGGACTTGGCTGACTTGCTGAGCTGCATGACTTGCGAGCGGCGAGCCGGCGAGCTTGCGAGCTGGCAGCTCGGCTAGCTGCTGAGTTGGCGAGCTTGGCTCGACCTGGCTGAGCTTGCTGAGCTTGCTGAGCTTGGCTGAGCTTGGCTGACTTGCTGAGCTGGCTGAGCTTGGCTGAACTGGCTCTTGGCTGAGCTTGGCTTGACTTGGCGAGCTGGTAGCTCTGGCTGAAGCTGGTGAGCTTGTCTGACATTGGCGAGCTTGGCTGAGCTTGGCTGAGGCTTGGCTGAGCTTGGCTGACTTGGGCTATTGCTAGCTGGCTGACTTGGCGAGCTGGCTGAGCTTGCTGAGCTGGCTGACGGCTAGCTGCTGCGCATTGGCTGAGTGCTAGCTGGCTGAGCTGCTGACGCTTGCGAGTTGGCCGAGCTGGCGAGCTATGGCGACTTGGCTAGCTTGGGAGCTTGGCTGCACTTGGCACTGCTGGCTGGCTGAGATTGGCTGAGCTTGGCTGAGCTTGGCTGAGCTTGGCTGAGCTTGGCTGAGCTTGGCTGAGCTTGGCTGAGCTTGGCGAAGCTGGCTACTTGCTGAGCTGGCAGAGCTGGCTGATTGGCTAGCTTGGCGATGCTTGCTAGCTGGCTGAGCTGGCTTGAGCTCGGGCTGAGCTTGGCTGAGCTTGGCTGAGCTTGGCTGAGCTTGGCTGAGCTTGGCTGAGCTTGGCTGAGCTTGGCTGAGCTTGGCCTGAGCTGGTGACCTTGCTGAGCTTGCGAGCTTGGGCTAGCTTGGCGAGCTTGTCGAGCTGGCGACACTCTCTGAGCTGGCTGAGCTTGGCTGAGCAGCTTGGCTGAGCTTGGCTAGCTTGGCTGATCGTTGGCCTGAGCTGGCTGAGCTTGGTAGCTTGGCCTGAGCTGGCTGGCTTGGTGAGCTTTGGCTGAGCCTTGGCTGACTTGGCTGGAGCTGTGGCTCTTGGCTGAGCATTGGCTGACTGGCTGAGCTTGTGAGCATGGCTTAGCTGGCAGCTTGGCGAGCTGGGCTAGCTGCTGAGCTGGCGAGCGCCGAGCTGGCTGAGCTTGGCTGACTGGCTGAGCTTGGCTGATCTGGCTGACTGGCTGCGCTTGGCGAGCTCGGCGAGCTTGGCTACTTGGCTGAGCGGCTGACTTGGCTGGCTCTCGGCTGAACTCTGGCTGAACTTGGGCTGAACCTCTGGATGAACTTGGGCTTGAACATTGGCTGAATTGGCTGAACTTGGGCTGAACTTGCGCCTCGACTCTCGCGCTGCACATCCTGGCTGACTGGGCTAACTTGGCTGACACTTGCGCTGAACTCCTGGCTGAACTTGGCTGACTTGTGCTGACTTGGCTGAACTTGGCTGCAACTTGCGCCTGAAACTTGGCTGACTTGGCTGCACACTTCCGCGCTGCACTCCTGGCTGAACTCTCGGCTGAACTTGGCTGACATTGGCTGAACTTTGGTGAACTTGGTGAACTTGGATAACTTGGCTGAACGTGGCTGAACTTGTTCTGAACTTGGTGAACTTGGCTGAACTTGGCTCCTGGGCTGAAGCTTGGCTGAACTTGCTGAACTGTGCTAAACTTGGCGAACTGGCAAACAGGCTGAACTTGGCTAACTGGCTGAACTTGCCTGAACTTGCTGAACTTGGCTGAACTTAGGCTGAACTTGGTTCTGAACTTGGCTGAACGTGCTTGAACTTGGCTGAACTTGGCTGAACTTGCTGAACTTGCTGAAATGCTGAACTTGGCTGAACTTGGCTGAACTTGCTGAATCTGCTGACTTTGGCTGAACTGGCGAACTTGGTGCTTGGCTGAACTTTTTCGAACTTGTGCTGGCGAACTGACTAACTGGCAACTGGCTGAACTTGGCTGAACGGCTGACTATGGCTAACTGCTGGATTGGCGAATGCTAAACTGGCTGAACTGGCTGATGGCTGACTGCTGAACTTGTCGTGAACTGCTGAACTTGGCTGAACTTGCTGAACTTGCTAGACTTGGCTGATTGGCTGACTTGGCTGGTCCCTGGCTGAAACCGGCTGAACTGTGCTAACTGCTGAAACTTGGCTGAACTGGCTGAACTTGCTGAACCATGGCTGAACTTGAACTGGCGAACTGCTGAAACTTGCCTGAACTTGCTGAACTTTCGAACTGGTGAACTGCGCTTAACTTGGCTTTGAACTTGGCTGACTTGGCTGAACTTGGCGACTTGTGCGACACTTGACTAACTGCTGAACGAGTAACTCTGCTGATGGCTGAATGCTGAACTGGCTAAATTGGCTGAACTTGCTGCTGCTGAACTGCTACTTGCTGAGACTGAACTCTGTGCTGAACTTGGCTGATCACTTGCTGAACTCTGTGCTGAACTGCTGAACTTTGGCTAACTTGGCTGATTGCTGAACTTGGCTGAACTTGCTGAACTTGGCTCCTGAACTTGGCTGAACTGGGCCTGAACTTGCTGCTGAAACTTGGCTGAACTTGGGTCTTGAACTTGGCTGAACTTGGCTAACTGGCTGAACTGGCTGAACTTGGCTGAACTTGGCTGAACTTGGCTGAACTGGCTGGCTTTTTGTCGATTGGCTTGAACTTGGCTGAACTTGGCTGAACTTGGCTGAACTTGGGCTGAACTGCTGAAACTTGGCTGAACTTGAGCTCATTGGCTGAACTTGTGCGAACTTGGCTGAACTTGGCGAACTCTGGTCTTGGCTGAAATTGGTGAACCTTGGCTGAACATTGGGCTGAACTTGGCTACTTGCTGAAGCCGAACTTGGCTGAAACTGCTGAACTGGCTGGAACTCTTGGCTGAAACTTGGGCTGAATTTGCTGAAATGGCTGAACTTGAGCTGAACTGAGGCTGAACTGGCTGAACTGGGCTGAAACTTGCTGAATTGGCTGAACTTGGCGGATACTTGGCCGAACTTGGCTGAACCTTGGCTGAACTTGACTGGCAACTGGCGAGCTTGCAGAACCTAGGCTTGAACTGTCGGCCGAACTTGGGCGAACTTGGCTGAACTTGGCTGAACTTGGCTGAACTTGGCTGAATGGCTTGGCTGAACTTGGCTGAACTTTGGCTGAAACTTGGCTGATTGCTGAAACTTGGCTAACTTGGGCTGAACTGGCTTGAATTTGGTATAACTTTGAATGAACTTGGCTGAACTTGGAACATAATTGGCTGAACTGCATTTGAACTTGAACTTTGGCTGAACGTGCTAACTTGCGTGAACTTGGCTGAACGGCTCTTGAACGCTGAACCGTGGCTGAACTTGCGAACTTGGCTGAACTTAGCTGAAACTTTGCTGCACATTGCTGAACTTGCTGAACTTGGCGAACTTGCTGCGTGAACTTGGCTGAACTTGGCTGAACTGGGATGAACGTTGCTGAACTGCTCCGTTTGGCTAACTTGGCTGACTTGGCTGAACTTGGCTGACTGGCGCAACTGCTGACTGACGAACTTGGCTGAACTGCTGAATTGGCTGACAACTTGCGAACCATCTGAATTGGCTGAACTGCTGAACTGACTAGGCTGAACTTGCTAACTTGCACTGAACTTGGCTGAACTTGCTGAACTTGGCTGAACTTGCTGAACTTGGGCTGAACTGAGGCTGAACTTGGCTGAACTGCTGGCTAACTTGGCTGAACTTGCCTGAACTGACTTGGCTGAACTTGCTGAACTGGCTGGCTTGAACTTGGCTGACACTTGCTTGAACTGGCTGAACTTGCGCTTGTTAAATTGGCTGAACTTGGCTGAACTTGGTGCAACGATGCTAACTTGGCTGACTTGGCTGAATTGCTGAACTGGCTGAACTTGCTGAACTTGGCTGAACTTGGCTGCACTGGCTGAACTTGCCTGAACTGGCTGAACTTGCTGAACTGGCTGAACTTGCTGAACTTGGCTGAACTTGGCTGAACTTGCTGAACTTGGCTGAACTTGGCTGAACTTGGCTATAACTTGGGCTGAACTTGCTCAACTTGGCTGACTTTGGGCTGAACTTCGGGCTGAACTTGGCGAACTTTTTTTGGGGGAACTTGGCGACTTGGCTGAACTTGGCTTGAACTTGGCTGACTTTGGTTGGCTGAACTTGGCTGAACTTGCTGAACTTGGCTGAACTTGGCTGAACTTGGCTGAACCTTGGCTGAACTGGGCTGAACTGGCTTGAACTTGGCTGAATCTTGGCTGAACTTGGCTTTGAACTTGGCTGAACTTTGGCTGAACTTGGCCCATGAACTTGGCTAACTTGGCTAACTTGCTGAACTTGGCTGAACTTGCTGAACTGGCTGAACTTGGCTGAACTCACTTGGCTGAACTTGGCTGAACTTGGCTGACTTGGCTGAACTTGCTGAACTTGGCTGAACTTGGCTGAACTTGGCTGAACTTGGCTTCGAACCTCTGGCTGAAACTTGGCTGAACTTGGCTGAACTTGGCTGAACTGCTGCTGAACTTGGCTGAATTGGCTGACTGCGAACTGGCTTGAACTTGCTGAACTTGGCTGAACTTGGCGAACTCTTGAACTTGGGGCTATAAACTTGACTAACTTGGCTGAACTTGGCTGAATTGGTGAACTGAACTGGGCTTGCTGAACTTGCTGAACTGCTATTGGCTGAACTTGGCTGAACTGGCTGACTTGGCTGAACTTGGCTGAACTTGGCTGAACTTGGCTGAACTTGGCTTGAACTTGCTGAACTTGGCTGAACTTGGCTGACTTGGCTGAACTTGGCTGAACTTGGCTAACTTGGCTGAACTGCTGAACTTGCTGAACTGCTGAACTTGAAACTTGGCTGAACTTGGCTGAACTTGGCTGAACTTGGCTGAACTTGGCTGAACTTTGGCTGAACTTGGCTGAAACTGCTGGCTGAAATTGGCTGAACTTAACTTGGCTGACTGGCCTAACTTGCAACTTGGCTGAACTTGGCTGAATTGGCTGAAACTTGGCTGAACTTGCTGGCTGAACTTGCTGTTTGGCTGAACTTGGGTGAACTCTCTAAAACTTGGCTGAAACTGCTGAACTTGCTGAACTTGGCTGAACTTGGCTGAACTTTGGCTGAACTTGGCTGAACTTGGCTGGCTAACTTGGCTGAACTTGGCTAAGACTGAACTTGGCTAACTGGCTGAACTTGGAACTTGAAACTTGAACTTGCTGAACTTGGCTGAACTTTGAACTTGCTGAACTGAACTGAACTTGGCTTGAACTTTGGCTGAACTTGGCTCTTGGCTGAACTTGGCAAACTTGCTGAACTAACTTGGCTGAACTTGAACTTGGCTGAACTGGCTGACTAACTTGCTAAACTTGGCTGAACTTGGCTTGAACTTGCTAATTGCTGAACTGGCTGAACTTGCTGAACTTGGCTGACTTGGCTGAACTTGGCTGAACTTGGTGAACTTGGCTGAACTGGTGAACTTTGGCTGAACTTGCTGAACGGCTGAACTTGGCTGAACTTGGCTGAACTTGGCTGAAACTATGAACTGGCTGAACTGAACTTGAACTGGCTGAACTTGGCTGAACTGGCTGAACTGGCTGAACTTGGCTTCGACTGGCTGAATTGGCCTGAACTGGCTGACTTTGGCTGAACTTGGCTGGCTCTTGAACTTGGCCTTGAACTTGGTAACTTGGTTGCTGAACTTGAGCTGAACTGGCTAACTTGCTGAAATTGGTGAACTTGGCTGAACTTGAACTGAACTTGCTGAACTGCTGAACCTGAACTCTGAACTTGGCTGAACTTGGCTGAACTTGGCTGAACTGGCTGAACTTGGCTGAACTAACTGGCTGAACTGCGAACTGCTGAACTGCTGAACTTGCTGAACTTGCTGAACTTGGCTGAACTTGGCTGAACTTGGCTGAACTTGAACTTGGCTGAACTTGGCTGAACTTGGCTGAACTTGGCTTGAACTTGGCTGAACCTGAACTTGGCTGAACAACTTTGGCTGAACTTGAACTTGCTGAACTTGGCTGAACTGGCTGAACTTGGCTGAACTTGGCTGAACTTGGCTGAACTTGGCTGAACTTGGCTGAACTCGAACTTGCTGGCTGAACTTGGCTGAACTTGGCTGAACTTGGCTGAACTTGGTGAACTTGGCTGAACTTGGCTGAACTTGGCTGAACAACTTGGCTGAACTGCTGAACTCTGGCTGAACTTGGCTGAACTTGGCTGAACTTGGCTGAACTTGGCTGAACTTGGCTGAACTTGGCTGAGACTTGGCGAATTTGAACTGCTGAACTACTTGGCTGAACTTGGCTGAACTTGGCTGAACTTGGCTGAACTTGCTGAAACCTTGGCTGAACTTGGCTGAACTTGGCTGAACTGGCTGAACTTGGCTGAACTTGGCTGAACTTGGCTGAACTTGGCTGAACTTGGCTGAACTTGGCTGAACTTGGCTGAACTTGGCTGAAAACTTGGCTGAACTTGGCTGACTTGGCTGACTTGGCTGAACTTGGCTGAACTTGGCTGAACTTGGCTGACTTGAACTTGGCTGAACTTGGCTGAACTTGGCTGAACTTGGTGAACTTGGCTGAACTGACTGGCTAACTGCTGAACTTGGCTGAACTTGGCTGAACTTGACTGAACTTGGCTGAAACTTGGCTGAACTTGGCTGAACTTGGCTGAACTTGGCTGAACTTGGCTGAACTTGGCTGAACTTGGCTGAACTTGGCTGAACTTGAACTTGGCTGAACTTGGCTAACTTGGTGAACTTGGCTGAACTTGGCTGAACTAACTTGGCTGAACTTGGCTGAACTTGGCTGAACTTGCTGAACTGAACTTGGCTGAACTTGGCTGAACTTGGCTGAACTTGGCTGAACTTGGCTGAACTTGGACTGAACTTTGGCTGAACTTGAAGGCTGAACTTGGCTGAACTTGGCTGAACTTGGCTGAACTTTGGCTGAACTTGGCTGAACTGGCTGAACTTGGCTGAACTTGGCTGAACTTGGCTGAACTTGGCTGAACTTGGCTGAACTTGGCTGAACTTGGCTGAACTTGGCTGAACTTGGCTGAACTTGGCTGAACTTGGCTGAACTTGGCTTGAACTTGGCTGAACTTGGCGAACTTGGCTGAACTTGGCTGAACTTGCTGAACTTGGCTGAACTTGGCTGAACTTGGCTGAACTTGGCTGAACTTGGCTGAACTTGGCTGAACTTGGCTGAACTTGGCTGAACCTGGCTGAACTTGGCTGAACTTGGCTGAACTTGCTGAACTTGGCTGACTTGAACTGGCTGAACTTGGCTGAACTTGGCTGAACTGGCTGAACTTGGCTGAACTTGGCTGAACTTGGCTGAACTTGGCTGAACTTGTGAACTTGGCTGAACTGGCTTGAACTTGGCTGAACTTGGCTGAACTTGGCTGAACCAACTTGGCTGAACTGGCTGAACTTGGCTGAACTTGGCTGAACTTGGCTGAACTTGGCTGAACTTGGCTGAACTTGCTAACCTTGGCTGACTTGGCTGAACTTGGTGAACTTGGCTGAACTTGGCTGAACTTGGCTGAACTTGGCTGAACTTGGCTGAACTTGGCCTTGAACTTGGCTGAACTTGGCTGAACTTGGCTGAACTTGCTGAAATTGGCTGAACTTGCTGAACTTGGCTGAACTTGGCTGAACTTGGCTGAACTTGGCTGAACTTGGCTGAACTTGGCTGAACTTGGCTGAACCTGAACTTGGCTAACTTGGCAACTTGGCTGAACTTGGCTGAACTTGCTGAACTTGGCTGAACTTGAACTGCTGAACTTGGCTGAAACTGGCTGAACTTGGCTGAACCTGAACTTTGGCTGAACTTGGCTGAACTGGCTGAACTTGGTGAACTTGGCTGAACTTGGCTGAACTTGGCTGAACTTGGCTGAACTTGGCTGAACTTAGGCTGAACTTGGCTGAACTGGCGAACTTGGCTGACTTGGCTGAACTTGGCTGAACTTGAACTTGGCTGAACTTGGCTGAACTTGAACTTGGCTGAACTTGGCCTGAAAAGGCTGAACTTGGCTGAACCTGAACTTGGCTGAACTCTGACTTGGCTGAACTTGCTGAACTTGGCTGAACTGAACTTGAACTTGGCTGAACTTGGAACTGAACTTGGCTGAACTTGGCTGAACTGCTGAACTTGGCCTGAACTTGGCTGAACTTGAACTTGCTGAACTTGGCTGAACTTGGCTGAACTTGGCTGAACTTGGCTGAACTTGGCTGAACTTGGCTGAACTGGCTGAACTTGGCTGAACTTGGCTGTGAACTTGGCTGAACTTGGCTGAACTTGGCTGAACTTGGCTGAACTTGGCTGAACTTGGTGAACTTGGCTGAACTTGGTTCTGAACTTGAACTTGGCTGAACTTGGCTGAAACTTGGAATGGCTGAACTTGGCTGAACTTGGCTGAACTTGGCTGAACTTGGCTGAAACTTGCTGAACTTGGCTGAACTTGGCTGAAACTTGGCTGAACTTGGCTGAACTTGGCTGAACTTGGCTGAACTTGGCTGAACTGGTGAACTTGGCTGAACTTGCTGAACTTGGCTGAACTTGGCTGAACTTGGCTGAACTTGGCTGAACTTGGCTGAACTTGGCTGAACTTGGCTGAACTTGGCTGAACTTGGCTGAACTTGGCTGAACTTGGCTGAACTGGCTGAACTGAACTTGGCTGAACTTGGCTTGGCTGAACTTGGCTAACTTGGCTGAACTTGGCTGAACTTGGCTGGCTGAACTTGGCTGAACTTGGCTGAACTTGAACTTGGCTGAACTTGCTGAACTTGGCTGAACTTGGCTGAACTTGGCTGAACTTGGTGAACTTGGCTGAACTTGCTGAACTTGGCTGAACTTGGCTGAACTTGGCTGAACTTGGCTTGAACTTGGCTAACTTGGCTGAACTTGGCTGAACTTGGCTGAACTTGGCTGAACTTGGCTGAACTTGGCTGAACTTGGCTGACTTGCTGAACTTGGCTAACTTGCTTGCTGAAACTTGGCTGAACTTGGTGAACTTGAACTTGAACTTGGCTGAACTGGCTGAACTGGCTGAACTTGAACTTGGCTGAACTTGGCTGAACTTGGCTGAAACTTGGTGAACTTGAACTTGGCTGAACTTGGCGAACTTGGCTTAACTTGGAACTTGGCTGAACTTTGGCGAACTTGGCTAACTGAACTGCTGAAACTTTGCTGAAAACTTGGCTTTGGCTGAACTTGGCTGAACAACTTGCTGAACTTGGCTGAACTGAACTGCTGAACTTGGCTGAACTTGGTGAACTTGCTGAACTTGGCTGAACTTGGCTGAACTTGGCTGAACTTGAACTTGGAACTTGGCTGAACTTGGCTAACTTGCTGAACTTGGCTGAACTTGGCTGGCTGAACTTGGCTGAACTTGGCTTGAACTTGCTGAACTTGGCTGAACTTGGCTGAACTTGAACTTGGCTTGAAACTTGGCTGAACTTGAACTTGGCTGAACTTGGCTGAACTTGGCTGATTGGAACTTGAACTTGGCTGCTGAACTCTGAACTTGGCTTGCTGAACTTGGCTGAACTTGGCTAACTGGCTGAACTTGAACTTGGCTGAACTTGGCTGAACTTGGCTGAAACTTGGCTGAACTTGGCTGAACTTGGCTGAAAACTTGGCTGAACTTGCTGACTTGGCTGAACTTGGCTGAACTTGCTGAACTTGGCTGAACTTGGCTGAACTTGCTGAACTTGATGAACTTGGCTGAACTTGCTGAACTTGGCTGAACTTGGCTGAACTTGGCTGAACTTGGCTGAATTGGCTTGGCTGAACTTGGCTGAACTTGGCTGAACTTGGCTGAACTTGGCTGAACTTGGCTGAACTGGCTGAACTTGGCTGAATTGCTGAACTGAACTTGGCTGAACTTGGCTGAACTGCTTGAACTTGGCTGAACTTGGCTGATGACTTGGCTGAACTTGGCTGAACTTGGTGAACTTATGGCTGAACTTGGCTGGCTGAACTTGGCTGAACTTGGCTGAACTTGCTGCTGAACTTGGCTGAACTTGGCTGAACCTTGGTGCTGCTGAACTTGGCTGAAACTTGGCTGGAAACTTGCTGAACTTGGCTGAACTTGCTAACTTGGACTGAACTTGGCTGAACTTGGCTGAACTTGCTGAACTTGGCTGAACTTGGCTGAACTTGGCTGAACTTGGCTGAACTTGGCTGAACTTGGCTGAACTTGCTGAACTTGGCTGAACTTGGCTGAACTTGGCTGAACTTGGCTGAAACTTGGCTGAAAACTTGGCTGAACTGGCTGAACTTGGCTGAACTTGGCTGAAACTGGCTGAACTCTGGCTGAACTTGGCTGAACTTGGCTGAACTTGGCTGAACTTGCTGAACTTGGCTGAACTTGGCTGAACTTGGCTGAACTTGGCTGAACTTGGCTGAACTTGCGAACTTGCTGAACTTGGCTGACTTGGCTGAACTTGGCTAACCTTGGCTGAACTTGGCTGAACTTGGCTGAACTTGGCTGAACTTGGCTGAACTTGGCTGAACTTGGCTGAACTTGGCTGAACTTGGCTGCTGAACTTGACTTGCTGAACTTGGCTGAACTTGGCTGAACTTGGCTGGGAACTTGGCTGAAACTTGGCTGAAAACTTGGCTGAACTTGCTTGCTGAACTTGGACTGAAACTGGCTGAACTTGGCTGAATTGGTCTTGGCTGAACTTGGAAAACTTGGCTGAACTTGGCTGAAAACTGAACTTGGCTGAAACTTGGCTGAACTTGGCTGAACTTGGCTTGAACTTGGCTGAACTTGGCTGAACTTTGGCTGAACTTGGCTGAACTTGGGCTGAACTAAACTTGGCTGAACTGAACTTGGCTGAACTTTGGCTGAACTTGGCTGAAGCTTAACTGTGGCTGAACTGGCTGAACTTGGCTGAACTTGGCTACTGAACTTGGCTGAACTGGCTGAACTTGGCTGAAACTTGGCTGAACTTGGCTGAACTGGCTTGGCTGAACTTATGGCTGAACTTGGTGAACTTGGCTGAACTTGGCTGAACTTGGCTGACTTGGCTGAACTTGTGAACTTGGCTGAACTTGGCTGAACTTGGCTGAACTTGGCTGAACTTGGCTGACTTGGCTGAACTTGGCTGAACTTGGCTGAACTTGGCTGAACTTGGCTGAACTTGGCTGAACTTAACTTGCTGCTGGCTGAACTTGGCTGAACTTGGCTGAACTTGGCTGAACTTGGCTGAACTTACTTGGCTGAACTTAACTTGGCTGAACTTGGCTGAACTTGGCTGAACTTGGCTGAACTTGCTGAACTTGGCTGAACTTGGCTGAACTTGGCTGAACTTGGCTTGAACTTGGCTGAACTTGCTGAACTTACTTGGCTGAAACTTGGCTGAACTTGGCTGAACTTGGCTGAACTGGCTGAACTTGGCTGAACTTGGCTGAACTTGGCTGAACTTGGCTGAACTTGGCTGAACTTGGATGAACTTGGCTGAACTTGCTGAACTTGGCTGAACTTGGCTGGACTTGGCTGAACTTAACTTGGCTGAACTTGGCTGAACTTGGCTGAACTTGGCTGAACTTACTTGGCTGAACTTGGCTGAACTTGGCTGAACTTACTTGGCTGAACTTAACTTGGCTGAAACTTGGCTGAACTTGGCTGAACTTAACTTGGCTGAACTTGGCTGAACTTGGCTGACTTGGCTGAACTTACTTTGGCTGAACTTGCTGACTTGGCTGAACTTGGCTGAAACTTGGCTGACTTGGCTGAACTTCTTGGCTGAACTTGGCTGAACTTGCTGAACTTGGCTGAACTTTGGCTGAACTTACTTGGCTGAACTTACTTGGCTGAACTTACTTGGCTGAACTTGGCTGAAACTTGGCTGAACTTGGCTGAACTTGCTGAACTTGGCTGAACTTGGCTGAACTTGGCTGAACTTGGCTGAACTAACTTGGCTGAACTTGGCTGAACTTGGCTGAACTTGGCTGAACTTGGCTGAACTTACTTGGCTGAACTTACTTGGCTGAACTTGGCTGAACTTGGCTGAACTTACTTGGCTGAACTTGGCTGAACTTGGCTGAACTTGGCTGAACTTGGCTGAACTTGGCTGAACTTGGCTGAACTTGGCTGAACTTGGCTGAACTTGGCTGAACTTGGCTGAACTTGGCTGAACTTGGCTGAACTTGGCTGAACTTGGCTGAACTTGGCTGAACCTTGGCTGAACTTGGCTGAACTTTGGCTGAACTTTGGCTGAACTTTGGCTGAACTCTTGGCTGAACTTGGCTGACTTGGCTGAACTTACTTGGCTGAACTTACTTGGCTGAACTTGGCTGAACTGAACTTGGCTGAACTTGGCTGAACTTGTGCTGAACTTGGCTGACTTGGCTGAACTTACTTGGCTGAACTTAACTTGGCTGAACTTACTTGGCTGAACTTGCTGAATTGGCTGAACTGGCTGAACTTGGCTGAACTTATTGTTGAAACTTGGCTGAACTTGGCTGAACTTGGCTGAACTTACTTGGCTGAACTTACTTGGCTGAACTTGGCTGAACTTGGCTGAACTTAACTTGGCTGAACTTACTTGGCTGAACTTGGCTGAACTTGGCTGAACTTACTTGGCTGAACTTGGCTGAACTTGGCTGAACTTAACTTGGCTGAAACTTGGCTGAACTTGGCTGAACTTACTTGGCTGAACTTACTTGGCTGAACTGGCTGAACTTACTTGGCTGAACTTGGTGAACTTGGCTGAACTTGGGACTTGGCTGAACTTACTTGGCTGAACTTGGCTGAACTTGCTTGGCTGAACTTGCTACTTGGCTGAACTTACTTGGCTGAACTTGGCTGAACTTGGCTGAACTTGGCTGAACACTTGGCTGAACTTGGCTGAACTTGGCTGAACTTACTTGGCTGAACTTGGCTGAACTTGGCTGAACTTGGCTGAACTTCTTGCTGAACTTGGCGCTGAACTTGGCTGAACTTGGCTGAACTTGGCTGAACTTGGCTGAACTTGCTGAACTTGGCTGAACTTTGGCTGAACTTGGCTGAACTTGGCTGAACTTGCTGGCTGAACTTCGGCTGAACTTGCTGAACTTAACTTGGCTGCTGAACTGAACTGGCTGAACTTGCTGAACTTGACTTGGCTGAACTTGCTGCGAACTTGGCTGAACTTGCTTGGCTGAACTTGGCTGAACTTACTGCTTGAACTTGGCTGAACTTTCGCTGAACTCTTCTGAACTTCTGAACTTGCTGAACTGCTGAACTTTCTGAACTTCGCTGAACTTGGCTGAACTTCGCTGAACTTCGCTGAACTTGCTGAACTGAACTTGGCTGAACTTGGCTGAACTTCGCTGAACTTGCTGAACTTCGCTGAACTTCGCTGAACTTGGCTGAACTTCGCTGAACTTGCTGACTTCGCTGAACTTGGCTGAACTTGCTGAACAACTTGGCTGAACTCTGAACTTGGCTGAACTTACTGCTGAACTTCGCTGAACTTCGCTGAACTTCGCTGAACTCGCTGAACTTCGCTGAACTTCGGCTGAACTTCGCTGAACTTCGGCTGAACTGCTGAACTGCTGAACTTCGCTGAACTTCGCTGAACTTCGCTGAACTTGCTGAACTTCGCTGAACTTCTTGCTGAACTTCGCTGAACTTGCTGAACTTGGCTGAACTGGCTGAACTTCGCTGAACTTCGGCTGAACTTCTGCTGAACTTGGCTGAACTTCGCTGAACTTCGCTGAACTTCGCTGAACTTCGCTGAACTTCGCTGAACTTCGCTGAACTTCGCTGAACTTCGCTGACTTCGCTGAACTTCGCTGAACTTCGCTGAACTTCGCTGAACTTCGCTGAACTTCGCTGAACTTCGCTGAACTTTCGCTGAACTTCGCTGAACTTCGCTGAACTTCGCTGAACTTCGCTGAACTTCGCTGAACTTCGCTGAACTTCGCTGAACTTCGCTGAACTTCGCTGAACTTCGCTGAACTTCGCTGAACTTCGCTGAACTTCGCTGAACTTCGCTGAACTTCGCTGAACTTCGCTGAACTTCGCTGAACTCGCTGAACTTCGCTGAACTTCGCTGAACTTCGCTAACTTCGCTGAACTTCGCTGAACTTGCTGAACTTCGCTGAAACTTCGCTGAACTTCGCTGAACTTCGCTGAACTTCGCTGAACTTCGCTGAACTTGAACTTCGCTGAACTTCGCTGAACTTCGCTGAACTTCGCTGAACTTCGCTGAACTTCGCTGAAACTTCGCTGAACTTCGCTGAACTTCGCTGAACTTCGCTGAACTTCGCTGAACTTCGCTGAACTTCGCTGAACTTCGCTGAACTTCGCTGAACTTCGCTGAACTTCGCTGAACTTCGCTGAACTTCGCTGAACTTCGCTGAACTTCGCTGAACTTCGCTGAACTTCGCTGAACTTCGCTGAACTTCGCTGAACTTCGCTGAACTTCGCTGAACTTCGCTGAACTTCGCTGAACTTCGCTGAACTTCGCTGAACTTCGCTGAACTTGCTGAACTTCGCTGAACTTCGCTGAACTTGGCTGAACTTCGCTGAACTTCGCTGAACTTCGCTGAACTTCGCTGAACTTCGCTGAACGCTGAACTTCGCTGAACTTCGCTGAACTCGCTGAACTTCGCTGAACTTCGCTGAACTTCGCTGAACTTCGCTGAACTTCGCTGAACTTCGCTGAACTGACTTCGCTGAACTTCGCTGAACTTCGCTGAACTTCGCTGAACTTCGCTGAACTTCGCTGAACTTCGCTGAACTTCGCTGCTGAACTTCGCTGAACTTCGCTGAACTTCGCTGAACTTCGCTGAACTTCGCTGAACTTCGCTGAACTTCGCTGAACTTCGCTGAACTTCGCTGAACTTCGCTGAACTTCGCTGAACTTCGCTGAACTGCTGAACTTCGCTGAACTTCGCTGAACTTCGCTGAACTTCGCTGAACTTCGCTGCTGAACTGGAACTGAACTTGGCTGAACTTGGCTGAACTTGGCTGAACTTGGCTGAACTTGCGAACTTGGCCTGAACTTGGCTGAACTTGCTGAACTTCGCTGAACTTCGCTGAACTGCTGAACTTCGCTGAACTTGGCTGAACTTGGCTGAACTTGCTGAACTTGGCTGAACTTGGCTGAACTTGGCTGAACTTGGCTGAACTTGTCTGAACTTGGCTGAACTTGGCTGAACTTGGCTGAACTTGCTGAACTTGGCTGAACTTGGCTGAACTTGGCTGAACTTCGCTGAACTTGGCTGAACTTGGCTGAACTTGGCTGAACTTGGCTGAACTTGGCTGAACTTGGCTGAACTTGGCTGAACTTGGCTGAACTTGGCTGAACTTGGCTGAACTTGGCTGAACTTGGCTGAACTTGGCTGAACTTGGCTGAACTTGCTGAACTTGGCTGAACTTGGCTGAACTTGGCTGAACTTGGCTGAACTTGGCTGAACTTCGCTGAACTTGGCTGAACTTGGCTGAACTTGGCTGAACTTGGCTGAACTTCGCTGAACTTGGCGCTGAACTTGGCGCTGAACTTGGCGCTGAACTTGGCGCTGAACTTGGCGCTGAACTTGGCGCTGAACTTGGCGCTGAACTTGGCGCTGAACTTGGCGCTGAACTTGGCGCTGAACTTCGCGCTGAACTTGGCGCTGAACTTCGCTGAACTTCGCTGAACTTCGCTGAACTTCGCTGAACTTCGCTGAACTTCGCTGAACTTGGCTGAACTTGGCTGAACTTGGCTGAACTTCGCTGAACTTCGCTGAACTTCGCTGAACTTCGCTGAACTTCGCTGAACTTCGCTGAACTTCGCTGAACTTCGCTGAACTTCGCTGTTTGTTGATCAATCATCGCTATTTATCATCATCAATGATAATCATCATGATCATCATTATAAACAAAGATAATCATCATCAACAAAAATCATCATCATCCTTATCATCGTCAACAAAGATAATCATCATCATCAACAACAATAAAGATAATCATCTATTATCATCATCAACAACAAAGATAATCATCATCATCATCATTCAACAAAACAACAAAGATAATCATCATCATCATCATCATCAACAACAAAGATATCATCATCATCATCATCACAACAACAACAACAACAAGATAATCATCTATTATCATCATCAACAACAAAGATAATCATCATCATCTACAACAACAACAGATAATCATCATCATCATCATCAAGATAATCAATCATCATCATCTACAACAACAACAAAGATCATCATCATCATCAACAAACATCATCATCATCATCAAAACATCATCATTAAGAAATATAAACAACAATATCAACAAACATCATCAACAAACAAACATCAACAAACAAACTTCATCAATGTGCATCATGAACACTCATCATCAACATGACCATCAGCAACACCACATCAACACATGAGCAGTTTAGCAATGTCATAGATAACTTTCAACTTCTCGTCATTCAGTTTACTTAGACAACTGTTATTTTAATAGTTCCCAACATTCTCACTTACGGTTCGGATTCTGTCCAGGAGGTTCACACTAACTAACACACATATCTACACTTCTTGAATCTTGAAACTTCCTTCAATATTCTTCCTCGAAAACTCTCCTAAGCTGGGCCGCTGGGGTGACGAGGCCAACACACCCTCCCCCCTTCCACATTTCTATCATAACGACCGCCACTCTACATTATGTATCTACTCAGAGCTTTACCTTCTAATCATATCATTTCGCCTTCTGTCTTACATGAGATCACATCAAATACTAGTGGGGTATCCATGTTGCACACACAGATAGCAAATAAAATCAATAAAATAAAATAAATAAAATAAAATCAGCTAAAATTATCTCACGAATACAGTCGGGATAGAAATGTAATCACATCATCAAAAACGAGCCTTCACAATGATTCGCAAAATGAAAGAAGGAATAAAATCCCTAAGTCAAACACAGTTGTAAACACTTCAAGGTGTAAGCCCTAGTTCAATCAAGGCTATTCGGTAAACAACTATACACAATCATCAATCAAAGCAGTGGGTTTACACATCTCAAATCCAAATCTCAGTAAACACAATAAAGCCCACAATGACAATTTCTCTGTAGAGATGCAATAAACACATAAGCAACCCTAACGAGCAAACAAAGAGCAATCAGAATCTTTAAATGTAATAATGTGAACACTACTAATCATCAAGATTTAAAGTTCAATATAGGTTTGAGGAACAACCAAAAATTTTTTTCTTAAAACAATAGAATATAGAACCTAATGGGGAGATAATCACACGCTCAGACACTACCAAGCTTCCTCCAATAAACACCACACTCAGGGGTAAGGTGAAGATAGCAGGGAAAGATAGACAGACTACAGTAGAGACAGAGGCTATGTCCTTACTACGGGTAGAACTTTACAGACCCGTAGACCCCTGGAGCTGGAGACGGGGAATAAAACGTGAAAATTAACCATAAACATCAACAGAAAAACCACGTGACTCCTCAAAGGACAATCCTTCCACACAACAACTGTTCACAAGACAGACAGCCCCGCAATCACGTCGGGGTCACCACTTGTCACGGACAATCACAGTGGTCACACTTGAAAAACAAGAATAAGTCGAAGATAACACTTACAATTCCGTCATCTGCCATCTGCCATCCCGATGTCAGCGAACCTCAGCGCTAGGAATGCTCCTCCTCCACCCAATGGCTGTCCGGTAGCGTAACGGTTAACGCTGTCACCAAGACTGAAGATTGATTGTCCTGGGTTCAGCTCTCGTCTCGGGCATGCTGTTCTTTCTCTGCAAAGTGACATCTGTTTACAGGGCTGGCTGCCTTGCCGTGGTATAGCCTTTGTTGCTGGCTCCGCGTAAAACACAAATTCCCCCTCCTCCTCCTCCACCCACTCACTGTAGGCAGGTGCGCTGTCACACTAGCAAATACACTAACACGCCACTGCACATATTTGCATGGAAACAAATGCTGGTAGACACTTCCAGACTCTTTGGCCTGGACATGCGTGGAAACGTTGACAGGATGCTTGGTTCCTCGACGACCGACAAGGGAAGAAACTCCAGGGCTACCCGGATCGGTTCGAGCTACCCAGCCTTGCCTCGGTTGTAGTTACCCCTGGGTGGGTCCGGTGTAGGAAGAAGGCTCTCAGGCCCTCCTGTAGTTAGGGCTCCGTTTCAGCAGGTCCTCCTTAACTGTTCCTCTACATGAGTTCCTGTAACTTAATTACTAATGAGACTATCATTCACTGCTACTATTAGTCTCCCTGAGTTAAACTCATCACGTGATTTCTTATTGAACGTTAAGATTTTTCTCATGAAACAATTTAACAATACTTTTACTGTGAAATCAGAATTTAGAATTCAGAAAAATATAAACATAACATATTTGTTTACCTTTAGTCGACAAGGCACTAAAAGCACAGACTCCCCTGTCTGTATTTACACCTGTACAGGTAGGACCAACTGTCTCGGCGGCTGCGTTGGGAATGTCACACACTGTTCACTGAGCGAAAAACCTGGAGGTGAGCTGTCGTTACTAGTGTCACGTGTCATCAGCTGTGCTCCAGGACGGGGTTTACGAATTGGACTCTTTTTTCTCTTTTATTCTCACGCAGTACACACACTCGCACATTCGCACACACACACACACACTCGCACACACTCTCGAACTACGCTTACAAGCGAAATAAGACATTTCCCTGACACACAACATCATCCTTATCTTGTAATCATCTTGTAACTAGCACTTGTTTTGCTTAGTTTATTATTTTTTTTACTCTTTAGTTTAGTTTTGTATGTGAGCACACTTGTAGTATCCATGCAAGATGAAAAGTGTTTAAGGAATGCTGTCATTCCAAAATACAAACATAAAAAATTAAATATATTAAAACAGAAGAAAAAATTGTTAGTCTCTCATTGTGTTAAATTGTTTATTTTACTATTTTACTTTCTCTGAATTTTTGTTATCTTTATCAAGGTGCATCCTGAGGAAACTTTTGTTTACAAGTAAATCAGCAGCGGTCCGGTGACGCAGCGGTCAACGCCTGTCACCAATACAGTGAAGGTTGGCTGCCCTGAGTTCAGTTCTCGTCTCGGGCACGCTGTTCTTTCTCTGCACGTGGCATCTGTTTACAGGGCTGGCTGCCTTGCCGTGATATAGCCTCAGCTGCTGACACGGTCTAAAACACCAGTTCACCCCCCCCCCCTTACAAGTAAATCACACTGGAAAAGGAAGCATGCACAAGTTGACTTTTTCTGTTCATTTGGTCTTTCCTTTTGCATTCTGTCCTTTTCTGTTGACAGATGAAGTTACATTTACACCAGATACAACCATGTCTTTAATTATAATAATTTATATGTTTGATATCGAGTCGGTTATTAGCAGTGATAGTGTGTTACCGACAACCCAGGTACTTAGTTGTAATACACACACACACACGCAAGCACGCACACAAACAAAAAGAATAAATAGACAGAAAAGGGAGACAGACGAACGAGTTGAATAGACATTAAAAGATTTTCGTTTCGCTGAAATCTTTATCACACATCATAATAAATTTCTTTCAATGGAAAACAAAAGCGAAATCGGATTGGTTCACAAGTCCTTTATTTTCCAAGACATGAACTGTAATATTGTGTCAAATAAAAATGATTTCGTCGTCAGACCTAAACTCCCGAGTGACAGCCAACAGAATGTTTAGGCATGCGGACTTAATCGTGTATCTTCTCTTCCTTAAATGATAATAATCAGATTTGTTAAACAAATAATTTGTGTCGAGGTGATCTCAATGCGCTGAGCACAAACGAATAAACAGCAATTCATCATAAAACAATCAAACAAATTTTGTTGTAAAGTTTATACCAGTCTCTTTGATAACATTTTCAAAAGTCCACCTGAATTAAAATGTTGTTCAATTACTTAGTTAAGCTATTAAAATAATACTCAAGCTAATAACCTGAGCATTTAGACTATGTGCTTAGATGCCACACTAAACAACTCATTCAATCTGGCAGAGGATCAACTAATCAAAGGGACGTAAGACAGACAAGTTTTTGCTTGTTATCTCCCATTCTTCATTGTTTTGTTTGTTACCTGATGCGCACTGAAAAAAATATTTTTTCAAGATATATATATAATCAAGTCTGTAAAAGAAGATAGAAGAAATCAATGTTTACTCCCTTACTGCAATTGTTTATTTTAATCGGTCTGTTTTTGTTTTCTTTAGCAAGATAACCCTACGCTACGGAGACGGTGCTCGCGATCTTACTACTGTAACCTACTTGTAGTTTGACATCGTCTCGGTTGCTTTAGGCCCTCGTTTATTTTACCTTTACCTGTCACCAGTTTTAGGCCTTGAGTTATTTCGCCTGTCGCAATAAACTTTATGCAGCCCTTCATAGTGTTTAAAAGTTGTTGGATTAGCGCCAGAACAAGTTTCATGGCTGGCGAAGTTGGATGCGAAGGGTTGCTCTGAACGCTGACGTCACGTTTCCGAAGGTTCCAGAAGTTTTTCCCTTCACTGAGACCTTCTCCCCCCCCCCAAAAAAAAAAAAATCAGCCTCCGGTACTGCGCCGTGTAGTGTCACGAGTGATGAGTGATTGCGCCAGCAGCAGACATGCGCCGTTACCTGCACTTAGCGCCACGTGACGAGAGCTGATGCATGGCGACGACCCGTTCGTTTGAATGCTCGAGGGATTGGTATTGATGACTCTCATACCTTGCCTTCCCACCAAGGCCGACTGCTGTCACAAACGATTTATTTATTTTCTGACCGTAGCCTAGCGACTAGCGCGTCCGTCTTCCTAAACGCTTGTCGTATCCTTCCCAGATTGCTGTCTGATTTATCGAGGGAGGTACACAGGAAAGGGCTCGGTTTCCGACCTGCACACAGCTAACCACTACAGTTCACTGCCGTGCTCTCCATTTTTAAAAATTAAATTAAATGTAATTTTTAGTTTAATGTAAAATTTTAGGAATTGATTTAAATAACTTTAGTACCTTATTATATGCTCTTTATTTCTTATGAAAGCCAGTATCTGCCTCAAAAGTGAGTTGCCAGGTTCGTATCTTGCGAATGGGATCTGCTTCTCCGCGCGAAGTCAGCTGAGAGGGTCTGCCACTGCGACACTCAGTTTCCAATAAACCACTCACTTCAACTCGCTTGTACACACTGCAGCAGCTGGATGCAGCACTACCGCCACAAGAACTATTTCCCAGTGTTTATTGCCATCTTGCTGCATGTGTATAATCAGATACTCTGCCTCAATCCTAAGGTTTTGACTTGCCTCTGCCATGTTGCTTTTGCAAACTCCTTTCTTGTGGTCCTGGAGCATGTAGGCGACCCTGAATAACATTAGCATGAAAAAAACCAGCTAGTCTGACATGTTTACTGATGTATTTTAGCGTTCGATGAAAGGTTTGCACAAGGTTACTAAGATAACAACTTCTGGGAAAGACTTCTGGAAACAATTTTGCAATTGAAATCAGGTGTAGTTAAAAACAAAACTAAGGTAACTTAGGTCTTCCTCCAATGACTCGTTCTATTCTGGATTTTGTTTATAAGACAATTAACGAATTAATGTGTTCATATAAATTAGAGTACATAGATTTTCTTCTGAAATTACCGCGTAATTTTCAATTGTTCGGAGTCCTAGTCTACTGAATGTTATCATGGCCACACAGTTTCCCCAAACTCCCAGATCCCAATCTTCTCCACGTTTATTGCTTTTCCTCTTAAATTTCTCCTGATCTTTGCTAAGAACCCTGCAGTGTGCAAAAGAAAGAGAACATGAGGAGGGATGCTGTCATGGCCTCTCTGCTTTTCACTGCACTCGGAAGTTTTCGATGGCGAGCGGGTTGGTGAGTGAGGACCTCGACAGGTCTTGGCGACCTCAGGGAGGTCAGTCGTGGCGCGACGTGTGCACGAGGGAGGACGCTGTACGTCTCGCGCCACGACACGACAACCATCGCTGTCCGCGTCAACACGAGAAAAGAGAGGAAGGAGAGAGTCGGGTTGTCGGTCCGTGAGAGACAATGAAGTGCTTTTAGCTCCACCATAAACCATGAGGTCCTGTTCTCCTGAGTCTTAAAAGCTTTCCCCAAATCTCTGTGACCCAGTAACGCGTTTCTAATGCGATCTTCTTGCCTTCTTTATCATGTCCGACGGCCGTTTTTTTCCACGGAATTTGCTTAACGTTTCGAGTCAAAGTTTATTATTTTTTCTCTTCATTCTCCTTTCCCGCGGTCTCTCCCTTTTCTCCTTGTCGCTGTTCTCCTCTCTACATCTCTTTGTCTCTCTTTGTCCCCACCTTTCTGATCTTCTAATCATCTTTTTTCTTTGTGCTTTCTTTTCTTACATTGAACTGCATGTCTGATATTTTCCCTTTTTCTTATCTTGCTTTCATCTTTCTCTCTTATGTGGCAATAAAAACCAGTCTTTTTTCTCTGCTCTTTCTCTTTAATCTCTATCATCTCTCTCTCCTTATCTTTCTGGGCTCTACTCCTCCTTCTTTCTTTGTAATTCTCTCCCTGTCTGTAGTTCCTAACGCTGTTATTACCGTTTATTCTACATTTCGAATTCCTCTGAGCAGCGCCCATTCTTTCATTCTCCGCCATGTCTGTCCACAACAACCCACACACTGTGCTCGAAGATGGGAGACACATTCCAACCCCGCTCTCCCCTCCCTACTAACTGTTCACCTCGCTGAAATCCTCGTTACTGTCCTCTGTAGCAGAACAGAAGAGTGCTCTGTCTTTCGTCTTGGCCGTCATCGACCTCGGTGATGCTCCGGATATTGTCGTCTCAGGGCGAACTCAGAGGTGAAGTGATGGCGTCCACTGCTGGCTTCCTTGGTTTACAATGAAAGAAAAAAAAAGTCCGATGAAAGTAGTGAAATAAACAAACAATGCGGCTGCAGTGGTGACAGTGTGTATGTGTGCGTGCATGCGTCTATGAATAGGTACATGGATGCACGTACATGATACGACAGCCACAGATAAAAGACAATTGTGCGAAAGACGATACTTCACAGAGTATCATTGACACAGCATGAGGTACAGGAAGTACTTCACAGATGGAAAGAATGATAAATAGAAATGTCTGACAAAACACTTTCGTAGAAGTGTACAGAGTCGTTATCGAACAGCGTTCATCAACAGCAAACTCTAAACAAACAAAATAATAACAAAGTGATCGTCCCACTGAGAAAATGGCTGTACATATCAAAGCAGTGCCAGTCAGCATTAACAACTTAAGCATAATGATATATAGACATATTTTAACCAAAATGGACGCAAGCAAAAACTCTTTTGTGTATGTATCTACTATTTTAATTATAAAAGGATGCAGTCAAAGCGAGACCAAAGGCGCTCCGGAAGAGACGATGTTTGATGAAGGAAACATTTGGATGAAATCCAGAATCTAGCACTAGTCACATCACGAACACGTATTACTGGACGACATGCAGACGATTGTTTTTTTAATTTTTTTTTTTCAGTTCACTACTGGCTTCCAGTGTTTATTCACATTCATTGTTTAGGCTCGCCGAGACTAAAAGCGGAGAACTTCGCAAGCGTTGGTCTCGGCAGACAGATAGCAGTCCACCTAAACACGTCCGTGGTCACATGATGAGGGAAACCTTATCCTCTGTCCCTGTTTAAAGGTTCCCAAATGTTATCCTTCTTGTGTATCTATCCCAGATCATTTTTCTTATCCCGAAGCTTCGAGAAGTTTCTTTGTGCCTGGTTAACAAAGATGTCTAGCCCATGAAAACAGTCTCGTCTCGCGCGCTCTAGCGACATAAATATTTAGCCACACATTTCAGGAGAATTTTGTTGTAATTGAAGAGCTGGACAGCCAGGTATAGACATTCACACGCACTTGCCTTCTTCGTGTGCGAGACAAAACTGCGATACAAAATAGACGCTTCATACTTGTAATGCACGAAAAGAATTTATTTTCCTTTTTTCGATGTTCTCAACTGTTCAATTCTTTTGTAAGTTCTTCCCGATCATCTCTTGCAGACCTTCCTCTCAACCCTTCCCTCAAGTCCCTCCAGGCCAGATGCTCTTGTGACACTCCATTCACCAAAAAAGTCGTGGAATTTTCTGTGCAAGATTTACAGGATGCATCCTCGTACTAATGTTCACTAGAATCGTGCTAGCTCTGTGTGCATGTGCACGAAAAAATTTTAAACCACTCCGCAGCTAATGGCGTGCCAGTGACGCAAACAGCTGGCTTATTCCGACTCAAAAAACGAGTCCTGCCAGCCGCACACTGATTGGTTCCTGCCTTCACGTGACCCTGCGCCTGTTTGGTGCTTTGTTTTGTTGTGCTGTTGATTCGAAGCCTGCACTCTGTGTTTTATGGTTTAATCTTTGCGCAAAGATATCCTATTTAAGATTAAAAAAAGAAATTTGAAAGATCCTTTGCTATTTTGTTTTGAATCCTTTTACCGATAAATATAAAATCATGAGATTTTAATTTTTTTTTTAAAGCCTAAGCGATGATCTCCCCTCGCGACAACAGCTTCTCTTTTACTTGCCTCAAGATAACGAGAGCAAACTCGGGACGCATCTTGCCTAAATGAGGATGACAGTTTGGAAAATATGTTCTTTCAACTGCCACCAAGTCCTTAACGGGTTGCTGAAAAGCACGGTCTGAAAGCACATCATCCTTGTCGTTAGCGTCGTTTGCGACATCGACTGTCTCCTGGCGGCCCGCTAATAGCCAGCCGGTCGACGTGATGGTGTGTGCGGGTGGATGTCCCCTCCTGTCCCCATCCCACCTACCCCAACACCCAGCATCCCAAGCCCTTGTGCACAGCGTTATTAATCGTGTCCTAGGGCGGAAGTGCTGCAACATGATGAAGTTTAACTCCTAG
Source organism: Pomacea canaliculata (assembly GCF_003073045.1). Taxonomy (NCBI): domain Eukaryota; kingdom Metazoa; phylum Mollusca; class Gastropoda; order Architaenioglossa; family Ampullariidae; genus Pomacea; species Pomacea canaliculata. The sequence goes on along the minus strand of NC_037595.1, from coordinate 1,751,606 downwards.
TGAGACTTTTATTAGTCGCTGCATGCTGACATTTCACGCTGAACGGAGACCTTGTCCCGATGACTGATCGAAGGCGCTGGGCGAGAACTGTCGAAGTTTGGGGGAGGAGAGAGGGGGAGAGATTGTGAGAGTCTGGTCCAGACAGGTTGTGACAAAACGGGATTTGTGTGATGCTTCAAAGAGACGAGTCCGTCGACGAGTATTCACCCACCACCCACTGACCCCCACCACCACCACCAGGCCCGTCTGTTCAGGTGCAGACGCCAGTTTATAAGTACTGAACGATTTTCACGACGAGTGCAAACCGAATTCTCGTACATGTACAGATTTACCGAGTTGATACCTCGACAGAAAAAAAAGAAGAAAAAAAATGTATTTCTCTCCCTCTTTCATCCCGGGTCCAATGGGAGGACACCGACACTTTTGGGAAATAAGAGATAGAGAGTTCTTCATTATTCATTTAAAACGTCCTTGTCTCCCTTCGGGGGATACCCCTTCCTACCCTCCGTCACGCGTACTCTCACAGGGGCGGGGGACAGTAATGGTGGTGATGACAAAGAGTGACTGTCCCTGTCAAAAATAATAAGTGTTTGGTGTGAAACAAGGGTTACAAGCGGACATTCCCACCGAGTTCTGGGTTGTTGGGTTTTCTTTTTCTTTATACAAAGCTTTTAATGTCCTAGAACTGAAACTGTTTAGCCTCAGCCACAAAATCTTTGTATGCAATCTCTCTCGTTCACACCCACACACACACATTCACTGGTCAGTTTGTAACAGTTAATGTAATAAAATCTAAGTTTTTTCCCTCACTTACTTGTTCTTTCCTGCTTCTATCCCTTTAATGGATATCGAGTCACTGCGTATGTAATCAAATAAATGGAAGTATATAAACACAAGTAAACAAGCTAAAAGATTTTTGGAGGAATGTTTCTACCCCCACCCTCTCTCTGTCATTCTGACCTAAACACAGATGCATGCACATACTCTCATTCATACCTATACATACTCATATATGCTTATATATGTAGAGAGAGAGAGAGAAACCCCCCCCCCCATCAACACACCCACACACACACATTCTCTTCATTCATCTAAATGGCCGTCCTAAGTAACACCAAACTGAGCTCATCTAATGAGGATCTTTTTATTTGTTGATGTTAATTAAGAATGTGAGGCATTGGGAGTGTGAGTATAGTAAGCTGACAAATTATTTGTACATTGGTCAGTAAATGTTTTAGAGTTGACTAGACCAGTGGTTCTCACAGTATGTGGGACCGCGGACCACGTGACTGCAGTAAAAAATACGGCGGCCCACTGAGGTCTAAAATCACTTTTACCGTGAATTCCACATTTAAATGACCGCATGTGTCTCTGACATATGATGACTGTCAGCCATAGACCACGTGACATGGATACAATCAACACTGGTGTGAAATCAACACTGGACTAATTAGTGTCTCTTGCGATTTCAAGATCACTTTCCTGGCATATGATGACAGCCTGCCATGGACCACGTGACATGCGTGCGGAATTACTGCTTTGATTCCCCCTCTATGAGCACAGGTGACATTATAAAATCGGGGAGACTTCCCTTTTCTGTAGCTTTGAGGTTAAAGGAAAAAACTTGTCCAGTATCTGTTCCTTCTGCCTTTTTTGTAAAACTCTTCGGTAATACCACATCACATATCCGACAGACGCATGCCACCTTCATACTTTGAAATCATTTCCTTTTTCACTTCATTTGTTGGCCGCTTCCTTGTCATTAACTCACTACTGTTTATTGCTGTTAATCTTCTTTGGAGCCATGATTGAGGATTATCTTATTAAAATAAAGCACAACAATCACTAAATAAGAAGGATGTGCACAGATAAGGAACGACTGATCGTAACTGTGTCTCGAGCGCGAATGATAACATGCTGGTCGGTCACGTGTGGTTCACGTGGCTGTTCGTTATCCGAAATTTTGTTCGCTGTCCGAAATATTCGCTATCCGAAGCGTTCGCTAACCGAGGTTCCACTGTAAATATAATTTATTTTTCGTTGGAGCCTGAATTCGAATTAAGTTGCTGTCGATAAATCCAACTACTCTTTGAAATTCATAGACCCTGACATCTTTGTCTTTTGAGCACAACCTTGATCCAAGAATGACATTTCGTAAGGTGCTCGCTGATGCAAAACATCGGTGAATCTCGCCACAGTACGACTAACAGTCGATTTGTCTACATAAGTGAAAGCTTGATGTGAAATAATACCGTAGAATTACATTGATAAGCACTTACAGTAAAGGTGTTATTCACCTTGCCGACTTGTGACAGCCATCTCGCATGCCACTTCAACCGTCAGCGCTAGAAAGTTCTCTCGTCTACAATGAACTTTGTAATACAATTCTAAGTCATCAAACACTTCAAACGGGTGCAATCTGTCACCAAACAATCTTCTCAACAATCGACACTGCTGGCACTGAATGATATGAAGGCTGCCATGGTTCCTCGCGAGTAGCGAGTTATTCCTCCCCGACAACTCGAATAACTTTAAACGCGATCCGTTTGTTGTTTAACAATAAATCCAGAGAACACTTGTCTTTGACCATTTATTTATTTATTTAATGCTGATTAGCTAGAAATTGCTTCTTAATATGCAGTCATTCATTATCAAAAGATTCCTTAGCCAGTAACAAAGCATTAATCAGCAAACGTGGTTTCGTCTCTAACAAGTCTCTCGATATTTTGAGAATTTGTTGTTTATCAAATACGCAAACATAAATCAAAGCATGTATTCACTAATTGCTTTCCTTTTATCATATCTAGATGTCTTGTGGACGACAAATTTGATTTTAGTCATAGAAATAAAAAGGTATTCCACAGCAAGTCTCTTTTGTGGACAACAAAGTGTTACAAGAAAAGTAACACAAACGACAGCAGTCTGTTTAATTACTGGTTGTCTCAGTTTCACGGCTTTTTTTTTTTTTTTTTTTTTTTTTGGAGGTGGAGGAGAATGTAAAAGAGGATGTGAATTTTACTTCCAAAATATTATACTTATTCCGTGTGATTGGCAATGCTGAAAATGATGATATCATTACCATGACAACACAAATAGCAGAAGGCACCCAGTGTTCTCACTACTTTGTGCCGCTGTTTCCATAGTAACGTTGAACGACCATGTATACAAACACCACTTCTCCAACTTACTGTCACTAATAACACATCGACATTGAAATATTTTCCAGAAGGAAACAAGAAGTTTATTACTTCCGCAGACGGATTCAATTTTCACGCAGAACATCGGACTACAGACGATATGGTATTGCAAAGTTCGGGTTTTATGGAGTGGCTCGCCCTTGACCTCAGACAGCAGCTGATGGCGCGACACTCCCGCCGGAAGCGTGAAGACTGGCAAAAGTAGACAAAGATGCTGCACGAGCTTCTCACCATGGACAGCACGATCACCAAAATGCCACAGACTAAAAAGCTATTCTGGTATCGCCCTCCAAGATCAAAATCGTCGATGGCCACGCCAACCACTATAAACACCACGTAGGGAACGGAGGTGGCGATGTACACACACGACACCACCACCAGCATCTTGGTCAGCGCCACCTGCTGGCTGCTGTTGCTACTACTGCTCACCGACTTCCGCCACAGCATGGCGGTCCGCAGTCTCGCCACAGTCAAGGCTGTTGTGACGGAAATCCCTACAAAAATTACTATCGGTAACACGGTCATCAACAGCACTTCTTGGATGGTAGAAAATAAAGTGTAGTTGTCCATCCACGTTTTAGTGGATGTCCACTTCCAGCCTGTCACGTGACTACTGTTGTTGGCCTTTACTGCAATCACGTCATACCGGAAGATGTTAACGGAAAAGCCTAGCTGTGTGGTGATGTATATACTCCCCAATATTCCCCCCATAGCCCGCGAGCTGAGGAGCGAAAGAGCCCGCAGTGGGGTCATGACACACACACACCTGTCCACGGCCACAACTAGGGTGATGCAGGTGGAAAAGGTGTTCATCTCCAGCGTGAACCACCTCGTATATTTAATGGCTTTCAAGTGGATCTCCTTACCTAGAACCTTGTCTACGAACTGTACATACGATCCTATGACACTCTGGCCGAAGGAAGACACGAGGTAGAGCAGGTCTGTGAGGGCCAGGCAGAAGAGGCAGAGGTTCATGCGGTCCCTCAGCCCCTGTCGCCTGAACACGATGCCGTTGACCACGTTAGACGGCACGCCCACCAGCAGAATTAAAGGCTTGATCACACACTGTGATATCATGTTAAACATCTCAGCAGTCTCATATGTGATGATGTCAACATCGCTGTTGGGAACAAAAGATGTGAGGTTCAAGAGGTCCTGCCCCATGTTCGGATAGTGACTCTATGGTGTGTAACTGCTTCTGCTCGGAAAGCTGGCTACAAGGCCTGCCGCATCTTATAAGCATCTACAAAATATTTTTTGCTCCTTCCTGTGTCATCTGCTGAAGTGTTGTGCAGGTCATTAATGTACTTTATTATATGAGACTCCTAGTCTTCCGCACATGTACCTACAAAATCAATTTGACTGTATTCTTGTTCACAAATTTATGAGTTCTTTCTAACGCATTTTAAAAAATATAAATTGTAATATTGAGAAAAAAGGATTTTTTAAAAATACTTCTGTCGATGGTTCAGAAGAATAATTAGGGAATATTTTTAAATATATCAATAAAAAATAATCTTCGGTGTTTGTAGCTTAGTATTATATAGGCTTTTAAAAAAAATTCTTCAAAGATCTACACTAGCACACCGGTGAGCTCATTAGTCCAGTATAAGTAACCGGCAGAAAAAAACCTCCGAGGAGGTGGAGGGCGACGGTATTTCTGAAAGCGTACCCCGAGTACGGAAATAATGTGTGTATCTATTACACTGTGAATGTATCTGTGTGCAGGAATCTGTGTGTGTATGTGTGTGTGTGTTGACAGAGGGGTGGGTGTGTGGGTGGAGAAGAGAGACTCGATTGATTAACGAAGCTAAAAACGCACACACAGAGAAAGGAAAGAATGACTAAAGAAAAAAAAACACCTCAGTTTCGAAAAAAAAAAAAAACAGTAAAGGAGGAGGACGAGGCATATTTTGATGTATTTCTGAAACAAACATATTCTCCTTCAGCATTAACAGCTTCCAATAGTGCCTTTCCTTAATTTAATAAGAATTGGAAAAAAAGCCAAAATAGTGTCGTAAAAATACTTTATGTCTTGATGATAGGATATTTTCCATGAGTGTGGTCACTCACGTGACTCATTCTGTTGTCTGCATTCTGAGACTGAACAAGAACAATGAAAGACCGGGTGTTACCAATTGTTTTTAAATACAGGTTGGGAAACAACATTTAGCGACACCATGCGGTAATATTGAGAGTTTACTCTGTAAAGAGATGTCACACACATCGTTATGCCCACTGGTTCTGAATCCAGAAACTTCCAGTCTTGGACTGGCGACATGTGCTTGCTGCCTGTGGTCACTGCTGTAACTCTTGGGGATATCCTAAACACGGTTTATTCGCTTTTCTACCCGTGTTCCAACGCTGAGAAGTATTGACGACTTTCTCACTTGAAAGCATCTTCTTTCCGTTATTTATTTTCTTTGGCTTTGCAGGAATTAAATGTTTCTTTCAAACATATCTTTCTTTTGATTTTAATTCTTCTTGTTTATCTTTCTGTCCTTCCTACTCTACCCATGTCTTGTCTCAAGCGCTCGTGAGCGAGATTACACGCTATATAAATCACACATTTATTATTTATTATTAATAATATAAACACAAACATTGCAGATGCAGTCGACAATGACCACATATTTTGACAGGTCTAGAGTGTTACGACACTTAGGAAATTTTCTTTCCCAATAAAATCAGCGCTCCTTCCATCTAAATTATGTATCGAAAGACTTGGTATTGTCGTATTTTCATTTATTATCACCACCATTTATCGTGGTTAAAGAGCACCATCTCTAGTCTATAGCAGATGCCATATTATCTCTTGACAATTTTTAAGATTTAAAAAAATCGCTATCTTTTGTTTTCGTATGTTTTGCGGGGTTTCCTGTTTTTCCTGTTCCCTGATAGGAGGAGTAACATCAAGACGGTGAGGTAAGCGAATCTGTCAAACACATGAACGATAAAACAAGGTGTTGTCACTTAACGGTTGTGTGAGAGAGAGGGTGTGAGGGGTGGGAGATGAGCGATTTTGCTCCTTAGCTGATATCTGGTCATAAAAGGATAAAATCAAAGGGAAACCGCATTTTATAGACGAATCCGTAATAATAATAATAATAATAATAATAATAATAATAATAATAATAATAATAATAATAATAATAATAATAATAATAATAATAATAATAATAATAATAACAACAACAAGAATAAGAAGCTGATAATTGAAATACATTGTTATAATCTTGGTCTTTTGATGACACTGTGCCGGTGCGCATTACCTGCGATGCTTTTTGAGATTCTGAAGGCGTAATCATGAAAGACTACCTGGAAAAGGGAAAAACAATTAATGGATTGTGCTATGCATTATAATTAACACAACTGAAGGAAGCAGTCAAGTGGAAACGCGGAGGGAAGCTGAGGGCAGGTGTGCTCTTGCTCCAGGATGGCGCACGTTCACTCTGTCAGGTTGCAGTAGGTGAAGCAGCCAACTGTCACTTTGAATTGCTACCCCATCTCCCTTACTCACCAGACTTTGCTCCATCTGACTTTTACCTGTTTCCTAAACTCAAATCCTACCTACGTGGTCTCCATTTTGGAAACAACGATGAAGTCACATGTCCTGTGGAAGATGGTCGATGGTCCAGGAAAGAAACCTTCTTACTTGGTGGGATTCCAATGCTTGGGTATCATTGGTTGGACCAAGTGCATTGATATCAAAGGGGGCTACATAGAAAAATTGTGAGAAACTGTCTTGTTTCGGCAACTCCTTCTGGGTGAGACTTAGAACTTTTTGAACGACCCTCGTAACTACGTCCTCCTCTACTCTGAATATGACCAGCGTACTGCGACACAGTGAGGTAACTACTCAGAGCTGGCCTCTCTGTGTCCGTAGCCTGGACATTTAGCATGTTGTTCATTGTACATCTCTTGACTAGTCATCAGCCACTTCAAAGACAGATAAATCATTTGACATTTTTTTTAAACTTCTGACACTATCAGCGAGCACTTTTGTTGTAGACTTGCAGATGTGTACCTCATAAGCCGCATACAAAACAGTGCCATTTGTTTCGCTTGTGTATGAAAATTACTCAAGGAGAAGATTTCGATTATCACAACACAAATAGAAATAGAAAAGGTCGCTCCATGACCTTACAGTTACAGGGGCCAGTTTTCTCTACAAGCACGCTGTACCCCGGTATCGAAGCGTTCGGGGTACCTGCAGTTGTACGCCGCTGCTCTACCCGTTAAACTGTCAGCTACCCCGATGTTCATAATGCTTACCTGCAGTCTCTATAACAATTTGTTTTCTTTGATAGTTTTTTTTTAAAGCTATCACAGATGCATTTATCAATCCAAGCATTTATTTGAGCAGTTCGCAATGGTTTTCTAGTCGTTTGCAGATCTCTAGCCTGGGGCTTAAAACAACACGTGGGCGTTTGACTGCCCACGTGACGAGAAAAGGTCTCCCATCCCTCCAACACATTATAACATTTCTACGACAAGAGAGAGATGGTCTCCCTTCCAGAAGTCCTACTCTAGACATGATGAACCACTTACAGTTTATTTCCTCAGCAGGCCATTATTAGCCTTTTGATTACTTTACTACTTTTGTTTACTACGCGCTTATGATGAGGCTCATCAAAACACGCATGGCCTCTAAATTGATATTGTTCATTTAATTAAAAACTTGACAAGTGTACTAAAAGGTGAGTGAAACGACATTTACCACGTAGGGTGTGCCTAGAAAAATTATATTTTCTGCAAATATAGCTGCCTGAAACAAAAACTTTATTATCTAATTTCAAAGCTGATGATTTTTGCACCTGTAATTAATTAGCACGTCCTGCAAAATCTCGCTCTCGCGTGCTCGTAACTTGTTACCTGTCACCGGGCGCCAGAGGTGAAGTGGTTAAACCATTTGCTTGTCACCACTGCAGTGAGAGGCTCTGGGTTCAGATCTCGTCTGGGAACATTCTCTGTATGACACATCTGTTCGCAGGACCGGTCATACGGGGTTTTCTCCGGTTCCACCTCCCTCTTCCCCCATAGCACGAAATCGTCTGTAGGTGGAAGCACTCTCCCGCTAAACCAACCAACAGGTCAACCAATCATCAAACCGTATCGCCAGTCTAAGCATGTAAAAATGGCCAACGGTCGGAGCGATGTAGGGGATTTCTTGGAAGATATACATCTATTTTGAGTAATGGTATCTTAAGTCCAGCAACAAAACTTCCCACTACTTTAAGTCTCGACTCTAGTCGAGTCTCCGTCAGTCGAGTTTCCCAATGATCGTGCAACAAGTGTCTTCACCAGTGCTGCCAAACCACAAATATCATAAACTTTCTTGTCATCACAGAAGTGACATACGTTAGAGATGATGGCATCTCTATATCAATAAATTACTGATCAAGCAACCTTGTGAATTTATCTCATTATGCTTTTCGTAAGTTTAAATTAGTAACAGCCAAGGGTTGATATACTAATGTTTGCATCATGCAGTGAAATTCTAGGTGCATTTACAATATTTTTTCCGTTCAATCAGGTGGTGGACATGACATGTTTAAGGGAAGCCAGAAGAGCCTGCAAAATGCTGATTATGAAGACTAAAGTCCTAGGCTGCAATTTTATATCAACTGTACAGCTTTTACACAATACTTTTGTTTTCATTTCTTTTCTTATGATTCATGAACATTGTCTGGCGACATCAATGCTGTTGTTTCCCGACCTTTTCGCTGCTAGATTTTATTTGTTACATTCGTTGTTTTTCTTTGCTAACTACTTGGTTGGAGTTGGTCTGTGTTATTATTGCTTTATTTAAAAGTTACTGTCCACATTGGAAAACAAAATATAAGATTTAATGCGATGCGTGTTGTTACGTTTGTTGACAAAACATCGTCTCTACTCCTCAACCTTGACACATCACAATTAGAACAATTAAAGCTGGTCTGTGCAGACGACAGTAGTAGGGCAGAGATGGTTAAACTGTACTTGTGCCCCTCTGACAGATGTTTGAGACCACAGTACTACAAACCCTGCAAGTTTTCACGATTGAGATGTGGAGTTGCTGCACGAGAAAAGTATTCGTCTAAACACTAGGAGGGAGCTCTGGGAGTGGATGCTATCATCAGCTCCTTCAAGCTCTCTTGACTTTGCATAGTAACATTCACAAGCAGCCTGCCATTAATTGAAAACCGTAGATGACAGTGCAGTTGACCCTCGAACAACACGGGTCTAAGTGGCGAGGGTTCTTCTTCTCTTTTTTTTTTTCTTTTTTTTTTTTTTTGTTTTGTTGTTGTTGTTGTTGTTGTTTGTTTTTGTTTTTTTGTTTGTTTTTTTTTTTTGTTGGTTTTTTTTTAAGAGAGATATAATTACAAAAATTTGCAAAACTTCCCTCGCAAATAACGCAGGCTAGGAATAATTATAGAAACAAGAACAAGTCGGGTGTGTCACAATACAAATCTATGTAGATACTAGTTTATAAGCAACTTTTTAAAGTTACAAATTATCAAACTTAATCAACACAAACACAGTGGAAGTCACCGTTGGTAGTTGAGCAAAATAAAAACAACAATAGAGCAGTAAATCGTACCTGCATACAACAAACTGTAGCACACACTGTATTACTGTAATATCGTAACCACTCCTTGCTGTTGTACGAGAAGCAGTGATGCAACTGTATCGGAGCCAAACTGTTTCTTATTCCCAACAGTCGACATGCTGGTGACAGAGCCTCTTGGTGCTTTGTTTTTGGAAGGGAAAGTGCTTCCACCTTGCGGTGATTTCGCAGTGAGGGATGGGGATTTTTATGGGGGGGGGAGGTGGGTGAAAGGAGGGGAGAGTGTCGTTGTTTTATGGCGCCGCAAGTGTTGTCTGCTCTTACTTGTGGTCTCTGCTGGTTTGCCGCTGGCATTGGGGGTGAGCTGTGTTTGTGCCATCTTTTCTTAATTTTAATCTGAGGCCTGTCGAGCTTGGGCTGGTGGTGGACTGTGCTGGTGCCATCTCGTCCTGCTGTTGTCGCTTGCTATTGGGGCCTAGGAAGCCTGAAGTCCACCGTGGTGGGAAACCGCTCTGGTTGCCGTTTCCCTCGTGATGCTCTATTTTTATTTACTTTTCTGGTATGATTTTAGTTTCTACTTGTTCACTGGGTTTTAGACGGTTTGTATTTTTTCCTCTGCGTGTTATAGTTTTATTCATGGGAATGTTTATGGCTATATTTTTTGTATAAATATATATTTTGGGGGTTATGTTATCCAGTTCTAACCTTCGGCTATCATATACTAGTCTGGACTTTGGGTGGCTTGTCGCTATTGATGCTACTAATAAAAGTATAGTAAGCCAGAGTTCTTTACGTGGGTTGAGAGTTATTAAGGTTTAGCGCCAGTCTATATCTAAAAAAGTGTTCTTCTCTTTCTGGTTTGTTTTCATTACACACCAGAAGCACAGGGGTTGGGTGGTCTGTACATCTTGTTAAGTATTCTCCATTAAACTTCATTCTATTTTGGTTTCGTCAGACATATTTGTCTTTAAGAACATCAGAGTGGGACTAGATTGGTTGTCTGTCAGTCTCTTAGTACCTTTACCTTCATTTTTACATTTCTCTTGCCACGTCTTGCTGGTTTTTAGGCTTTTCTTCTTTCTGCTGTTGAAATAGAGATGTTAAGCCCGATAGGTGGGGCATCACCTCTTAAGCATCCGATGGCAGTAGAGAGAGAAAGCGACTCACGCCGGAAGCGTGAAGACTGGTGGAAGTAGACAAAGATGTTGCACGAGCTTCTCACCATGGACAGCACGATCACCAAAATGCCACAGACTAAAAAGCTATTCTGGTATCGCCCTCCAAGATCAAAATCGTCGATAGCCACGCCAACCACTATAAACACCACGTAGGGAACGGAGGTGGCGAAGTACACACACGACACCACCACCAGCATCTTAGTCAGCGCCACCTGCTGGCTGCTGTTGCTACTACTGCTCACCGACTTCCGCCACAGCATGGCGGTCCGCAGTCTCGCCACAGTCAAGGCTGTTGTGACGGAAATCCCTACAAAAATGACTATCGGTAACACGGTCATCAACAGCACTTCTTGGATGGTAGAAAATAAAGTGTAGTTGTCCATCCACGTTTTAGTGGATGTCCACTTCCAACCTGTCACGTGACTACTGTTGTTGGCCTTTACTGCAATGACGTCATACCGGAAGATGTTAACGGAAAAGCCTAGCTGTGTGGTGATGTATATACTCCCTAATATTCCCCCCATAGCCCGCGAGCTGAGGAGCGAAAGAGCCCGCAGTGGGGTCATGACACACACACACCTGTCCACAGCCACAACTAGGGTGATGCAGGTGGAAAAGGTGTTCATCTCCAGCGTGAACCATTTAGTAAATTTTACAGCCTTGTGGTAGATCTCTTTTCCCAGTAGCTCGTCTCCAAATTCTACAAAAGGTCCTATGACACTCTGGCCGAAGACAGACACGAGGTAGAGCAGGTCTGTGAGGGCCAGGCAGAAGAGGCAGAGGTTCATGCGGTCCCTCAGCCCCTGTCGCCAGAACACGATGCTGTTGACCACGTTAGACGGCACGCCCACCAGCAGAATTAAAGGCTTGATCACACACTGTGATATCATGTTAAACACATTGAAAGCATCATACGTGATGAAGTCCATGATGAGGCAGCACACAGGGATCCTGCTCCATCAAGGGACTTTACCTTTGTGTATGCCTCCCGTCCTCACAGTGCCGACAGAATTAGAGACTTGGCCTGCTTATCAACATACTCATTACACCATTCCGCCTGTTATTTCCCTGGCACTACTACTTCAGAGGATAATAACGGCAAATGTTTTATGTGCTTGCAAAATATCGACTTTTTCCTTTCATTTGCAAAGGAGAAAGCTCTTGTTATCTAGTTTATTATTTCAAAGAAAGAAAAAGCTAATTATCAAAAACATTTTATTCCAAAGTAATTAACGTAGCCGTATATTCTGATTTTCACAGCGTCATCTACGCGTTTTTATGGCCCAAAATATTTTTTGAAAGGTTTCTTTATTTGACTATTAACTGACCTAACTCTTTGATCGAATTTAATTAAATACGTCTAACGAGAACAAATATTTCTGGGCTTTTCTTTTATTTTGGGGAGAAAAATTGACGGTGTCTTTGTTCTGTTTAATTATGGATTCAAAAATATAAATAAAGCCAAGCTAAACAAAAGCGGAGCGGGCATTGACGTGCACGGGTGGGTGAGTCAGTCGTCTCTGTGCACAACAGGCGATATCTTAGGTGGGTGTGTGCGTGTCTGCGCTTCCTTTACGCATTTTCTCACAAGATATCTGAAAATAAATCACAACTTTTGGTGTTTTCCTATTGAAAATATACCTTCTAAAATAAAAAATAAAATAGAAATCAGACTTTTGTCTTAGTATTTTTTAGAGCGCGTGCTTGAAGTGTGCATAGGAGCGAGAGGGTACACACTGCACACTTTGAGAGAGAGTGGTCTCCGTGTTTCTTTCTTAAACACTCCGCTTAGTCAATTTTAACAATTTAGCACGAAAACAGAAATTCACAAAAAGAAAGTTTCACTACAAAAATATTTCTTTTATTGAAGATGGTCACCAGTTGAAGAAATCGAGAATGAACTAAAATAAGTAAAATGTATATTCCTGTATGGATTACTGGAATATTTTCACTGAATTTGGTTTGTCTCCGTCACACACTACTACAAGCCATTAAAAGCATTGAAGCACAGGTTGTAAAGACCAGTCTGGCTTTTGTGGTATAGTTACATGTCCTTTTTACAGCAGAATAGGTATCGCTTTGTTTCACATTTAAAAAATTGCATATTCATATCATTGTTCACCATTTACTAAGGCCTAAAAAATCTCTCGCTTCATTACAGGGAAATTATTTGCATTCCTTTAAAGAATAGTCTTTCACTTTTAAAAATGAGGATATAAAGTGTCCCGTTATTTATTATTATGAACTTTTAAGACGTTTAATAATATAATTTTTTTTATTCTCCCCGTGGATTACAAGTAGCAGATCACCGGAAACTTAGAGAACAAGCTGACTGGAAATTGGTGTTTTTTGGTACTTGTGTAAATATTGTCAAAAATTCTCGATCATTTTACACTAAACTGCGCTGCTGTTTATTGAGGACGTAGGCTATGGTGGATCAGAGCCATTGTGAGAACACAATAAAGTGTAAGTGTATTGCGTACATGCACGTGTCGGCGAATTTCAGAGGAAGGCCCAAGGTTCACCACAGCAGACATTTTCGATCTCTCATATTTCTAATCATCACTCGACGCTTTTCTTTAGTCCTTTATTCTTGTGAGGTCTCCTCTGTTGGTTGTTAGTCTTGTGAATGACTGATCCATAGGTTAGGTGGTTGTAGCTGCACACTATTAACATAATCATCCTCGTCGTTCATATCATCATCGCTAACGTGCTGTCCTAAAGAATTGTGATCTGACAATCTCGCATCATCATTTTTGTCATCAACGACAAAGCACATCCACTTCGCCAAGGAATCTAGCATCCCATGGAGTAGGTGGTTGAATCCATCAAATTACATACAACACACACATTAGTCTCCACAATGTTGTATTTTATTGTTCATTCATGTTATATATATATACACACACAACCCAATAGGTAAATAAAGATACACAAAATATGTACTTAACTATTCTGACATCTCAAGATACTGGATATCTGATGGCAATACAATCCAAAATAACATTGGTTGTTATGTGTTCCATAATGGTTAAGTACTGATATACATAAAATACTTCATCGAACGCCCCAGAAACTGTCGACTGAGAAAAATTCTCAAATACAAACAGCAGTGTAAAAAAAAATCAAGATGATAGTCTTTAATACAACTTTCATTGTAGCAGAGGTTATTCTCTCTGTTAAGACTGGTCGATATCGTCCTAAGACTAGTTTACCGAAGCTACCTCAAAGATAATTGTTAGTATTAGAGAACAATCGTTAAATTTTCTAGTTACTTAGCTGACCGTTTTCAAGATGTATTAACGAAGGGTGAAAAAAAAGACATATTTCAGAGTGCCTGCATGCGTTTCCCATATAGCTCTGTTTATTGTGATTTATAATGACATTGTTGTCGACATAAAACCAATCATCAGACTATTTGCTGACGATACTAGTTTATTTTTAGCCATGTGTAATCCTAACGTCAGGCATATCCAACATGCGGCCAGTCGTAACCACGAGTGACTTATTTACAAAAGGTTTTGTGCTTAGGTATCTGACTATCGTAGTCTACACGCTAGTCACTCCAAGCTGGAGAATAGGAACCTATCCGCCTTTTCGTAATCAGGTGCGCGGAAAGAGATGCGCAGAAATTAGAAACCCACGCTACTTCCTGTTTACACCTCACGAACATGTCCGAGTCGTTTACCCCATCTGTGTCCTGTCGAAATCTGCAATGCGTACCCGATATTTCTATCAGAGATATTGAAGGATTTAGTTGCAGAAGCTCGGCAAAATGCAATCATGAGCGTGGACACAATTATTTCGCCGAGAAATATATATTCAACGTACGGGGTCAGCAGACCCTTTGCAGAGTGAATGTGCAATTGTGATTCCAGCTTTTTGTCTGAATGTGCCACTATGTCAGTGTCATAGATATAATTGCAAAAAAATAAATATATTCTTACATCAGAAATATATTACAACATATACTGAAGTAGATTTTGATGAGATCAAATTAATTTTAAGTTGTGTCTGGTCCTGTGATGCTTTTTCTGTTTTTTCTGCACATGCATTTATCCGATTTTTAAAAAAATACAGTTGAACCGAATCCCAACAACGATGGTTGTCAAGCAACATCTCGATGCTACAGATCATACACGAAAACTGGAATTCCCCACACACTTGAAGTTAGTGACGGTGAAAATTTTCTTCTCGCTAAAATAATTGTTAAAAAGGCATAGTGAAACAATTTCACAGAGGAGAGAGAGAGTATAATAGACTTTCTTTTTCTAATGCAAAATTTTCTAAATTGTCTATGATAATGTTTTCATCAAAGAAAGCACTGTTAAATTGAAATTGTTTTATTGTGATTACCAGGTCTTAATCAGTGCCACAAAAGCAATCGAGAACTTTATGCTTTAACAAAAGAGATGGTCAACATAGTTAATAGCCTCTTAAAAATTTATTTTAGTTTTATGATTACAGTATTACAACATTTCATCCCACAGCAATGATACCATTCTCTATAAGCAAGAAGCTGACTCCAATGGTTGATACCAAGTATGGTAAATATCCTAGAGGCAGTACACTGGCTCATCAGCAAAAACTTCATGACAGCTTCATCATGAACTTCACTAAACCAGACACATTTCCTGCTCTTCCCCTAAAGAATGTGATGTCAGGAGATATTCCTGATTTATCAGAAGAAAACCTTTTAACCTCACTCAAAGTTTGTTTTCTTTTTCACCACTGTATTATTAGATACATTAAAATTTTAGAAGTGGACAGTGAAATTAGCTGACCTCTCCAAGTCATCTTTATTCCTGTCCTTTTCTTTCATACACATGGTTACAGTTTAACATTGTCTTTTGAAGGATTCTCATTGGCACTTACATGGGTAAGGAGGCTGGCATCCAGGACAATGGAGAATGTTTGCCTGCATTAAGGAATCATTTTCCTCTTTTTTTTTTTATTACCATTGTATATTCTCTTCCAAAGTGCTTGGTATAGCCCAAGGTTAACATGTGCATTTATTCTTTATGGATTTCAAATTATTTTGCCAGGTCCCTCAGCAAAAATCTGTTGAAATAGAAAGGGACACAAGACTCCAGTTAAATTGTCCCTTGTGGCACAAGCTGCAACAACACCGCATCACTGCTTCTGTTGTAGCAGATGTCGCAAAAAGGAAGAAAGGTTAGGTTTTTGTTCCAGTTTTTTGTAGTAAGTGCAGCTATATGAATTCGGAATTCCATGAAAGGATAATGTTGGACATTTGTCGGCTTTAACTGTGCATTGAGGTACACAGCAAAATCGACTATCACTGTTATTTTTAAAGAGCCGGCATGGTCGAAGAACGCTACGTGCATCAACAGTAAACATCAAAACCTTAAGTGGTTTGGATTTTCTGAGTGGTAAAGGTCATCTGCATGCATAATTTTCCGAAACTGTAAATAACCTCGTCAGAAATGCACTGTTACCAGAAATAAGAGTTGGACAAAAGAATTAGAGAGCAGATGGGTTTGGGAGGATAGGGTTCGAAAAGGGATGCAGCACAGGATACAACAAGGGTGTGCTGACACGACCAAGCAATTGGTGGTACCATCACAATCAGCGTGAAATGGTCGACGTGGTTGGAAGAATTTAATGCCTATGTCGACAACATTGGACTGATCATCTCTACCACATTAACACTAACAAACAGCAGAGACGTGGGTGAGGTGTTATTATACACAGCAGGATGGCGGGTGAAACGTCTAAAACGTTGCCTAATGGTGGCGACGACTAATATTAATGGCAGTGGATGCTTTAAACAGACACTACATCGTGCGTCCATACACAACTTTCGTGCGTCGTAAATTCCAAAAACTTGTCCAGGAAGATGGTAAAACCATTGCACAGTTCGTTAGTCGCTTGACATTGAAAAGTGATGGGTGCAACGCCGACTTGAAATATGCCATTAGGTAGTAGAGAAATGCAAATCACACTCTTAGAAACAGGTGATAAGCTCTCATTCTCAAGGAGCTTTTGAGAATAGCCAAAACTTACGAAGAAGTGAACGAATATTTACAGGTAATGCAATGTTTCTCGCAAGAGGCAGGGCGGAATATGCCGCTCTGTCGCCTCTTGAAAAACAAAAACTGGCGAGGGAGGCTGCAACCCCTGCTCTTCCAAGTACTTTAGAAGAAAAAAAGAAATATTTGAAGCAGCTAGTGCAGCAGCTGAGGAAGGTGGTAAGTGTTCACCACGTCCCTTTGACACTGGCATGACATGTATATAATTCCTTTTCCCCTTTGTTTAATTATAAACTGGTATGTATTAGATGTATAGAGGTGCACTGTACGTTTATTTGCAATCTAATAGTGAAAGTACAATGGAATAATTTAATTTGCAGGAAAAAGTACTTTCACACATTGGAGTGGCATACTATTTTGAGATGGAGTTAGATGACATGAACCATGTGTTACCACATGACAACATATATAGAAATGTGCTAGCAGAAAGGCCATCAATTCCATATGACATCAAGTATCTGCGCCAATGTGTGCAGAAAATATTTAATGATTCATATGGTAAGAGAGTGTCAATATTTGTATACCTTGGAAAATCTATAAAATCCTTGCAATTAGATAAATGACTTTTATATTTTTGTTATACTAAGGTGTCATGCTACAGGGAAATGCAGTCAGCCTGACAGGCATTGTTCGTTTTTATAACCCACGAAGTCAGTACAGAATATGCTGTGAAAAGACTGCTTTCTCCTTTACAAGTAGATGCAGGATGAGCTGAGAAACTGCTATAGCAAGTATGAGCACAGCAGTTAATCTTTCTACTGTCTTGGGGCATAAGATGTACAGTATTAGAGTACTCAATTGTTTGAGAAAATGAGTTGCTTTCAAACATCCTAGAAGAATTATAAGTAGGTAATATGTATTTATTGTATTGTGCCGATAATTTTATACCACTTTATCTGATGTGTGAATGTTTGATTTCAGGAAGAGCACTGGGGAAGGAGGATTGTAATTCATGCTTCCCATACAAGAAACACTTTCTGGCACTTGTAGTCAAAGTTGCAGGGATGCCAGAGGGTGTTCAGTTTAAACACCCTGCGGATTCGTCGTGTCCGGAGAAAAAAGGATCGTCCTTACCTAAGATGAGTCGCACACAGCGCTCAAACTTGACATTGCGACAATTTACACCACCTGACATTGTCAATGAAACTCCTTCCTACTCTCTAGTGTCATCACCATTAGAGGAGGAAGCGTTTAATTATGAAGGACTTGACAGAGAAAGTGGCAATACCGAGGACGACGTGGTGACAAGAAATGCAGCAAACATGGACACGGCTAGAGCGCTGATCTTTATTCCTCAGCCTTCTACCTCTCGTGAAGAGGAACAACCGTCGACTTCTAGACAAGCGGACGTCAGGGCCGTGGAGACAAATGATATAACCGTCTCCTCTGGTTCTGCTACAGGAGGCATCAGACAAGCATCTTTTGCAATGGATAATGTTAGACTATTGAACAAAGTATCATAGAACCCTGAAGTTTGCTGGTTTGTGGATGAATGTCTGATTCGTCAGAAATGCAAGAATTTGCCAGGGAATTTTGGCCTAACTAACGATTTCACAGAAGGACTTTAACAAAGTTTATATTGTAACTGATGGCTTTCTCAGAAGTGCAGTGTCAGAAAATCATTTTGTGAAAACGGCTACAGCTCGGGCAAATGGATTTTTACTCTGTTACAAAATTGGTAAACTTTATTCCTTTGACATTTTTCATGTAATTCAAAACTTGTAGAGGCCGTTTTTACTTAGACCTTTTTTCTTCTTGATATATTTAGTACCGTTGTAGCTATTTCTCGACTTTCAATCATTTTTCGAATATTCGATCTTGTTCCGGTGTCAACATGATACGAAATCACGTTCCTCCAAAGCAGATAGCCGTAGGAGCAGCAAAAACACAAACTGCATGGCTAAGTCACCGTAAACAATCCAGTCGTCAGCAGGTTGGTAGTATATGGCTTGTGTATCAGCTACTTTCTCTTTGTTCACTTTGTGTAAATATGTTTAAGTCTGTAAATCTTAATGCATGATAGTTAATTCTCAATGTGGCAACTATTTTTTTCCAACATTCATTGTATGCATGCACGAATAAATATAAGTGGTTGCCAAGCTGACAAACCTTGACAGCGATATGATTGTGGGAGAAGGTGAACTTCTTACTCCGTTATATGTACTTAAAACATTGTCATATTAGGAAGTCTTGTTAAGAAAATACCTCCTTTCTAAAGTTGTCTACAGTCTACAAATGTATCCATATTTCAGCATTTACATAGTAGTCAATAGTAGTCAATCATCATCAGATTCTTTTCTTACTTTTTATGGTATTTTATTAGTTTATTTCATTTATCTGTTTATATATGTTCATTTTTAGATGGATACTTATTCTGATATTTTAGATGGAAAACCAAAGATCCACACCGTTTGGAGCACCCTACCAAGATATACCTTTTATTCCACCACAACCACCCAATTCATGCTGCCTCAGCACTGAAGCACAGGGATGTGTCAAAAGAAACACAGACCAAGATGGACCAGCTGCTTTTGAATGGGTATGCTCCTGCTGCTGCTCTTGAGAAATTTTAGTTTGACTTGCAGCTGGAGGATCCAGTTAACTATATTACCATCAGTGGTGATCGTGCTTTGTGTCCAGATCTCAGCTGGGTGTACAGGTAAGATGAATCTACTTTCTTAATCTTTACATTTTCTAAATTGTCATTGATACTGTTTGGTTCCCCCACCCACCTGACACAAAATTCCTATACATCTGATTTTACTCGTTTACATCCTGCAAAAACCAAGTAACATCTTAAAAACTAGAAAGGAGTTCTTTACTAGAATCTTTACTAGACTGATGACAGAGTTCAGAGTTAAAAATATTAAGATTTAATTAAATTTAAAATCGAGTCTGGAGTGGAGGCTTTAGAATGTTTTGGATCAGGCCTTCATTGCAAGAACATATCGGTCTTTTGTATAGCCAGGAATATTTTACAATGACAATATTTCTAGCAGAACAGAAATTTTTGACAGCCCTCTTGTCACACGAAAAACTGATGTTTATGCATCTTTCCTGATAATGATACATATATTTATAATAAAATGAAATTATATGCTTGCAGTTAGGCAGAAGGCATAAGAATTCATTTTTCGCAGTTTCATGTCTTTTATGGCATTTACAACTTCAATGAATGTAACTTTCATGCGGAGTTATGCACTGGGACAGGAGAGATATGGAAGAAATGACTCTACTGAGTCTTTGAAGGTCTTCATACAGAGTATAAACTCAAATTTTCCACAACAGACAATCACCTGTCAGGAAGATTCAACCACCAAAGATGCTACTGTGGATTTTGCAAAGATGGACATGACTGAAGAGGGCAAAATGATTGTGGCCATTTGTACCCCACTGATGCGTAGGGTGCATCACCCCTTAAAACACAGTGGGGAAATAGTGTTCATAGATTCTACAGGAAATGTAGACCGCACTGGTGTTCGTGTGTTTCTTCTGGTAACTCACAGCTGTTTGGGTGGATTACCACTTGGTGTGATAATCACATCCAGTGAATTCACAAGCACCATTAAAGCAAGCCTAAAGTTGCTCTGTTCTGTAATTGGCCCCTCTGGGTTTTTTGGCCGAGGTCACAAGGGACCTCTCATCTTTATGACTGATGACTCTAGGGCAGAGAGAGCAGCTCTTGCGGAAATTTTCTTTGAGTCAGGGCAGCTTTTGTGTGCATTCCATTTACTACAAGCCTTTTGGCGTTATATATGGGATCAAAAGACCCAGGTACACAGGGATCAACGGCAACATATATTTCATCTGGTAAAAGATATTATGTATGCAGATAATAAAGAAATGATGGACAGAATTATTGAAAAGGTACTAACTGATGAAGTACTAAGTAAGTATATTCATGTTCAAGATTATATCAAGAAAAATCTTTTAGACAGGAAAAGTGTATGGGCCATATGTCTTAGGGAAGGGCTACCCATACGTGGTAACAACACAAATAACTTTTGTGAGGCAGCAATGCGTATATTAAAATACCAGGTTTTGATGCGCACCAAAGCATTCAACCCACAGCAACTTGTTGACTTCCTTTGTCATGATTTGGAAGCATATTATGGAAGGAAATGTATTGATATTGCAAATGGGCAGCTACAGAAAGTGCAAAGCTCCAAATACTTAATAAATCAGGAACATATTGCAGATGACTTCATCACCCAAGTTGGGGGTTCAAAAGAAATGCAGTTTGATGTGAGAAGCATGAGAGACCCAAATGTTGTATACAGAATAGACATGACAGGTGATTGATTTCAGATGCAAGAGCACTGTTATCCCTGACCTATTCATTGATGGTGCCAGGGTTGAACGTGTTGAACAGTACAAATATCTAGGAACTGTGATCAACGACAAACTCACTTTTAACACCAACACAGAGGTCATTCACAAAAAAAGTCAATCTAGATTGTACTGTTTACAAAAACTCCGTTCCCTGAATGTAAACAAAAAGGTTTTAAGTTCTTTTTATAAATGTTTTCTCGAGTCTGTGTTGACATTTGGTATGGAGGATTGAGAGCTAGTAACAGGAATGTGTTAGGTAGAGTTGTGAGTGTGAGTGGGAGGGTGATTGGGGAGAAACAGGAGTGTCTGAGTAAGTTGTATGAAAGACGAGTAGTACGGAAAGCGAGAGTGATTGTGAAAGATAGTACACGTGTTAGCACAGTACTATAATCTTCTTCCGTCCAAGAGACGTTTTAATGTTCCAAGAGCGTCCACTGCCCATTCCAGGAATAGCTTTATAAATAAGTCTGTTGTCTTACTTAACAAGTGTTGTAAGGATTTGTGAGTGTGTGGGTGTGGGTGTGTGTTTTTGTGAATATAGTTTTAGTGATGTTTCTGTCTTATTTAGTTGGGCTATTTACATGGATTGTAGGTGTTTGTGTGAGATGATAGTTTATTGGTTTGAGTGGAATTAAGTTTTTATTATAAGCCAGTTGTTTCACTACGTCTTGCAATTTCTCCTCGTTGAGATAATAAAGTTGAATTGAATTGAATTATAGAGCAATAGGAACAACTATCTATAACTCTTGAATAAATATTTCATACCATAGCCAAAAATTATTTCTTCATGTTATTAATTTTTTATTTATTATACAGTTGTAATATTAATGTGTTTTTTAATAATGTATATATTATTTTGCTATGTTGTTCTGTATATACTATTACAGTTATGCCATAATTTAAGATGTGGGTCTTCAAACACCAAACAAAATGATCTATGGTGACCTAGGACGGTATCCAGTATTGGTGACCACAAAAGTTCAATGCATTAAGTACTAGCTCCGACTCATTCATATGCATGACACTAGACTCCCCAGAAAAGCAAACAACATGTTATATTATCTACAAGAAAACTGTAAACGTACTTGGGCTTTTTTTGTAAAAGAACTTCTCTGTGTCAATGGCTTTGGATTTGTTTGGCTTCAGCAAAGTGTCGGTAACAAGAACGTGTTTTTAAGAACCTTTAAACAAAGACTTATAGACTGTTTCCAACAGGAATGGCACAATGATATATGCACAAGTGAAAGACGAGCTGTATTCTAGTTTTAAGAGCTACGTACAACCTGAGAGATATGTAAATATACTGAGAATACGCTGTTTTAGAGAAGCATTTATTAAGTTTAGATTTGGAATATCACCCATCAATGTACATCGTTATCGCTACAAAAATGATGTATCTCCCAGTATGTTAAGTTGCCCCCGGTGCAAGAATGAGATAGAAGATGAAGTGCATGTTTTGTTCCATTGTCCTGCCTATGACAGTTATAGAGCAAAAGTCTACAGTACCATATGAACAGGGCAATGATGGAAGTGTACCGGGAGCACTAGTTTAGGTCAGCAGGTACTGCTGACATTGCCTACGCCCCCAACCCACACCCTCCTCCACCCCACGCGTGGTCGTGTGAGCGGCGCGCAGCACAAGACGGGCAGCAACAGCGGGTGACGTGGTACCCAAACTGCCCTGTACAAAATGCGGGCGAAGAGCAGCGCCTGCGCCTTTTCTGTCGGCACGGGAACTGGTCCTGCTGGTATAGCAGTAAGCGAAGAACCTTGAGACTGAGTTAGCGAGAAGTACCTTAGTACCGCAAGGCGCTCTGGTCCGCTGGAAATAGCGGCTCGCGACTCTCAGTCTCTTTTCTCTCGTCCCCACCCCAGGAAGTCGAGCTAGCGAGAAGTACCCTGGTGCCGCAAGGTGCTGTGGTCCGCTGGAAATAGCGGCTCGCATCACTCAGCGTCCCACCCCACGGAGTTAGGTGTTAGGTTTGGCAAGGTAGGTAGTTGTTAAGTTTGGTAGTTGTTTTGTTTCTTTTGTAAA
Organism: Pomacea canaliculata; assembly: GCF_003073045.1. Classification (NCBI taxonomy): domain Eukaryota; kingdom Metazoa; phylum Mollusca; class Gastropoda; order Architaenioglossa; family Ampullariidae; genus Pomacea; species Pomacea canaliculata. Next base: position 1,728,261 of record NC_037595.1, on the reverse strand, counting down.
TAAATTTATGTCTTTGAACTGTAAGCACTCGTGTAAGCGTATTAGTGTCAGCGAGTCCTAGTGTGCCGTACGCATGTCTCTGCCGTGTGAACGCGAGCGAGGTTTGCGTACTGTCCATGTATGTAGATGTGACAACAGCAGAAGAGAAAGAACACGCGAGAGCAGGTCCGGCAGAACTGACGGACGCACCGACTGAAAAGACACTTTACGTGTAGTTTGGAAGTAAAGCAGAGTCTTTTGTTGGACTCCTAGGTCGGCTGAAGTTCGGGTGCATGTTATGGATAGGTAAAAAAAGAACACAACGCGAGGCAGGTAAAAACTAGACGACGCACCCGACTACGAGAGCCAGAATTTTTGTAGAGTGGAAATCCAGCTGGCAGTTCTTCATTCACTTTTTCAGAAGATAGCGTCAGGATTTATATAAGGTCAGTGTATGGTTATTTATGATTGAAGTTTTTCATGATAATAATTATATGGACGTCCTAAACTGAAGTGATCTCGTGTTTGTTTTATTTGAAAGAACACGCAGTCTGACTGCCGGTCATGACATACCCACCCTTTTTTAACTGCCTCACGGAAAGCGCTACTTCCGGTATATTTTGTACATCATCTAAATGAATTTAAATTTCACCAGCTAATGAATGTTAAATTCAAGCGTATACTTATTAACTTGAGCAAATTTATCCAAAAGGTATTTTCATTGTTTAAATAATCAATATATATTTATATACACACATAGTGCCATATGTATCTATTTACATATATTTGCCATATTGTCGCCATGTGTTGTGAGCTTGTTACTGAGATAAAATTGTCACTGTGTTTTTTATAACTGTGATGTCATGGCTAAAAATGCCCTCATGAAGAATGACTACACTACTGGTATCGTTTCAGAACATGAACTATCTATGGAGAACAGCGGAATACCTAGCGAGATATGCAGGAAACTGGGTGTGGGGGCGAGTAACAGCAGCGCTATTACACCAACCTCAAGCTGCACCAGCTCAACCCCGTGAGTACTTTAACACGCTGATAGGGTGTTAGCGAGAGGTGTCGGTCAGTCCGGTTACAGAATAACGCAAGTTTTTACCGATACCTCGGAAACAACAATAAGACAAATATCAAGATTTTTGTATCTTGTATTTAAAACTAAGAATGAAATAAGTTCTTGAAGAAATGTTAATATGCTTGATTAGGGATTTATTAGGAATATTGCTGATGATGTTTTTTTTGTTTGTTGTTTTTTCTGAAATTGTCTAACCTCCGTGAAACAAACCAAATGGTTTATTCAATAAATCGTTCGTTCGTTCGAATGACATGCTCCAGTGGTAGACTGCGCGTTTACCACGAGAACTACAGGGTGTTAGCGAGAGGTGTTGATCAGTCCGGTTACAATATATAGTATCGGAGAGTGTTTTTGGTTGCGTCGTGTTTAGCGTCAGAACACGACGTCATTTTATGACGAAGTTTTAGATTGTGGGGAGAGTGAAAATTTTTGGAAGAAGCAGACGAGATATCGAAGCGACAATCAAACAAAGGACATACGAAATCTTCAGTGCTATTTCAAATTTCAAGGGAGTAATATAACGAGATTCTGGTCAGTGTATGGTTATTTACGATTGAAGTTTTTCATGATAATAATTATATGGACGTCCTAAACTGAAGTGATCTCGTGTTTGTTTTATTTGAAAGAACACGCAGTCCGACTGCCGGTCATGACATACCCACCCTTTTTTAACTGCCTCACGGAAAGCGCTACTTCCGGTATATTTTGTACATCATCTAAATGAATTTAAATTTCACCAGCGTATACTTATTAACTTGAGCAAACTTATCCAAAAGGTATTTTCATTGTTTAAATAATCAATATATATTTATATACACACATAGTGCCATATGTATCTATTTACATATATTTGCCATATTGTCGCCATGTGTTGTGAGCGATTTACCAGAGACGCATGAGAGACCGGCCTTGTGATTATATATGTGTATGGCCAAAGACTGTGTCTTTCAAGTGGATGGCTTTGTACAGGCTCCGAAGAACGGGAGACGGCAGGTGTAAGCAAAGGCATCCTTCTCAAAGCTCAGAAGGGTACGCTTGGACTACCAACCAGCGGCCAAATTCCAAGACACCAGAACTGTGTGACTCGTCAGGCCACAGGACAGTAAGCGTGGTTACTGGACGTGGCGAGGTCAGCTTTGCATCACCTCTGGCAGCAGTCAGGGAGGCGGATAAACTGTGTTGTTACAGTGAACACTGGACGTCGCGCGGGACCTTTAGTTTGTTCAGGGGGTGTACTTGACTGTTTGCGGTTTTTTTTTTCCCGGAAGGGAGGGGGGGGGGATCTCTCCTTCGGTAGGGTTACTTTGTAGTTTTGATTTCATGCCTGTTTCGTTTTTTCTTTCCCGTCCTTTGAAGTTGGCGAGTCTTAGTTTGGGTACCGCCAATAAACTTGTGTGTTGTATTGTCCTCTCTTGTCTGCGTTTTGTGTCCACTGAGAAGTGATTGGCTTTGTTGCTCGCTTCGGGGGCATGGAAGTCTGTGTGTGTGGTTGTGAGTGTGTCTGTGAGAGTGCGAGTCTTGCGGTGCCCGAATGCGATACGCGACAAAATGGTGGAAATGCGGGGTAGTTAACCCACTACCCTAGTCCTCACTTCTCAGTGCCGTCTTGTCCTGTGTTTGTGTTGTGATGTTTTGTTCGTGTGTTGGGACGACTGTGAGCCGAGTTTGATTCTGTATACGGCAGGTGGCTGGCTAGCGTAGGCTTGGTCAGGACGGCTTGGGGCAGGAGGATCTACTCATTCGACGTGCTACGTGGCGCGGTTCGGTCAGCTGCAAGTAGCAGTGGTTACGGGTCAGGAACACCAGGCAGGAGAGCAGACGCGTGGGTGCGCTACACTGCAGGGGGCGGGAGCCTTTCCCTTAGGACCTGGTATTATTTGTTAATTGTGGTCAGTTCTGTGCAGTTCTGTTTTCATTTTCTTTTTCCTGCTATTATTGATTTCCCAACTGTTCTCTGATGTCGCGGTCAGGATCCCCCGTGTCAGCGCACACGCAAGCGAGTGCAGGTAGAATGGCCGGGAGCATTTCTGGGAATGATTTGCAGGGGGTTGACACTTCAGACAAGGAATGGGTGACGCCTTCTTGTAAGACGGTCCAAGAGTCCTCCATGGAGAGATATGTCCGGGTGGGCTGGGAAATAGGCCTCAGTGGCAAGGACCTCCTGGATTTTGCCAGAGAGGAGAGGGAAAGAGAAGAGGAGAGAGAAGAGAGAAAGACAGGCAAGAAAGGATCCGGAGGGATGAGCGGAATCATGAGCTGGAGATGGCCAGGTTCCAAAGTGAGGGCGCAGGGCAGCCAGGGGCGAGGCTATAAAACTGAAAATGCCGTTCTTCGAAGATGGCGAGGACCTGGAGGCCTACCTGCGTCATTTCAAGCGCTGCGCTAGGACACAGAACTGGAGCCCTGACTCGTGGGCTGTGAGGCTAGGCGCCCTGCTCAAGGGGAAGGGGCGTGACATATATGTGAGCCTCAGCGACGAGGAGGCAGGAGATTATGGAAAGTTGAAGAATGCGCTGCTTGTCAGCTTCCAGCTCACGGCAGACACGTACCGGAAAAAGTTCCGTGCAGCCATGCGAGAGACCGAGGAGACTTTCTCTCAGTACGTGACGCGGATGAAGACGTACCTGAACAGATGGTTGGGGCTGGCCATCCACTTTCGAGGGGTTGCAGGGCTATTTTTAGGTGAAATATTTTTGTCAAGTTTTTCTTAAGTTACAAAAAATAAAAAATTAAGAACAAAAATTTGCCAGCAGGTATTACTGCATAACGAGAACTTTATGCTTTAACAAAAATCAGGAGGGATCACCTTGGGCTACCTCGATTAAAATGTATTTTAAGACAATTTCGAACTTTTATTTTAACACAGACGTGCATTTTTTGTCAAGTGTTTCTTACGTTCAAAAATAATAGAAAATTAAGAAAAAAATTTGCCAGCAGATATTACTGCTTAACGAGAACTTTATGCTTTAATAAAAGAGATGGTCAACATTTATGCTTGACAAGAGCATACAAAAGATAAATTTCATTATTTGTTTGTTCTGTAACAAATGATTCCAGAACAAATGTTTCCATTCAGAGTAGAATGAGCAGCGATTTAGCATCTATGACGTCATACATGATAAATTACTCTTGCTCATTATATAATAGTTAATAGCTTCTTAAAAATTTATTTTAGTTTTATGATTACAGTATTACAACATTTCATCCCACAGCAATGATATCATTCTCTATAAGCAAGAAGCTGACTCCAATGGTTGATACCAAGTATGGTAAATATCCTAGAGGCAGTACACTGGCTCATCAGCAAAAACTTCATGACAGCTTCATCATGAACTTCACTAAACCAGACACATTTCCTGCTCTTCCCCTAAGGAATGTGATGTCAGGAGATATTCCTGATTTATCAGAAGAAAACCTTTTAACCTCACTCAAAGTTTGTTTTCTTTTTCACCACTGTATTATTAGATACATTAAAATTTTAGAAGTGGACAGTGAAATTAGCTGACCTCTCCAAGTCATCTTTATTCCTGTCCTTTTCTTTCATACACATGGTTACAGTTTAACATTGTCTTTTGAAGGATTCTCATTGGCACTTACATGGGTAAGGAGGCTGGCATCCAGGACAATGGAGAATGTTTGCCTGCATTAAGGAATCATTTTCCTCTTTTTTTTATTACCATTGTATATTCTCTTCCAAAGTGCTTGGTATAGCCCAAGGTTAACATGTGCATTTATCAGGGCATAGCATTGTACGCCGTTCGGCGCATTTACGCCGACTTGACTTCTGACTTACGCCGATTTCGAAGTAGCGTACGCCGATCGCGCTCGCCTCGTCAGTAGCACATTTTGTACTCAAACGGTCTCCGGTTCCCAAACGGTCTCCGATTCTTGCATTTTGTGTTACTTCCTTTGCGCGCCACACGTGTTGGCTTTAGTCAGTTCTTACGCTGCGCGGCATTTGCGAGTACAAAGAAAAAAGCTTGTGGTACGTTTGACGATGGCAAGATCTGACATCGTACGGCGCGGTGAGCTATTCAGCGATAAGGGTTCCCGTTATTCGTGGAATTGGGAATGGCTTGAAAAAGAATACAGTGTTACCGTGTCGGAAAAGGAGGGGAAGAAAGGAAAACAGACCAAGATTATGATCTTGTGCTACGATCATTGCATTAAAAAACTCGCAGCAGTGGGCAAGGCATATTGTGATGTATGCAGAAAAGAAGTAGCCTACGGGAATAAAGGGTTCACTGCCATCAAAGTCCATTGTGACACATCTTCTCACAAGGAGAAAATAATCTGCCGATCAGAGAACAATCATCTGCCTGGTAAGTAATTTAGATTGTAAGTTTGAATAGACTTTAACTCTTAGTTGCAACTTTCAGTTGAAACAATTTTATCTTAGGACGTTTATCTTAACATGAACTTGTAATCAGATAAATCTATTATCTTTTCTTAGGGTAAGCGTGCTGAATAAATAAACATTTGAAAATTAGGTCATGAAAGCTAAGGCTTGGGGTTTTTTTTGAATTTCTAGGCCAGCCTTTGGAATCTGAAACTTGTGGACCTCATGCTGGTCCAAGTCAGAAACAGAAGGAAAATGTTTTGACTCTCACACCAGTATCAGACAGAGTTCACAATCTTACGGCACTCACCTTGGGATTTGTGGCTGAACATTCACTGCCTGTGAACTTGGTACCAAGTCTTCTGGATTACGTTAAAGTAAGTCCTACTGTTATTTTATTTATTTATGTATTTTTATATTGTTTTTATTTATTCATTATTATTATTAAATGTGTGCTTTGATTTTTTTAATGGATGCTACACACTAGATCTGTACATGAACAACGTTGATATTAATACTCAAGGCAAGGTATATCAGATACAATGTGGTATGGACCTGTGTTGCAAAGAGTAGGATGAACAAAAATATTGGCAGAATTATATTCGCTATCCATTCCGTGTCTGTGAACCCAAAGCAATTGCTGACACAATATTCTCACACTATTCCTCTATTTCTGGAAAAAAGAGGCAAAGAAAAACAAAAAGACATGCAATTCACACGTACACAAACAGAATTAAAGAGGGTTGGGGGTTGGGGATGAACTTTGAGAGAGAGAGAGAGAACTCAAGCTTTGTCTGATTTTTTTTTTTATTTTTGTTTCTTTACTACAGGCCATGGCTTCTGACAGACGTGCTGTTCAGCGCATGCCTAGCATAGCAGCAAGCACTGCTTCTTACAAGCTTAGGCACGGGCTGCAGAAGACACTACAGGATGAGATACTGGCAGAATTGAAAACATGCAATTCACATGTACACAAACAGAATTAAAGAGGGTTGGGGGTGGGGGATGAACTTTGAGAGAGAGAGAGAGAACTCAAGCTTTGTCTGATTTTTTTTTATATTTTTGTTTCTTTACTACAGGCCATGGCTTCTGACAGACGTGCTGTTCAGCGCATGCCTAGCATAGCAGCAAGCACTGCTTCTTACAAGCTTAGGCACGGGCTGCAGAAGACACTACAGGATGAGATACTGGCAGAATTGAAAACATGCTATTTCAGTCTCAATATTGATGAAGCTATGAGCAAAACCAAGAAGAAAGTGCTGGCGATTTTGACCAGCCATTTCTCGCCGTCCATGAACAGGATTGTGGTGCATCATTTCGCTGCCATCAGTGTTGTGAAGGTGACATCTGACAATCTGTTTGAGGAAGTATCCAACTTCATGACAAAGCATGGCCTTCCTTGGGCCAATTTGACATCGGTTTTGATGGACTCGTGCAGGGTGATGAGGGGAAGCAAGTCAGGGCTGGAAGTACAGATCAAGGAGAAAGCACCAAACATGCTAGATATTGATGGTGACACATGTCATCATGCTAATAATGCAGCACACGTCTTCTGCAAACCGTTTGGAAAGCACGTGGAACAACTTCTTGGAGATCTGCACACAGAATTCCACTACAGCACAGAACTGCGAGATGTCTTCTTCAAGTTCTGTGTGGCATTGCAGATAAAGGCAACAGCAGCAGAGCAGTTTGCTTCTCACCGCTGGTTGTCAGTACTTGATGTGTCAGTTGACACACTGCGTCTCTGGGATGCAACTGTTCTCTACACTGCCAGCTTTTTGATGGAGAAAGACATGCCTGCGTATCAGCCTTTGATTGATGAAGTTTTCCAAAGAAGAGGAGTGAATGAGAAGGGTCGGGACTCTATCAGAAAGGCACAGATCTATCTGAGAAAGAAATGGTCTACATTCACCGTAGCTGGCAAGGATCGGAAGTTGAGGCTGGTGAACAAGATTTTCATCTTGGGCGAACAGACTCTCATCTTGTTGAACTTGTACGTTTCCATTCTTTCCATTCTGAAAGAGTACATCGTCTTCTTCCAGAAGAGAGAGCCTGTTGTGCACAGGTTGCATGACAAGCAGACGGAATTGCTGAAAGATTTTTTGGCTTGTTTCGTCAAACCAGAGGCTTTGTCCGCTGCCTCAGATGTTACCAGCATTGATCTGACAGATCCAGACAACATCCACATGGAGTCTATGTTCACCATCAGCTCAGCAGCCAACACTCTGATGAAGAAGCAGCCCAAGGAAGTGAAGAAGTCTATCAGACTCAAAATGAGAGAAGCGTTTGTGAAGTGTGGCACTTACCTTCAAGAGAAAATGCCTGTAAACAACAAAGTGCTGAAGATCTGCTCTGTACTAGATCCTATCATGAGGAACACAACGCAGGCAAGACAACTGCTGGGCCAGATTCCTTCAAGGACAAACTTAGTGCAGAATGACCAGGACACAGTGGATAGATTTCACAGGGAGGTGAACAAGTACACCTACGACGTGAGTCCAAGCAGTGCCTCAGAAGATGCACCTGTGGATGTGTGTGGGGTGGAGTTTCGCAGGACAGGTTTCCTCTCCTGTGTGCAGCAGCAAAAGCCTTGCTCAGTTGCTTCCATGGCCCAATTGTGGAATCCACCTTCAGCGAGATGGGAAAGATCCTGTCCAAGGAAAAGACCAACATGGATGTTGACACATACATGGCCATGCAGACTGTGAAGTCAAGACTGGCTACAGCCAAGAAAACAGCAGTGGAGTACTTTGCTAAGGCAGACCCCATCAAAGAACCTGTGAGCAAGCAGCTAGTTGAGAACATGAGGAATGCTTGGATTGACAATGAAGAAAGAAAAGCCACAAACCAGGAAACCAGGAACAAACTTTGCCATGAAATGGCTTGGAACCTGATCAGAAACTGCCGTCTAAAGCAAAAGAAAAAAGGAAAATACTGGATGAAGCAGTGCTCGAAAGAAAATCTAGCAAGAAGCAGAAAACAAACAGCCAGAATGACAATCCTGACCAAGAAAGGGTTGTCAACGGCCAGAAAGCAGATGCTGTCAAGGATAATGTTGTCAACAGCCAGGAGGATGCTGGGGAGGATATATCTGACCAATTAGTTGATGTGGCAGTTGTCGCAGACAAACCAAAGAAGCAAGCAAAGCTGTCTTCATTCTTTAGATTTGACTGTGCATAGAAAAGAAACAATGCAAACTGATATTGTGACAATTCCTGCTAGTTTTATTGACAGCCTAGTAAAGTGTCAAGGATAATGAAGATGCTAACCAAGGAGTGAATGTTGTCAGCAGCCAGAAGGGTGCTGGGAGGATATTCAAAAACGCTGACCAAGTAGTTGAACATTGTGACAGTTGTCGCAGACAAACCAAAGAAGCAAACAAAGCTGTCTTCATTCTTTAGTTTTGACAGTGCATAGAAAAAAAAAACCAACGCAAGCTGATATTGTGACAATTCCTGCTAGTTTTATTGACAGCCAAGTAAATAATTATATAAGTATAATTTGTGTGTGTGTGTTTCATTGGTCCCAATGGATTTATGTTTGGTATACATGTGTGTGTGTGTCTTGTTAATGTTATTGTGAATGAAAATATTTGCAAAACGTTGCAGAAAAGGGTGAAATTAATGCTTCAAAAACTGAAAATCTTTCAGCTGACCCCCCAGTAGGGGTTTTGCCCCTACACCCCACCAGGGGTACGTCGGCCCCTGGACCCCGACCCTGTAAGCGGAACTCAAGTTTTCCAATGCTATGCCCTGATTTATTCTTTATGGATTTCAAATTATTTTGCCAGGTCCCTCAGCAAAAATCTGTTGAAATAGAAAGGGACACAAGACTCCAGTTAAATTGTCCCTTGTGGCACAAGCTGCAACAACACCGCATCACTGCTTCTGTTGTAGCAGATGTCGCAAAAAGGAAGAAAGGTTAGGTTTTTGTTCCAGTTTTTTGTAGTAAGTGCAGCTATATGAATTCGGAATTCCATGAAAGGATAATGTTGGACATTTGTCGGCTTTAACTGTGCATTGAGGTACACAGCAAAATCGACTATCACTGTTATTTTTAAAGAGCCGGCATGGTCGAAGAACGCTACGTGCATCAACAGTAAACATCAAAACCTTAAGTGGTTTGGATTTTCTGAGTGGTAAAGGTCATCTGCATGCATAATTTTCCGAAACTGTCGATAACCTCGTCAGAAATGCACTGTTACCAGAAATAAGAGTTGGACAAAAGAATTAGAGAGCAGATGGGTTTGGGAGGATAGGGTTCGAAAAGGGATGCGGCACAGGATACAACAAGGGTGTGCTGACACGACCAAGCAATTGGTGGTACCATCACAATCAGCGTGAAATGGTCGACGTGGTTGGAAGAATTTGATGCCTATGTCGACAACATTGGACTGATCATCTCTACCACATTAACACTAACAAACAGCAGAGACGTGGGTGAGGTGTTATTATACACAGCAGGATGGCGGGTGAAACGTCTAAAACGTTGCCTAATGGTGGCGACGACTAATATTAATGGCAGTGGATGCTTTAAACAGACACTACATCGTGCGTCCATACACAACTTTCGTGCGTCGTAAATTCCAAAAACTTGTCCAGGAAGATGGTAAAACCATTGCACAGTTTGTTAGTTGCTTGACATTGAAAAGTGATGGGTGCAGCGCCGACTTGAAATATGCCATTAGGTAGTAGAGAAATGCTGTAGCATCAGCAGCATCATGAAAACAATGGCCATTGGCATTCTGTCTGTGTTTTCAGCACTGTTCAAATTTCCAAGCAGGCAACTTACTCCGGTCAAAAAAAACAAGAATGTGCAGTTAGACATAAGGAGTCTTAGGGTGTGGTATGCCACCATGATATTCCTCTTTATTTTGTTAGCATGCAACATGGAGAAAAGTAAAATGTTCAATAGATTAATGCATACAGTGTTGATTAGTACATATCATGCCAGGATACATTTTTATAACTGATAAATGTTGTTTAACTTTTTTAGGTTTGGATACCCCGTATACATAGCAAAAAGAATTGCTGAAGAGCTCGCTGACACAATCACCGATAAACATAAACTTACAGTTCACATGGTGATTTTTCTTCGCTATGTTTTGGGATGAAACAGAAGCATGCAGAGCTCATAGCACGACTGGATGACAAAGTCAGATTTGCAGTCCATGTGTTTCACATTTATGCTCACAATGCCAAATATCAGGTCTGTTTTATTTACCTTGGATTTTTCCCTTGGCATGTTTATCTTTCTAGATTACAAATTTTAAAATTTTGTCTACACAGGGTCTGAATAATGAGCATGTGAGGGCTGCCAACTGTGTGATGGAATGCTTTCAAGCACAGGAAGAGAAAGCACGCATCCTTGAGATGAGAACCTGTTTCAGCAGTGGCTGCTGGAGTGCAACACATCTTTATATGTCCACAATAATATGCCAAACCAGCTACTCGATGTGACCACGGCATGAAACATGTGAAGCCTCTAAGCAAATTCAAAGTAGAAACAGAATTAAGGGGTCTTTTAGCAAGATTTAGTGGCAGCGGAGCCTCGAATCGAGCTACACAATGAGCCCTTTCCATCGTTTCGACTCCCTACAGAACCAGTAAAAGCAATGCGGACCGGGTGTCACAGCTGATGAATTGATTTAATATTTTTACACTAAAGAATGTGGAAAATCAATGGACCAATGGGGCGATACTTCTCCTCATGGACACCTATGCCAAGCATAAGGAAAAATGTGCAATTCCTACTGTGAGGAAGACAGAGGTATGGGTGGATTGCTTCAGAAATGGCAGCCTCAGGATATACCACTTTGCTCTGGCAGCACTTGAGAAAAAAATGGAGCAATATGAAAACTTATGCCAAAACGTGTAAGAAAGCTGGTCAAAATCCAAAATATTTGCTGCTATCAAAATTTAGGTCAACAGACAGCAACAGAAAAAAGCAGGAGGCCTGGAAAAATGTGGTGAGGACGATATATGCTCAATCATTGGCTGAGCGATCAATGGATGAGGTAAATAAAAATAATGTTTTAATTATTTTCTTTTTGCCCATAAACAACTGCAGAAGTAAAAGATAGAAGTAATTTGGTTAAGCGCAATTCAACTGGAAAATAAAATGTCACTCAACCTGACACTGACCATTGTTGATAAGAATTTGTTATTCTCAGGTAAAGAAGAAATAGACCTTGAATCTCAGGCAAAAAAAAGATGCCCACAATAAAAAATATCCAAGTACAGGTGGAGGTTCATAATCTCAGGTTGCAGAATGGACTGACACAATATAAATGTGTTTGGATTGCACAATCCCGTTTTCAATGGCATTGAAAAGGAGGGGGGGGGGGAAGTGGAAATACCTCTTTTCTCAGATGGAGGCAAGTTAAAATTTCACGTTACTAAAAAATATTTAAACGCTCTATTAAAACTACCATACATTTTTGTCTGTTTATTAATAAACTGGCCAATTATAAGTGGTTAGAGTTTAATGTGCATTAGTTCATGTCATTATTAGCCAGCAATCATTTATTGGTTGGCACATGTTGTTATGCTGCTCGGTGCAAAAATTCTAACAAGTTGAAACCCTCATATCTTGAGAAAAATAGGAAAAAAACATGAAAGGTGCAAGAACCCCAATGTCACGGACCAGTCTATTGGGAACAGGGGGTTGTTGCCCCTGTCTTTTGTTTTTCAAAGATTATTGCCCTTACCTTACACAGGGTTCCCAGGGATCAGGGATGGTGCCAAAAAAGGACCTTAAAAGGACCTTTCATGCATTCGTAAGGACCTAAGTGACAGTCATCAATGCTTAAGTTTTTCTCTTGTGTGGTCGGAAAGATGTATTATTTATGAATCTGTGGTCTTCTCTATGTTCTCAAATACATGTATTTCTAGTAATAAATAATCAAAGAGTTAATTTTGATGCCTGTCTGCCATATTTAGATTAGATAACTTAAAAAGTGTCCTTAGCGCGCTGATAACATACACCGTTAATGTTCCAAGTTTTCTAGAAATCTAAGTAATAATAATTGCAAAACCTGAAAGCCATTCTTTGGTGTAATACAAAAGTCAGTTCACGTGTCTCTCTCTCGCACGCACACTCTAACGGGAAGAGAGAGAGAAATAGAGCTATGCACAGTAGTACTAGAAGATCAAAGTTCAAGAAAGAGTAAGTTTCTAAAGACCTTTTGAAAAAAGAGTGCTTTTTGCGAATACGGAAGGGCAACTAGTGTTGTACAGATGTGTAGACCAAACATGCAGCGAAAAATCGTCGGTATTTTGCGCCAAAGTCGACTCCGGAAATAAATTTGTGGTAATATTTTATCGATAAAAGGACTTAAAAGGGTCACAGAGAAAATGTAAGGACCTGTGTGAGAATTTGAAAGGACCGCATGGCAAATAAAAGGACTTAAAAGGCCTTTTGGCGAAAATTCAATATAAAAGGACTTAAAAGGACCTTGCAAGGACCTGGGAACCCTGTTACATATATGAGTGTGTTGGTTGCGTGGTGGTTTCGCATCAGAACCCGACGTCATTTTATGAAGCAATTTGAGAGGGACATAAGGTGAAAATTATTTGGAAGAGAGCAGACGGCTGTGAGCAGGGAAGAGAGGCGGACGGAAAGTGTGTGTGGTGTTAGCTTCGGATATTGTGTCGATCCCTGCGGATTTATGAGTGGTGCCCACTTTGGGTCATGTGTTGATCCCCAGGAGTATATTTGTGGTGCCCGCTTTGGGTCATGTGTTGATCCCCAGGAGTCGTCAATTAGGTGTCTGCCCAGTCAGCACCTATTATTATTATTATTAAGCATAGGAACGTGTATGTGGTTTCCTCTAATCGTTAGTGTGAGTGTCAAGTGAGGGCAAGACTACACCACTGTTGGACAAGGGGCAGAGAGGATTTTACCTAGACGTTGCAATTTTGGGTGTGAGTAACTAAGACTAACGATTTATTCAAAAACATACGACAGTGGGAAGTATATTGAAATGGACATGTGTATGTCGTCTTGGTGACATTAAGAGAACTGTTTGAGTTACAAGGCGCTGTGTGGAAGACCTATGGACTTTGTATATATTTAGTTAATGTTGATTGATTTAAAGCTTTGATTCCTACGACAAATCTTTGTGATATATGATTGAAAGAACACGCAAGGGGACGCGTGCGTGTAGTGAGTGAAAGTGAGATCAAAAACAGCGTCCCTGACACCCAAATGAGAGTGATGTCCCCTGGCCCAACTGGCTGGAGGGGACAGAGCTCTGTTGTATTTTTTGTTTTATCTGACATCCTCCTGGTGTCGGACTTGTGCTTGTGTATGATTTTGATGGGCCTGCCATCGTGTGTGTGGAGTGTAGTGCCTCTTCGCTTTGGTGACTGCAATTCTTTGTCAACCTTCTGACTTGGCGATCGGCGGCGCAGTCAGTAAGCTTCATGCCCGTTGGATCGGTGAACTTTTGTGTGTGCTAGGGTCATTCGTCGTTCCGTAGGACTGATGTTGTCTTTTGGATGTGACATGTGCAGATATATTTCGTATGAAATGCATTCTGGCTTATATGACATGTCTGATATTAGGCCTGCGGATTGTGCTCATATTGCGTGTAGTCGCTGACCTTTGGCTTGGAGTACCGTCATTTTGTTCTGACGTCACATTATTTTACGTCATTTTATGTCATGTGTTACGTCCCCGGAGGATCATTACCTTGTCGAGGTCGAGGGGCTAATGTGTATCTATGTCCCTGAGAGCTATACCGGACAGGGTCACCCAAGCCGGGCAGGTCAAAGGGTAGATACCAGATGAAATATGATCCCTGGTCCTCCAGGTTGGGGGTTGGGCACAGGGCTAACAACCCTGTCCCGTAAAAAACACTCTTGTTACGGAAACAGTGACGAAGAAAACCAACACCAATGTGTGCGATGGGCTCCCAGAGGTATCGCAAGATCCTTGTATGACTGTCAGTAGCGAAAGCCGAAAGGAAACTACTGGCACGAAGATGGAAGTCTTGAGCGCCAAATGTAAGACCAGAATAGGCTTCTGGAATGTGCGCACCATGTATGAAACAGGCAAGTTAGCACAAGTTACAGCCGAGATGAGGCGTTACAACTTACACATCCTTGGAGTAAGTGAAAGCAGATGGACAGGTTCTGGAAGAGTAAAGACCCAGACCGGAGAGACAGTGCTGTATTCTGGCAGAGAGGACAGCCAACACCATGAGGGAGTAGCCATCATCCTGAGGAAAGGAACAGATAAGTGCCTAATAGAGTGGAAGCCGATCAACAGCAGACTGATTACAGCCAGAGTGAGAGGGAGACATGGCAACATGACCTTGATCCAGTGCTACGCACCAACCAACGATGGCGATGATGAGGCGAAGGACACCTTTTACGATCAATTGCAAGCAGAAGTAAGTGCAGCACCCATCATGACCTGTTGATTGTGATGGGCGACATGAATGCCAAAGTTGGGAACGACAACACCCATGTAGAGAGAACTATGGGCAGACATGGTTGTGGCTGCATGAACGAGAACGGAGAGAGGCTAGTGGAGCTATGCACTATGTACAACCTGGTGATTGGAGGAACACTATTCCCTCACCGTAACGTCCATAAGCTAACATGGTGCTCACCCAATGGTAGGGACAGTAACCAGATCGACCACCTAATGATCAACGGCTCCTGGAGACGTTCCCTGCTTGACGTCAGGGTGAGAAGAAGAGGAGATGTTGGAAGTGACCATCACCTTGTTGTAGCAAACATAAAAATGAAACTGCGAAGTACAGGACGCAAGTCAGCAGCACACAGACGCTTTGATGTGGAAAGATTGCAGGACCCCAAGCTGAAAAATGCCTTCACTCTTCAAGTGAAAAACAGATTTCAGGCACTTGCAGACATGACAGACATTTGCGAGGCAGACGCAGAAAGCATAAACCAGAGATGGGACCTTGTGAGAACAGTGTACCAGAAAAGCAGCGAGACGAGTCTTGGACTGAGAGGAACTAAGAAGAAGGAATGGATAACACCAGAGACGTGGAAGGCGATAGAGGAAAGAAGAGACCTTAAAAAGAAGGTGGCTAGCACCAGATCTGAAAGACTGCAAGAGACATTCAAACTACAGTACAGAGAGATGAACCGGAAAGTGAAGCGCTCGGCGAGATCAGATAAGCGTGCCTACTTGAACAATCTAGCAAGTGAGGCCGAAGAAGCAGCAAGAAAAGGAGAACAAGGAAAGCTGTACAAGATCACCAAGACGATTAGCGGCAAATTCCACAGCACCAACAATGCCCCAGTCAAGGACAAGGGAGGGAAGCTGCTAACGACAGAGAGAGAACAAGAAGCACGCTGGGCTGAACACTTCAGAGAGATCCTGAACAGACCACCACCTTCCGAAGAAGCCGACATACAAGAAGCCATTGAGGACCTAGACGTTAACATCGCCCCACCAGAGAAGCAGGAAATCATCACAGCGATTAAGTCCTTGAAGAACAGAAAGGCACCAGGTCAGGACAATCTGAATGCTGAATTATTCAAGGCAGACCCAGAACTGGCAGCCAATATCCTGCAACCCCTATTTACCGCAATATGGGAAGGGAAGCAAGTCCCAGATGACTGGACCAGAGGAGTGATCGTCAAAATCCCAAAGAAAGGATCCCTTAGCGACTGCAACAACTGGCGAGGAATAACTCTCCTGTCCATCCCGAGCAAGATCATGACAAAGATCATCATCCAACGAATCTCAGAGGCAGTGGACACACAACTTAGAGAAGAACAAGCTGGTTTTCGTAGAAGAAGAGGATGCACCGACCAGATATTCGCACTACGCAACATCATTGAACAAATCACAGAGTGGCAGAGGCAGCTCTATATTAACTTCGTAGATTTCCAGAAGGCTTTTGACAGCATCCATAGAGAGAGCCTTTGGCGCATCCTGAGAGCATACGGAATACCAATGGAAATTGTACTGCTGATCAAAAGCTTCTATGCGAACTTTTCATGCTGTGTTGGAAACAGTGACATCTCCTTTGAGGTCGGGACCGGAGTGAGACAGGGCTGCGTGATGTCTTCCCTGCTCTTTAACCTTGTCATTGACTGGGTAACGCGCCATACAACGGAAGATGAACCAAGGGGCATACGATGGACACTCTCCACGAACTTAGAAGACCTAGACTTTGCCGACGACCTGGCCCTGCTGTCACACACCCACCGGCACATGCAGGAGAAGACGACTCGCCTGCACACTTTTGCGCAACAGGTCGGACTGCACATCAGCCGGACAAAGACAGAAGTGATGACCCTGAACACCACCAATCCAACACCGATCAGCATAGAGGGAGAAGACCTGCCGATGGTTGAAAGCTTCACCTACTTGGGCAGCGTGGTCACGCAAGATGGAGGAGCAGGCCGTGACATCCAGAGCAGACTGAGCAAAGGCAGGGGCATCTTTTGTAGCCTACGCAACATCTGGAAGTCGACACAGTACAGCATCAATACCAAGCTGAGACTTTACCAGAGCCTGGTCATGTCCACTCTATTGTATGGCTCGGAGTGCTGGCGAATGACTGACAGCAACCTCAACAAACTGTCAGTCTTCCACACCAAAAGCCTGTGAAGAATCCTGGGCATCTTCTGGCCAAGGACAATCTCCAACGAACAACTACTTGCCCAGTGCGGGCAGGAGAGTATGGCCACCATCCTGTTGAAGAAGCGATGGCGCTGGATTGGTCACGTCCTCCGAGGCGGGAGCAACTCCATCATAAAAACTGCCTTACACTGGACGCCAGAAGGAAAACGCAAGCGAGGTCGGCCCAAGATCACCTGGCGCCGAACTGTGGAGGCAGACATGAAGACCCAAAACCTCAGCTGGGGTACTGTGGGGAGTCTAGCCCAGGACAGGCAAAAGTGGAGGACCTTTGTCGCTGCCCTACGTGCCGACCGGCATAACGGGAACTAACTAACTGACACCCAAATCCCAAGGTTTTTGGAATAAAAGGACTCTTTCAGCACCTGCTGGGAACATCTTTTGAGGGTAGTGGGTGGAAGTCATTCTTCCTTCAAAAAGCTCCAAGCAGGAAATATTTGGTGCATACAGGGAGTGCATATTTCAATGTAGTTAATTTGTAAGTTTATACTTGTTTGTATGAATGTTGTATGGAAGACTTCTTTCAAAAGTGGCTAAACAAAGCCAGTCCAAATTTTGGTCAGTTGGCTTGTTTCAGCTATATTTTGGATAACAAAAATAGTGGGAAAATAAGTTACACATATTTCTTTTTTTTTTCCCTTATCGTCTTTATTTTCACTCAAATCTCATTTCTACTTGTTGTTTCAGGTAACGGTAATAGAACAACACTGCAATGACTGTGTAGTTTTGGGAGAGCTGGATAATGCACAGTGTAAGTAGTTTATATTATGGTGAGGGGTGAGCGATCGCTCAGTGCGAGTGGCAGCTTAGCAGGTCTTGCCAACGTTTACCAGATTAGCAGCTGCTAAATGAGGATTATGGAATAATGTCATAGCCCACAGTGCTCGCCTCACCAAGCCAAATCCAGAGATAGATTTTTCGAGTGGAAATACTGATTGTTTCGACATTTATTGTGTAAAAGGTTATGCAGGGAAAACGTTCACTGAGACCAACCTCACCAAAGACAATTACACATATATTTTTTTAATTATATATATATATGAGTCATCACGGATCTGAATAAGAGAAATTAGAAACGAGGCTCTGTGCGTTGATTTATGCCATTAAGGTCACTTAACCGACACATTCTCCGGACAGCAAACCAGTCGAAAAGTAAGAAATTGTTTATGATTATTAGTAGTAGTGGTTTGTTTGTTTATTTATGTTTTATGCCGTGTTAGAAACTGTGGCCATATCACGGCAAAAAGCAGTTGTAAATGTAAAAGTTTTGGAATAAAACTGCCCAAGTCGTATAAAAAAATATATACATGTTTTAAAAGCTAGCACAGTAACTAACTAAAATGTAAAAATGGTGGACAAAGCATTGAAAAAGGGGTGTTGAAGCGCTGACTCACTCATTCTGCTTTACTGGCATCATTTCAGAATGCAATTTATAAGAAACATATTGGTACGGCTGGTGAGGTTCAGCCTAGTTAGAGTAGCAGCATTGACGTTGCGATGGGTGCTGAACCTTTTGGAGCAACAGGCACCTCCTCAGCCACCTCCTCAACCCCGTGAGTACTTTAACAGGCTGGGGTCGTATTTAAATTATGCACTCAAAGATCCAGAAATGTGGAAAGTTCAACCCGCTGCTTCTTTCATATTGTCACTTTGAAAACATGGTTTTCCCTCTTCAGGGCGAGAATAAAGAATAGCTGTTTGCTACCCTTATTAATGAACAATTGTCATGGTCATTAAAATTGCCATTGTCATTGTTATAATTGCTACTGCAATTGCAAATATATTTTTATTGCCAGTATTATTTTAGCTGTACGTTTCATTAACAAAGATCATTGTAGTTATCAGGGTCATTATTGTTAGGTTAAGCATTCTCTCTCACACAGAGGTACCTAAATGTTTTACCTTGGAATGGCAATCAGCAATTTATTTCCATTATTTTTCTCACTTTGAATTATGTATTGCTCATTTTGTCTTTATCTTACAGGATTGTGGACATAGACTCGAACCAAAGAGTTCAACTGGCTATGGAGGGGACTGATGGAGGTGTGTTACCAGCGAGGGTGCCATATTACCAGCTAAAGCCTTTTCTGGAAGATAACACGGAAAAGGCCAAGAATAATTCTGTTGTCGATGGGACCAGCCATACCCATATGGATGACGAAGTGCAGGCTGTTAAGAATTCAGCACTGGTAACATCACCACATATGGGAGGAGGTCAAGGTGGTATTGTGTGTAATAAGGTTGATGTTGATGTGAATGTTGTAGTTGTTGATGTTGCAGAGATGAAGCCAAGAAAGCAGCATGTGACATGTCATTCCAAGAACGCGAAGTGAACACAAAAGAAGGCTTCCTGTAATAACCAAAAAGGAGACTTTGCTTCAGAGACTAGGCAAAAGAAACAGAAGAGAGAAAAGCCCATGGATAGAAGTGATGTTGTGTTTGCAGCAATGTTTGGACCCAAGAGAAGGAAGACTGAACCACTACCAGTGGTTCCTGCTGAGAGGCAAGATTGTAACAGTTTCAATGAAATGAAACTGGTCCTAGATCAGAAAAAGGACCTTTCTGGTCTACATATTGATCATTTCTCTGCCATCTTCAAGGACCAGTTCCCGCTAATTGATGGCCTGCAGAAAATTGGCATTTTTGAGTCCGAGGAATGCCAGCGCGTAGGAACACCAGCAGGGAAGTTTGTGCAAATTTTGCATGTTGGTAACCATTGGGTTACAGTTAGTAATATCCACTGCTCTCTACCAGAGGAGGTGATGGTATATGATTCTTTTTCTGAAACAATATAAGAATAGATCATAAGGCTAAATTTTTAAAGCAGCTAGGCAGGCTATTGTTTACTGATGCGTCACATATGATAATAAAATTTGTTAATGTTCAGAAGCAGCAAGGATCTGTCACGCGTGGGCTGTTTGCACTTGCATATGGCCATGCATTGTGATTAGGTCTACAACCAGAACAGCTGAGTTTCTACGAAAAATACATGTGGATCCATTTATCCAGCTGTTTATCAGCCAGAATGCCTATGCCATTTCCAGTACTGCCTTGTCAAAGAGACGCTAATGGTAAAGAATTGCATGGGCAGATAAAGGAAGAAGTGTTTTGCATCTGTCAACAGCCCAACCAGAGAGAATAGATATAGAGAGGGTCCACTCATGACCACTGGGGAAACTCGGTTAGAGTTATCTTTCGTAACGTGATGTTAAGAAACGACATGGCACAAGCTAACGAAGGTGATCGTCTGAGGCAAGGTGGACAGATTTGTTCTGCAATTAAGCCAGGTTCAAATTAACCTCAAAAGGAAAAAGTTTCCACAATTTCCAAAGGACGAAGAGAGGTAAGCTACAAATTTATTCTCAAATTATGATCCATAAGGGTACTGTAGTTTAAGGCATTCGTCAACGTGGTGAGGTGTTATAATAATATTTGTTATTAATATATTGAAAAAATTTTTACATGTGCAAAATATGGATGAATTTTACAAGAAAAGACTTTTAACATCTTACACCATCTGTGTATGGAAAAGGCTACTGTATGTTCAAAATTAAATGTTTTTGTCTACGCAAGGCTGCCGGCGAAGGCATGTGACCTTGGCTGATTTGCGGTATTGTCAGACGTGTTGCGTCATTTTATTTTTTTGTTTTGTTTTTGGCATCTAGAGGATTCTATGGAACAGGCGAGCAGATGCTCGATGTTTTTTGTTTTTTTTTGTTCAACTGTGGTGTATTGTTGATATCAGCGAAAGTTGAACAGTTGGTCGTTGAGTATTCGAGAGTAAAGCATTTCAAGAGTTCGAAGTGCTAAGCTGCAGTAGGCCTGTGTGGCTGCCAGCTTATGATGTTATCGGTGTTGTGCGGTTCAAACATCGCCACAACGCATAGCGTGTGTTACTAGTTGAAGCAACAGCGCGTGTTGCTGTTGTTAGTTACCGGCAGGAGTCGCCGAGGTTTTTTTTGCCAGAGTGTATATTACAGTGTGGACTGATGCACAAAGTGTTAATAAAGGGTTTTCCTGTTCACACGTTGAGACTGGAGTAACTCTGTTACTGGAGAGATTGACAACGCAGATTCCGGACGTTAACGAGTCAAGTTACAGACTGACGGGAGAAAGGGAATAGAATCGTCAACCAAATGTTTTCTCTCCCCAGTCATCCTTCATCATTCTTTTTTTTTTCATTCCAAACGTAACATCTGGGGGCTCGTCCGAGATATCTGCACCGTCATCTTTGCCGTTACAGAGAAGCTGCCGCAGTCAAGACAAGAGAGCTGTGAGTGAATCTTTGTCAGTCTCACTAGTGTATAGTCATGGAAGTCATGAAGGAGTTAGTGAAGTTAAGCAAAGAGCTGGGCCTGGAGGGAGAAGAGTTAAGAAAGTTTGTAGAACAGAAAGAGAGGAAAAGAGATCAGAAACAGACGGAAAGAGAACAGAGAGAGGAGAAGAGAGAAGAAAGAGCTGCAGAGCGAGAGCTACGGAAATTACAACTGGAACATGAAGAGAGAAAAAGACAACGCGCGCTTGAACTGGAGATGGCGTGTCGGAGGCCAACAGTCACCACATCGGAGGTTTCTGTGAAATGCAAGAGGCCAAAGTTGCCAAAATTTGTAGACGGAAAAGACAGCATGGACTGTTATCTAAAATGGTTCGAGTGCTATGCTGAGTTGTCCAGTTGGCCGCGAAGTGAGTGGGCAGTGTCATTCAGTGCGTTGTTGTCGGGGCATGCACTGGACATTTACTCACGCATGCCGACAGAAGCGGCTCAGGAATACGATCATGTGAAGCAAGCGCTGTTAAGTGGCTATGAATTCACGGAGAACGGCTTTAGGCGACAATTCCATGCAAGCAAACCGGAGAAAGGGGAGAGCCCCGAGCAGTTCACAGAAAGATTAAGAGCGTACCTTTATCGATGGATTGAGGCAGCGGGGCAACAGACGGACTTCGACGGTCTGTTATACGTAATACTCAAAGAGAAGTTCATTGAAGCCTGCCCCAAAGACTTGGCTGTCTTCTTACAGCAGCAGGAAGACCAGAGTCTGAAAGCATTGTCCAATGCTGCATTAAGATACCTGCAGTCGCAAGGCAGAGAGTTCACCGACAGGTTAAGAGGATCCTTGGCTGAGGCCGACACGGCCCAGAACACCACATCTGCCCAGCGCAGCCAGGGTCACGAACAGCATCGAGGCAACAAGCTGCGGTGTTACTCCTACGATGGAAAGGGTCCATATCCTAAGGTACCTAATGACTTTATTTAACAAAAATTTTGACAACGGGGATTACCTTAAAGCCTGGAGTGGCGCGACGATAATCCCCTTATTTAAATCCGGGAACCGAGTTGAAATGGTGAATCCAGAGACAAACACATAATTATATATCATGTAACATGTTTTACTGGTATATATATTGAGCATTATAAAAATGATAACATAAAATGTCGTTCATTATGCAATCTTGCGAAGTATGTTTGCCAACTTATCCGTTTTCCACCATTTTTGGGGTCTCGTTTCTTTTTTTGGTTTTTATAGGAATAAATTCTTAGTCCCTTACCCAACCCTATAACCTGGAGGAAATGTAGACCACTTTTAGTCTGATCTCTACCACTTGATCATGCTAACTGCTGTCTGGAAACATTCTCTGGTCTCCAGATCAGGCGACGTATGCAGGGACCCGAAAGCGCTGCTATAGGTATGATATCTCTATCGTCATGATAGCGAAAGTAAATTCGTATGTAGGGACCCCTGAAAGCCAGCTATCGTACCCATGAGGCTAATGGAGCCTCACCCCTCCGTTAGCTCGCTATTGTACCCATAGCACAATATGGGGGACTAGACATTATTGATCCGTATTCGATGTCGTTTGTGCTGAGAACGTGTTTTTCGGGACAGGAATCATCCCCTGGACCGTTACAACGACCAAGAACTGTACCAGAAATGTAGATTTAGATGACACAATATTCAAAAACTGACAAATGAAATTGCAGGAGCAATCGAATTGTCGAATCGAAGTGGGGCGCTTTCTCCAGATAAGAACATGTTCCTGAGAAGATTAATTAGCTTAGCTGAGCATTGGATTTCCCTATCGTACATAAGCCAAGACTATGAACATTTGAAAGATTTGGTAATTAAGGAACAGTTTTACCGAAGCGTGTCAAAAGATCTGGTTGTGTTCTTACGAGGCATTTGCCCACAGCAATGGCAGAATGTGCAGAACGTTATCGTACAGCACACTCCCACAAATCCCTGGCAAGATAAAACGATACAACCATGTTCCTCAAGATTCACAACTATGTCTTATGTATAAATGTTGCATTTAACAAACGTTTTGGCCAAGATATGAGTCAGGAATCTCTTGATAAGAAACTGTTTAAACTAGTCTGAAAAAACAAGAAACTATACCAGAATACCAGAGAGAATATCCTCCTCCATTAGTTAGGTCTGATAAAGCAATTAACCAATACACATTCAAACTACAGAGCAACAGTTTTATGATCTGTTTACATCAAATATCTCGTGTTCTCAACTTTTAATTAGTTCATCAGAACCATTCACAGGATTGTTCATTATCCTGAATTTTACTCTTGGCAATGTCATGTAATGACAACAGAAGACATGACAATTTCTTCCACTTTACACTTGCCCTAACAAATATTGCATGTCCGATATTCAATGAATTGATTTTTGCAAATTTGACAGAAAAAATGGCAGTCATCTTAAAACTTACAGTGGCAGTCGTTAATTAAAACTTAAAGCTTTAAACCTCTCCAGCTAAACAATAAATTTAACAATGCCAATTCAATCAACTATAAGAAAAATTAGCCATCTGCCAATCAAATATTCCTATGCATCCCTGTTGACAAGTGGTTATGCTAACCTTCTGATGTTGATCATTTAAAGAAACAAATGAATAGACAAAAAAAAAAAAAAAAATGGGGGTGTGGTATGTCAATTTTCCAGACACTGTTTATAATTTAACATAAATGTGATCACAACCTTACTTTTGGAGCTCAATGGTTCATCATTTCCAGATGTTTAAACTGCTTTCTGGAAAGAGTAGCGATCCAATTTTACAGTGGGCCGTGAAGACTGTCTTCCCTTGACCTACTTGTTTACAATGTGAATGGTTGGAAGCAATCCAATATCTTTAATAGAACTTCCTTCCTAACAGTTAAGCTATATCTGAAAAAGAAACAATATTATGAATATAAATATATTTTCAAAGCTTATAAATATCAAGAAATAACTACCAAAGAAAAGCTGATATCAGCATCAGCGGTTCAAGATTTTAAAAAAATAGTACAGTTGGACCT
Organism: Pomacea canaliculata; assembly: GCF_003073045.1. Classification (NCBI taxonomy): domain Eukaryota; kingdom Metazoa; phylum Mollusca; class Gastropoda; order Architaenioglossa; family Ampullariidae; genus Pomacea; species Pomacea canaliculata. The sequence goes on along the minus strand of NC_037595.1, from coordinate 1,703,922 downwards.
TGATAAGTCGAACTCAAAGGGACCCGAAAAAAATTCCACTTACAGAGTTTTCGAGTTAGGGAAAATGGCATAATAGGCGCAGGTATTTGGCCGGGAACTAACAAATAATTGGATATAGGGAGGTTTTCCACTTAGGGAAGGTCGACTTATCGAGGTCCGACTGCATAAAAAACAACAGTATAAATTATAAATAAACACAATCAAAACACACCTACTTACAAGTTAAACACAACTGATAAAATAATAGCATAAAGTTAAAGTGAAAAGGAAGCTGTGATAAGGCTGGAAATGCTAATTTTTAACAAATTTTCTGAAATGCATTTTATCTTTTTGCTTTTCCTGAGCTTTACAGGTTCTTCAAATAGCTAAAACAGTAATATTCCTAAAAATAGTTCAGCCAGTGACAACTACTACAATGTATAACCACTCAAGCTTTGCACCAGTCTGCTCAATGATGCCATTACACCCAAAAGGTATTACAAAACATTAGTTTTTTTTTATCAGATTTTTGCTGAGATTAGACATTGAACATCAAACACCGCCCACTATAAGATGCCGCTCTTTTTACTTTGAAACATTAAAATTATATTAATGCTTTTGAAGTAATACAAAGGATTTCATTGCTACTTTATTTGAGTACATAAAGTATTCAAAATATTTTAATAAAATGATAAGGAAATACACAGGATTAAATTTGCAAATTATTCCTACTCAGTTTGATGAATATTCTGATTTATGAGTGAAAGGAATGAAATACGAATGGTGGTGTAAGGTTATATTTTATATAAGGTTATATTGAGAATTTGAAAGAAAAGCAGTGATTACAAAATAAAATAAATGCTGGGAAATACCATGTATCAAAATGACATCATAATGATGTGCAAATAACGATTGTTCCTGACAATTAAAAAAAAAAAAATGTTGATAGTAAAATCTTTTGTTTGAAAATTCATGGTTGTAAAAGGATGTGATCATAAAAACAAAACAGAGATGCAACAGACCATATATTCCATTTAGCGAGTCCACAAATGCTTGTACTTGTCAATAACCCTGCCACCTATCCCACAACACACACAGGGCACACTTTTTTACATTATATTACACGTTTCTAAAGCTCTTACCGCAACTTTTTTTTTTTTGTAGCAGAAACTATAAAAGTTTTCTGATGGACTTTTCTAGAACCATTCATTCCCAATTATACGGAAATAGAAGTCTGACAGTAGCCTCAGTGTCGGAGATAGAGCGGAAGTTTCAGTAAATGAAGCAATCAAAACTAAAAATGTCAACCTATTTCAGTGGAACCTTGGTTAGCGAACGCCTCGGATAGCGAATTTTTCGGATAACGAACAAAAATTTCGTCAAAAATTTGTCTCGGATAGCAAACAAAATTTCGGATAACGAACAGCCATGTGAACTACATGTGACCGACCAGCATGTCATCATTCGCGCTCGAGACACAGTTACGATCGGTCGTTCCTTATCTATGCGCATCCTTCTTATTTAGTGATTTTTGTGCTTTATTTTAATAAGATAATCCTCAATGATGGCTCCAAAGAAGATTAAGAGCAATAGTAGTGAGGTAATGACAAGGAAGCGGCCAACAATTGGTGAAAAAGGAAATGATTTCAAAGTATGAAGGTGGCATGCGTCTGTTGGATATATGATCGTATTACCGAAGAGTTTTACAAAAAAGGCAGAAGCAACAGACACTGGACAAGTTTTTTCCTTTAACCTCAAAGCTACAGAAAAAGGAAGTTATCCCCGATTTTATAATGTCATGTGTGCTCATGGAGGGGGAATCAAACAGTAATTATTCCCCTTCCTCCCCACACCTGCTTCCAAACACGCCGTCAAAACGGCAAGTTTTCTGATGTTTAAATGCTTTCGTTAATGTTTTTTATGTTTATTTAATTCCATTTATATTGCATTATAACTGTTCTCATTATAACCTACCTATATAGCCTGTAACTTTCAAATATTAGCGAGTCAACAGGGGCTGGGAACCAATTAAATCTATTTCCTTTATTTCTTATGGAAAAAATTGTTTCGGATAACGAGCAACTTTCCTGAACAGATTAAGTTCGTTAACCGAGGTTCCACTGTAATCCTGTGATGATAAACTATTCATTAAAATAAATAACCAAGCATGTAAGGAATCCAAATGAAAACACCTATCGATCTAATGTAGACAAGCAGACATTGAGGCGATGCCTGGGGATAGGAGAGGTGAGGGTAGCAAGTCTAACCTTGACCAGAAATGCCATGTTTTCAAATTGCATTTTGGTGCATTACACCTCAGTTTACATAAAACTATAGATTGAAATTCCTATTTGTTTATTGGTGTGCTGAAGGAGATTAAAAAAAAAACATAGCAGCAGTCAAAATTGTGTGTTTCCATGACATGTAGAAAAATATAAAACGGAAGGTTCTATAATTTCTATAAGCAGAGATGCACTAGTTGCCAAGTTGTGTTTTCATCATATCAATAAACTTTTTTCCGAACTTTAGTTTATTCAGTTACTACTTGAAGAGCATAGGGCCACAATTTCCCAACTATTTGCTATTTTTTTATGATAAGTCAACAAGGCAACAATGACAACATTTTGCAACTATAGGTTGCTCCTAGTTCAGACAACCACAATCAACAGCTCAGGATTATTAGTTAGCCTTATACACATGATCGAAAACAAGCTGAAATGAAAAATTTTGTCTATGTGATTTCACCTCAAAAGCATACTTGAGGGCTTCAAAAACAAAGAGTAATGCACTATTACTTCTCCAAAATGGTATAGAGGAAGAAACAGCTACTTGTATTCAATTTTTTCCAGGTGTACTGATCTTCAAACTGTTTGTATCCTAGCCCCAAAGTTTGATAATTCTCTAACTTGTTAGGCAGAAAAATGTAAATTAACATATTGTTAGAAACACCTGTATCTTTTCAACTACTAAACATACCGCTACAAAATATGGCAAGATTTTATAGGGGTATGTAAACTATTGGTAAGTTAAAAATCTGACATATTTTTATAAGCAGTGTACAAATCTTTTAAGGTAGGCCCTTCGACCAAACACTGATCACGTGTGCAAAAACATTAACTCAAAACAAATATTATTAGGACTATTTATCCCTGTTCTCTATGTCACAATTTTCATTATGGGTACTAAAAACATTTTTTAGCTGTTTATAAAATACTTTAGTGCTCTATACTTAAAAAACCTTAAAGATATTCAAATCATAGATTAAAAATTTGAGTTTCCTCTTCAACTTAACATACTTTCTCCTTACCACCATTCAAGTGCCTCTTTTCCAACATGACTGCCATAGTTGTCAACATGTAAGGCTGCCCCTGTTTCATCGCCTGAGGATCCCAGCACAGGCATGGAATTGTAGCAGCATAACAGCTCCTCCTCCATGGTTTAAGATGCCATAGAACCTGTTGTTAGGTTCTCCACACTCTATAAAGATACAGAGTGGGGCACCGATTCATAGCAAGAATCATGTCCACAAAGAGAAATTGGCAGAACAGCTCAAAGAATGTCGGCTTTCTCACACACACAAAATTTTCATTACCAACTGCAAGACACAAAACACGGCCAGCAGCACTTGGGGACATTATATAATTTGGATTTCTTTAAAATAAACGATTCTTAGTGAGAATGTTTCAAGCATGAGACAGATGTTTTGTGTCTAGGCATTCCTTACCTCTTGTAAAATCCCATTTCACCCAGGAAGAACAAACATGTCTGCATTTGTATTAGGGATTTGTTCTGGCTAGTTTTAGCAGCATTTCCCAAGATGCTGATGATTTTTTTTTAATCAGACTCCAAAAGATGAAACTGTGACTCAGCAATCTGCAGCAGAGCAATTCATAATTTTAATCAAACTAGTGGATGAAAGTTTGTGAGCAACATTTATAGAAAAAAAAACTCAAGCCAAAGAACAAAAGAACTGCACTAAAAAATGTGTTGTATGCACTATCTTTAGATTTTCCTTTTCACATAAAGCTTCAGTTGCAGCAAAGGGTAGACCAAAGACTCTCAGCCCCTCCATATTCACATTTTTTTAACTATAAGTTTAACTTTTACACTTTTTTTTCTGCGACACTGATTTCTGATTTTTTTAATTTGGTGTATAAAGATTTCTTTCCTAGTTTTTCATTAATGTCCGCCTTTCAGCTAACAATAATCACTTAATTTCGGGAAAACTTTACACCGGACAAATATAATGGCGCATTATATGACACTTGTCAAGGTTCATGTGATGTACAAAAGTAATAATGAGCTTATTTTAAACAAAATGTTAATAAATGAAATTGAACAGATGTTACAAAAGTCATATCAAAAGAAGATCACATGAGCATCCGGCGTACCTTGTCTGTGGACCATGAAATCTGAAAATTCATGTCCAGGCGAGTGAGTGTTGAGGCAGAGATGTCATTTTCTGACTTTGTCATTCACTGCTCGACGCTAGGTTGTGTAATCCGCACTACATATGCTAAGTATAATATTCTTCACTGCATATTCCAACAAATGCAGTGCACGTTGTTGCTCCGTTAAACTTGTCCCGCATGTCGCCATTTTGTGAACGCTCTCCTTGTTCACGGACGTATATAGGTTCCGGCCTTGTTTACCGTTATTGGTGTTGCCCCAATAAGTTCAATTTTCCAATCCACTTTCAAAAGTTCAGAATTGCATTAATGAAAAAAAGAAAACCTTTCCGACCTTCTGCTTGTCGGTGCGTTCCATAACAATGTGGAAATGTCGAGTATCGTGAACAGTTGACAGCAAAAGAAAGGGAGAAGATTCGGCGCGAAAATTGACGTCATCAACATGGAGTGACTTCCCTAAGTTGATGAAAAAGAAAAAAATAGGGTTTAAAAAAAACAACGTTTGTCATTTTAGTGACGATGAAAAAGATGAAGATAATTTACAGCTTATATTCAAAAGTAAGCATAGTGCAATTTGTAAAAACGGTTACTAAAATAAGTTATTTTCAGTCTCATAATAAAGTATCTTACAATTAGACGTAACCATGAAATAAAAAAAAACCTATCGCAGAATATATTACCTAAAATTTCTGAACCCTCTTTTCCCCAAAATGACCTCCACCGAACTTGCACACTTCAAACCTTTATTAGTACTTTAATCTCTCCTTCGCTTCAAACAATGCTTTAATAACCCATTTTAACTGCATGCACGTATTGTACAGTGATACCTCGGTTCTCGAACGCCTTGACTTTCGACCAAATCGGTATTCGACCAGGAAATTCGAGAAAATTTTGTCTTGGAATTCGAACAAATATTTGGAACTCGAACATCCGAACGTCCGAGATGAGCCGAGTTGAGCCGAATGGCGTTCATTCTGCCCAGCGCGCCTTGCTTGCGTCATCAGTGACAATGACCATCCCCCTTCCCTCCTCCCTCCACATTCATTCCCTCCTGCCATAAAGTTTGGTACAGGTACAGTAAATGAAACACAATTTACTGTACTGTACAGTACATTTTTGTTTGTTTGTTTTTTTTTTTGTTGTTGTTTGTTTTAATAAATACACTTTTATTTCTTATTTCTTGTTGAGACTCATGTTTTTCTACATATTATATACAAATTAGGCCAGTAAATAGGCATTTTCTGGGGCTTGGAACGAATTAATCCAGTTTCCATTATTTCCTTTGGGTTTCATTGCTTCGGTTCTCGAACAATTTGGTTCTCGACCGTCCTCCCGGAACGAATTATGTTCGAGAACCGAGGTATCACTGTACTGATAATATAGATATTCTTCTAAATATATAGTACTTCAAAGGCAGCATATTTTACTAGACCTTCAATATAAACTACTGCAGCAATTTACTGCGTTTTATTCCATCATTAGACATTTCTTCTTGTATACATGTGTAGCGTGTACCGCAGCACCCAAACTGTCCAGTATAAATAGAAGGCAAAAGTCAGAAAATTGTCTTATAAGTACTTAAAATATATTGTGAAAATATCATTATTAAATTAGGCTTTTAGTTGTGTTGATCAATAAATATGCGGCTAGTAGATAAGCTACTGTGCATCTTTGGTTGAAATGAGTGACAACGACGCTCCTCCCCTTCTGCCTCGTGCTCCTCACTCGGGAAGTCACATTTCGCCTTCATGGGTTCGCTTTGTTTCCACTACCTAAAAATACTACTTCGGTAAGAGCAGGAAACCGTGAAAGTGGCTAAGAACTTCTCTTTGATTTAAATGGCTCTTTCTCCATGTTAATGAAGCTGAAATCGCGAAGGTCGTAGAATACGCCTACAGTGAAAGAAGCTACAAACCAAGCCACCCATAGGCTAGCTCATCCCCCGACTTCCCATGCACGCGCTTCGCAGTAAGAAAGTTGCTAAATGCTGATCGGATGTTGCCGTAGGTCACCCACCTTGATGAAATACCCTCATTACATCTAGTTCATTTCTGTTTTAGCGCGAGAGTGAGCGACTGCCAGTCAATCAGACAATCAAGTGGGGGGGGGGGGAGCTACTTCCAATTTTACAGGGCTTCAAACACAGCGCCATCCAGATACAAAATTCAACATAAAGAGAGCTAGCATCTTCAGGGTGTGTATCAGATCCCACTGATGTGGTAGCATTCGTACTTCCTTGTACTCAGGCACCCCCCACTCGCATGGCTGCCCTGAGTTCATTTCTCATCTCGGGCACGCTGTTCTTTCTCTGCACGTGGCATCTGTTTACAGGGCTGGCTGCTTGCCGTAATATAGCCTTAGCTGCTGACACGGCGTAAAACACCAATCCCCCCCCCCCCACTCGCACAAACCACCAGACACACGTACACACAAAACTAACCTCGAAATTCTGGATTTTTTTTTTTAAGTTTAATTTACAAACTGGGTAATAAGTGTCAATTAAGCTCCTGTTCCTTTATTTGTACAACAAAAAGCTATTAGCATTAAAGTTACATTACAATTACCTGAAGTAAGGGATAGACAGACAGACAGACAGTTTTCTCAAGACGTGGAGACGATCAGTCCACAGAGAGGCAGCGACAGCTGGCATGACATGGTCCCAACTAGAAAGGGATGCCCTGGACCGGGTCCGATGGCGGCGTGTGGTTGCGGCCCTATGCTCTACTGGGGGCGAATAGGAACGAAGAAGAAGAAGTAGTAGTAAGGGATGCAGAGAATTCACCAAACGAGCGACGAGCTGAACAGGTCTCTCGACAAGTTCAACCTCAATCGGAGATGTTTGGATCGATAGTGATCTCTGCTCTCAATAAATCAGATATGGATGAATAAATGGCTTGTTGATACGGGACAAGTGTCACCGCATGTTCTTTTAGCTGTGAAAAACACATAATATATGTGTACCTCCCTTTGTTAACATCAACGATAAGCTTCACCACAGGAACTCGATCGTGGATCTCTCAATGCACGTAGGTCCTAGTGAAGAAACTCACCCAGTGTCCATGTTTCTAACGATTTTCTTCTCAGAATATAGAAACATGTCACCAATCTTCTGCGCTGAAAGGGAGGTAAACATATAAATTCCAAACTATGCCAGTCCTATATGCAGGTAAACATGTAAAACTAACAACAAGAAATGTGGAAAGTTATTTGCAGATGACTGTCTCATCGATTCTGGTCTAAGTAAGGCTCGCGTTATCGCACGCCTGAAGAAGGTCTTTAGCTCGATCAAACGGGGCGCCATGCTCCCTCGTCTGGATGGCCTGGACTAAAGCAATCACATCTTGTCTTATCCCAAACTCAAGGACTGCCTCGACGGCTGGTGAGGCCCAGAAGGTTTGAGAATCATTTCCTGCAATAAAAATACTGTAAAATTACACATGAAACCAGTACTGCGAGTAGTTTTTAAAGTCATCGTAGAAAAGGAGTAATGGGAGTCCCGTGCCCTTTCAATGATTAAGGAGTGGGATGATAGAAACCACCCCAACCCTTCAGGTATTGATTCAGCAGCTTTATCGACACATTCACACAGATATATATATAGTCAAGGTAGAGGAGGTAATGATGTATATCTGGATTGAATTTTACCTCCATGCGGAAGCGAACCTTGTAGCTGCACGTCACCAGGTGAGCTGCTCGTTGGATAGTTTTGTATAGCTTTGTAAAGATCCACAGCTTTCTCGAACTTCTTGCCTGTTTCCCGTCTGTGATCTTCGCTAGCTCGTAGGATGTCAGAAACAGAAATTCCCATATTTAGAACTGCTTGCTCTGGGATGTTGAGATAGTCTTCTTGGCTAGTGGCTGTATGTAGCAACCAAGAAAAAAAAGTGCATGATTACTCGAAAACTACAAACTTTTTGATAAAAGATGACAAAATGGTTGATGTTCAAGATACTATACGCAAAAAATAAAAGATAAGAACTCCCATCGACAAATGACACGCTTTTATAGCAGATTGAATGAAATTTCGTATACTTTATCTGGATAATTCTACAATTCAGATATTGCTGAACAAGTCAAATAAGTGTTCATATAATTGTTTTTTATCAAAGTACTTTATGTGTTTCACAGAATTCAAAGGAAGGTCGTGTTTCTCTTTTTCCACAAGCTGCATGGCCTTTCTTAGTCCCTCTTATACTTACATCGACAGAAAGCTAGGAACACTACCCTGGCACTGGAGCCCAAAGCTAGCGGGTGATGCAGGGCTAAACAATTTCTCAAGAAATATTTGTGTTCTTTAGAATCACTAGGAGAGGAACAAGTTGAAATTATCTCCTGTGCAAACAGTCATCTGAGAAGACCCTTACCTCAGGTTAATGTAATATTATGTATATTCCTGCATGTGCCCAGGCAAGGTGCTGCAGAATCAATTTTTAAAAGCGTGATCGGTGATAAAGGTAAGTGTTTATCTTACGATGAAACTGGGACTGTGTTTATACCTGCAAGAAAAGAAAGCTTTACGCGTGCGGGTACCTGTGGTGCGATGCCAGACAGACAACAAGTAGTCGCTATTAAGAAAACTAGGGAGGGAGAATGTGGTGTGAGGGAAAGAGACGGGATGGCTATTGTCTTTGGCAAGGGGTTACAGGAGTGTGGCGACATCTTCTGGTGCTAGGACTAGAAAGAGGTTATAATTTTCTGATGATTTTGGTGTTGGTTGTAGTGCACCAGAAATGTAATGGTGGATGGGGATGAATATGGAATTAATGATCCTTATTATGAGGTAGTGGTCTCAGTAGTGAAGTTGTGTGCTGATGACAGTAATAAGTGAGAGAAAAGAGACGAGACAGAGGTGACAAAAGTGAAACAGTAGAAACAACATCAGCAACATCTCCTCCCTCACCACCACCACAGCCACCAGCATATTCCCCCCTGCCTGGTTCATCATTACCCCAGTCTTTATAGGATACTCGTACATTAGGCATCTCCGCACTTCATTCCCTGGGGTCAGGTGCATCTGATGTCTTTAAGTTTTATCTGGGTAGTTCTATTTTATGAATAGTTCAGCTGCCTTCCTCTTTTGAACGGTTCATCTAAAGATTTTCTTTGCACCTCATCCCAGGGAAACATCTACTTTCATGATCTTTCCCTTTGAGATTTCTAGCAAAGTCCTTGTTACTAAATGATATATGCCAACGAGTTCACTGAAAGGCTTGGAGAAAGGGGAAGTTATCAAAAATTTTCTTTTCCTACGACACTCAATCTAGTGTGTCATACAGAAATGCACATGCATAACAGGCAGAATGTACATAAATACAATTGCTCAGATAATATGCTGGTCAGCTGTTGTAGAGTTTGTGGAGGAAGACCCACCTTGGATGCTTCGCAGATTAGATGACTGAATTGCGGGAAAAGTAGCCAGAACTTCCCCAGAATTTGCTAAATACTGATCTTCCATGACTGGTCCCAACTATCACCAAAACCTGAAGCAAAATAAAGATATGACTAACCCTGGATTATCGGTTGCTTTTTAAAAGAATGCTCTGTTGCCACTCTACAGATTTATTATACATACATATGTTTGAGACATACACCGCCCCCCATGATTTCTGACTTGTATGTGGTGTATTCTTCATGAATAATAATCTATCCTATGTTTAATCAATACAAAAGTGTTCGTGCATATACCGCACTATATTATAAATCACTTGATTCCCATTATACATTATAATCCACAATATAAATCACTTGATTCTTCAATAAGTTTAAGTCAAAAATATGAAAAGACGGATAGAGGGAGGCATTGAAAAATGGATTTAAAAAATGCTGCTCTCTGTAAAATGCATTAACTCAGTTCTATTGTTGTATGTATACTTATATGCACACAGTATAACTACGCACTCAAGCGCACATACACACACAGAGTAAATCACAAAATATAAAATAGTAAGAACGACATTATCCGTGTCACTGACTCTATGTCAGGCCTGGTACATATTGATTCTGTAGCTTATATCCGTGAAATCTGTTTGCAACTCAGGTTATTAAAGAATAAATAATATTAACCAATAATGAACTACATCGAAGCACACTGAATAGCCCACAAGCCAGCTTTACTTACTCGGTTTTAAATACTTTTTGACTGCCGATCTTCTAGCGAACGGAAATCCGTGTTATACTAAGATGGCGGAATGGCAAGACACATACGTAACATCTTTATTAATCACTTCCGGGAAATAAATTAATTAATCTGCAATGTGAATATAACATCAGACGTTACATGATGATTGCATCATAATAAAATAGGGAGCGGGTGCCAGGTGTATGAGAACCTTCACTCAAAGACGTTTCCTAGCCATGATTTAGTTGTATATGCTCACGACCTCTTACTCAGGGCGGGAAAAGACAGCATCGATGGGAAAAATGGATAGGGTAAGGAATCAACATAAGCATTACGAAAAGAATTCGATTAAAAAATATCATCATCATCAAGAAGGGACAGGGTTTGCTTACATTTTGATCGAACACAATCAGAAATGCTCTTGCTTGTCCTCACTACCTCCACGTTTCTAGTAAGAAATTAGTCGAATTTCCGGTCGTATAGATATAAATATTCTTAGGGCTTTCCCGTCTTATGTGTCAATTAAACTAGATAAACTCCAGTGCTAGATCATTGACAAATCTACTAATGAACATTTAATATGTTATTTAGCTGGATAACAAAAATCAGTAGGCTTTGCATGCATGCAAATGCCTAAAAGTACTTTTCTCTTAAAGGTCGGTTAGTTATTTATGTGCTCTGAGCGGGGAACCTTTTTTTCTCAAAGGGCTAATATGGTACATACAATATCATGCGTGGGCCATACGAAATTATCTACTTAAAAATTCCCTGTTTATTTTGGATAAGTTTTAGTTTTGTCACGATGTGCCAGCACTTTTACAAAGAGCACAATCCCAGTCTGCCTAGAAATGTTGTTCACTGAGTCACCACAATACGTTTTTCGTAAATAAACTAACTAAAAATATGTTCTGTTTCTATGAGAAGTATAGAGAAGCAACTGTTTGGAGTCTGTAAAATATATGTTTACATTTAGATAGCTCCTAGAGGAGAAAGAGAATAAACTAATATAACCTTGTTTCTTACTGAACAGATTTCTGTTTGTGGTTTGCAGTGGAGGTACAGTAGCAATAATAGTATTGTAATAATCATAATGACATGCGTGTACTAATCATGTACACACATACCTCTTGCTACACACATGTATACTTGAACTTGCATAAACTTATAAACCTAAGCAAATTTTTACCACCAAAGCCTTTTCATTTGTTTATCCTTTGAAAATTCGTGAAAAGATAACTACCTACAGGTAGGATGAAGTGATATCCCTTCTCCTAAACACCTACAACGTTTCTTGTCGGGGCCTGTGGATTTTCGCTGTTGTTGTCGTCTACCTAGTCCTGTTATTGGTGTCTACCGAGTGCTGATGTTGGTGTCTAACGATTCCTGTTTTTGTTATTGTTTTCTAATGTTTGTAATACAGTTGTTACCTTCTTCCTCGACTAATGGTCTTTTTTGGGGGATTGCCGGCTTTCTGCTCTACGTACTATTTTCCTTGCACCTGCCTCCTGCTCCGTTCATTTTCTCTATTGTGTTGATGCGACCTCTGTGACAGTCACCGATGTGTGAATCCCCCAAAAATGGACACCTGTGTTCCTCTTTGTCAACTTTGTCACCGTTAGGACAGGTAATAAATCCTATTATTTTAGGCTGCTTCGTGATCGCTAATACATCATCAATTCTAGAATCGGTACCCGTGTAGTTCCTGGCATGTATGTGCCTTGTCTTTGTAAAGCGCTTTCAGCCCGCTGTGATGGTAGTGAAAGGTGACACAAATCATGTTAATGGAAATGCTGTTTCCGACAGCCAAAATTACATAATTGTTGTTCAAATAACAGAACAAAGTTTTAAATTGGAACGTCTACGAAAGCTCTCCATTCCTAACATAAAAAAGGCAAAAAACAAAAACAAAACAAACACACACATAAAACAACTTTCTGGTGTTTAATTCGCTTCAGAAGGTACAAAATGTGTGTTTATTTGTCCTGCATGTTTTGGACAACATCACCTACCTCCTACCCTCACCCATACGCAATCAACCAGACATATTTGACTGTATAAAAACTAAAAGGTTATAGTCAAGAGAAAGTTTCATCCTTATCACGTGATTAAGGGGGGCAGCCAGACTGGTCAGTCTGGACAAAGTGTCGGACGTCGACGCCGAAGGCAGTCAGCTTCCCCTTCAGACCGTCGGCGATAGACGCTCGCAGGGTCATGTTGCGGGACAGGATCCACGCGAACTCGAAGCGGGCCAGCCCCAGGATGGACTGACAGGAGTAGATCAGGGAGTAGGTCTTGTAGTCGGTGTCCACCACCCAGTAGGGCGCGTACGGCGAGCCTATCAGACAGTCCACACCAGACTTACAGCATGGTCACAAATAAAGGATTACCACTGTCTTTGATGAATTGTTTGTAATAACTAGAAACAATATAAAACATGTGCATTGGAATATAAAAAATCAGATGATTCAAATATTTTATACGCATTTATGGAGGTTACTCCTTAAAATCAATCACGCCAATTTTAAATGCACTTACAATATGCTCAGAAAGAAGTCTTTCAAAAGAAATAAGTATTTTGAACTTGTTTTACGATATCATTTACGAGTTTGCTGTAAAATGCTTGTGAAATTTCAATGCAGAGAGCTATACTGCCATTAACAGTTGGCTGCTTCGTGAGCCTCTCCTGTTAAATGTACGAGCTTTTAAATACTGCGAGTTCAGATGTGACAGGTCTACAAATGAACACTCACTTTCGGTGAACCTAACAGACAATTGTGCAGGCTTGGATGGGTCTGAGATGAAGGCTTCGCCAATGGCCTGCTTCTCGACGCCATTCCTGTAACCATAGAAACAACTTTCTCGTCTTAGTCTTATTTTCATTCTCGTTTTATTTATATATACAGTGTGTGTATGTGTTATATATTCTCTGTGTGTGTGTTTTCTATATATATGTGTGTGTTTTCTATATATGTATTGTGTGTTATATATGCTATATATATTTTGTGTGTGTGTTCTACATATATATATAGTGTGTGTGTGTTTTAGGGAATGGAAGAGTTGTGTGTGCGTGCGCACGCGTAAGGGAGCTCGAAAGAAAGAAAGGATGAGGGATAGAGATATTGGGGACATCACATACATTCCTTGCAGTTGTATATTATTGGTGACACCGATATCTCAACATGTCTATCCCATACCCAGTTCTCAAGATAATTTAGCCTATCATCAAACTGAGCTAGTCTGCGACTATTTCTCTGTAGACTGTGCACGTCCATCGTGTCAACGGCTAAAAAGGACTAAAGCATCGGAGGGAAGCTGCGACTCACTCGATCTGGCGATTGAAGACTCGAATGCGGCCATTGTCCTTTAGGGAGTAGCGGGCGCGAATACATTTACCCGCCTCGAAGGTGTTTGGGAACACAAAGATCTCGTACCAGTCGCCAAGATACTGGAACATAAATAAACTTAATTAAAATTTTGTTAACAACACATTTTTTAAGTTCCGTAAAGCAGCATCTTCATCGCTAAGCAGAAAAGCTTCAAATTTCTTTATTTTTGGCTGATTTCTTTCTTTCTTCAGTCTTTTAAAGAAATAGCTCTCTTCTCTTAAGATTTAGTGAACCATAACAAACATTTACATTTTTTGAGTAAGCCGGCTAAAGGCCACTCATGCAGAGAGATTTACCTTTTTTTAAGTCTTTGCTTGTAAGTTTATCCCATTAACATGACGAACCGTACGTGTTGCCAACAGAAATAAACTCAAAGAAGAAGGCAACAAAAAGAGAAGACTGAAAAGTGCGAACAGTACCATGAATGTTGAACAAACCCTAACTAAAAATAAACAGCAAGAGTAAACTTTTGCAACACTCACCTGACTGGCATTCAGTTTACTTTGGGAGACCACCGGGGGACACGCTCCGAAGCCGGTTACCTGGGCAGCTGTTACAGCCAGAAGGCAGGCAAAGATGATCAGTTGGGGGCCCATTGTGTCCACAGGTCGACTCCAAGTCTCCGTAAAACTGCTTTTGTGGAAGAGAATGCGCAAGGTGAATACAAACTGTTCTTTTATAGACTAAACTCTCGAGTGGGTATGTTGTGTAACTACCCACGTGACTGTTTTATAAGCTGGGTGTGGGGTGAAGGTCATCAGGTGAACGGGTGGAGGGTTGATCCTTTTATCAGGCTGGAGCTGACATGTGAAAAGAGGTTTTCAGGTCAGGCTGTTTACGACAGGTAGAGTATAAGGGAAACGACTCGATGCTGATGGTGACTACAAACTGCAAGTGTACCAATTTCCCTCCCCTTTGTTGAATCAACATTTTTTTCTGTTTTGTTTGCTTTTTGTCTCTTTATCCAAGAATTATTTCCTAGACAGCTGACACAAGATATTAAATAAAGCCGTACTTTGTGCACTGGGGGATGCCCTGTAAAGAGGAATGCTCAAACAACGCAATCAATTTGCTCTGGTTGTTTTTGTGGTTGGTAAAATTTAGTGCCAGGCTTTTTAAGTGGATGTAAAAGTACAAAGCTATGGAGTGAGGATCATTGGTGTTTTACTTCCAGTTAGCAACTAAGGCAAAACAGCTGGCCATGTAAACAGGTGTCAAAGTATAGAGCTATTTTAACTAGCTTGATAAGATTAGGACACGAACTTATATCCCCTGGACAGCTGGCAGACGATTTTTTTTTCACTTAACTGCTAGAACGAGGCTCCAGACCACAAAACTTCCGATTCTTTCACATTTCAGATTAACTACTAAAAAGAGGCAGGAAACGACATAGCTTCCGGTTTATTCACATTCTTTGTTACGGCTCGCCGAGACTAACAGCAGATCACTTCGCAACAGGCCAAGAGTGAGTCTCGGCATACAGACATCAGTCCATAAATACACGTCCATGATTAGGAAGGAAAGAGTAGCTGAGTAGGGGGCGGGGCTGACAGGCACGTCAGAAGAGGAATGACGCAAGCGGACGCTGTCATCATATGCTGTGACGTCACGCCGATGACGTGAGACCCGCAGGGCGAGATCCGCCATGTTTCCCAGTTATTTCCGAGCACACTGTTAGCGACAGTCCGCCTTCTACACTCTCCATGTCCCTGGCAAGTGTGTATTAACATTGTTGTGTCTTCTTTTGAGGTCTGCTGGCATCTGGTGGTCTTCGGAACCTTGGGGGGCGCAGTCTGGGGTGCTCTTCTGGCAGCGGCTGGCAATGGAGTCGGGAGCGGAGGGCATCATTCTCCAACCTCTTTGGAAAATTCACAACATCGATTGGGTGCGTGAGATATTGGCACACAATAGGGGCTCGAATCAAGACTGTATATCACACGACTGCCGCCACTAACATTGCCACAAAAAACTTTGACAGAACTTTAAATGCAGAGAAAACAATTTAAAGGCAGCGAAACTTAAGTTGTCAAATCATACATTTAAAGATTGTTCTTAACAAAGTAATGTGTCGAAGAACCAGACATCTGAAGTGCATAAAAGTCCTGTTGTGATAGTAGACATATTGACGAAGATTTTGACCAAGCTCAGAAGGTTTGACCAAAGTTTCGATGTCTCGTAAGTTCACCCCCTAATCATTGGCTTCCTTTGGCCTTCACACACAACTTTATAAAAGTTGGCAAAACGGTCAGCATTTGTCCGGTTAAGAACGCTTTTAAGGCAGGAATAATAAAGTATTGTGTTGTAGATTCACTGAAGTGTGGCCTTGAAAGTATGGGTGAGTTACCAGAAAGAAATAGACGTGTATTAACGTTCTTACTTTTGTTCTATCGATGCCGATGATGGTTGGAAATATGTCACTGGATACTTGGCAGAAATGTTTCTCATTATTATTTTTGACAAATAGCAATGTTATTAGCAGCATTGATGATGATGATGATGATGATGATGACGACGACGACGACGACGACGACGACGATGACGATGATGATGATGATGATGATGATGATGATGATGATGATGATGATGATGATGATGATGATGATGATGATGATGATGATGCAGAGTGACAGACGGAACGTGTTTGAGACAGAACCCTCGAGCCCCACTCTAGACTTGCCGCGGCGAAGCTACAACATCAGCTACCGCTATGTAAGTAGCTACTCGACATCTTTGCCTTACAATGCCGTCACCTCCAGAGGTAGCCACCTTTGTGACAAATGCACTTAGCTGCACGCACTTGGTCTGTGACAAATGCAGTATGGTTCCCAGAAACAGAAAAACGCGTGCGCTCTGTGTAACCAGTCCTATTATCTACACACATTCCTTTCGTAAAAAAAACTTGCTTTCAACATTTCTGGTTTCTCTTCATGTGCAGGATCTGGTCATGAGAGATGTAGACGGATCTCAGTTCGGTGACAAAGTCGGTAAGAATTTCAAATTCTCTCGGCAGAACAGTCCTCTCGTCTCACTTTGCTCTGATCCTTTTCGGTTTCCGCCATTTTCTCCACATCTTGCACATTTTATCATCATCATCTCTGTAATTTACTGTTGTTTTAATATGTCTGCCTTACACTGTAATCGCATGACTTTGTTCATTATCGAAAGACAAAAATTACATCGCGTTTCCTTTTGTCCAGTTATACCTTACTCTAACAACTTTCTTTTCTTCTAATACTCATTCCCCTCCTCCAATTTGTCACCTCCTTAATTTTATGGCATCGTGTAATGATATTAATAACAATAATTATAAATTATGGGGTTTTGTGCTTTTGTATGATTGTGATGGTGTGTTTGTGTTCTTATTTACGTTTTTGTTTCCTTGCTTGCTTGCTGGCTGGCCAGCTGGCTTGTTCTGAAAGTGGGTATTTTAGTACATTTAGTACAGATTTGTGTACATGCTCAGAAGGAGTCTCCTGCTTTCAGACAAATTGCGAGACTTGGCTGGCAATGCACAACTAAGCGGAGGGTGGTGCCGGCCGCTTTGGAGCCAGAAGTGGTCATGGCTGAGTGCAGACACAGGGCGCAGCAGTGCTTAGCGTCGCTCGTGCAGAGGCAGTCGAGTGTGCACGCGCGTGCCGTGGAGAGTGTGAACACTGCGGACAGTGAATAGTTATTTACAGTTCAGTGAGCTGCGTAACCAGTCAGTCGTCTTATTGCATGCTACGTACCTGTACCTATACATACAGATCTAATAGCTCTTGAGAAGTAACTCATAGTTCACGTTGAAGTACAAAGTATATATTCCTATTTTATAATATATTTACAATATCCTTGATTAAAATGAGGGGCATCTTTTTTTGCAACCATTATCAGGCTCGATTTTGTTTCCTCCTATGAGTGGAAGGTGGTGCACAAGCACTACATCTAACCCCTCCACCTACCACAAAGTCAAAGGTACCGACAAAAGTGAAGACACAATGTAAAGCAGTGAGTCCTTGGATGCTGACATCCTACGGGAAACGTTATGAAGCAAGACTGGTATGTGAGGAAGACATAACGTGAGAATTTGTAAATAAGAAATAAGAAGCGATCAGGAAGTTATGAAGAATAAGGAGAATAACGGTGACTGTACCAAGACATTTAAAAAAAAAGGTAGATAGAGGACAAAACATTAATAACAAATGTGGTTAGACCAGGAAGACAAGAAGAAAAAAAGCAACTGAACCAGGAGGACGTATATTAAAAAGTGATATAAGCAAGAAAAATATAGAAGAAAAGCGGAATACAATTCTGCGAACCACCTTTGTCACCCTGATGTTCACAGCACGAGAAGCTGGATGATGATGATGATGATGATGATGATAATAATAATAATAATAATAATAATAATAATAATAATAATAATAATAATAATAATAATAATAATAATAATAATAATAATAATAATAATAATAATAATAATAAAAAAAATAATAATAATAATAATAATAATTTGTAAAGTATATACTCATGCTCTTAGCGCTTAAGAACAAGAACGAAACATGGACAGCCCACAAGGGACAGAAAAACAAATAACATGTGAACTATAGAATAAACAACGTACTAAACGAAGAATAAAATCAAATACAAAAAGCAAAAAGAGGAACCGAATAACAAGAACAAGAGCTGAGAGTAACATGATATGGCAAAAGGAAGGGTGTGACAAAGGACTGGCATTATGGGAAAGGTTGTTATGAGTAATGTTTAGGGTACACGGGGGTTCACAGAGATATGAGGCAAGGGTTACAAAGGTCGACATCCTATTCACAGGCACTCAAGTTTGCGCCGTGATGAATATTTTAAATCTTAAACTGACCACCTTCACTCGTACACCTGCTAGTCCAACGGGAAGAGGTCGAAAGAGCTGTACTCGGTCTCAAAGATGGAAATCCAACTGGCGTTGACGACATTCCAGCTGAGCTGCTCAAGTCAGGTGTGAAGGAAACAACAAATACCCTAACTACATGCATGTAGGAATCTCTAGCTTTGTAAAAAGATAACACGCGCAACCAAAATTGCCCACAGATGTCCTGCACTGTCACGTGACTATTTCTAGAGCTTCTTTTCTAGTGACATTCTCGCTCACTGAAGAGCGCGAACAAGTAAACTGTGTCGATAAAAGCAGCTTGGTTCCATTGGAATACTGTTACAGAAAAAGTCGTCTGATAAATTATAATCTTATAAAAAGTAATCCAAATTAAATTTCAGGCTGCAGAACTGTAGATCGACAAATTATGTTACTTGGTGTTGGCTCGTTATAAAGTAAATCGTCACTGATGATTTTTTTCCCATTAAATATATTTTCTACTTCACCATCAAAACATGCTGGGTGTACAAGATTCATTTAATTTAGCTCTGAAAAGCACACTTTGTTATGGCTTATAATTGCTTATGCAGTGCCTTCTATATAGTTCATATAGTTCACGTTTAATTGTGTGAAGCCAAAGGTTAACTTGCAGGAAACTGAAAGGTCATGTTCAAGTTGTTCCCGCACAAAGATTGCCCCACTTATATAAATCCTTAGTCTTTGCACCAGTTTCAGGGCGTTTGCCAAGGCTAAATAGCCGATCCTGGTCAGAAGTAGGTTATCTAAATATTTGGTAAAGTACATGTCAGTTTGTACATCTTGATAAGATTTAGCCCCTTTAGTGTTTACGTTGTCACGTGAGGAGGCTTCGTCCTGGGTTCAGCTCTCGTCTCTAGGACGCGGCTGTTTTTCTGCTTGTGGACCAGTATACAGTCAGGTTGGCTGTTCTGGGTTCCGCTCTCGTCTCGGGCATGCTATTTTTTTTTTCTTTGTGTGTGGCATCTGTTTACAGGGCTGGCTGCCTGGGTGTGATATAGCCTTATAGTTGCTGGCTCGGTGTAAATCACCAATCTCCCTTCCTCCCAAGTGACCCAACACACATGAATACAGGGGGCGCTATGGGGAGTAGATACCAAAGTCGTTGAAGAAAAGGAGTTTGTGGCCTGATGAGACCGCTCTAGCCGCGACACAATCCCCCCAGCTGACCCAGTTATATTGGTACATGAACTTTGGTTCTCCGCTAACTTGGGTTACTGACCTTTTCTATGCATGCGCTTACAGCTAAGCTCTCAACAACAACAACAGCAAATAATAAATATAGAATCACCATCAGTCTTTCACAATAAAATATAGCAAATAAAATATACTGTGGTAAATAAATACTAACGAGACATGACAAAAAAGTAGCTCAATGCACCTAGTGGCGAAACAAGATGGAGAGATAGAGCAGCTCCTACTCATCGGAGACACAGGTAGAGCTTGTCACCTTTCTCTCTTTACAAGGACCTACAGAAGGTACTGCTTTTGTCGTAAGTGTGGACTGAAGAAATGATGGGCATGGACTAAAGTAAAACAGAAAGATGATAGACTGCTTAAAAACAGTGTAACGACCAGTTGTAAGGTCAATGACTGTTTGGTGCCAATAAACAGACAATAACATTGAATCAATGCATTACTTTATTCATTAAATGAAACATTATCAGCCATTTCATTGAAGCAAAACATTTTAACAACACGAATGTGAGTCTGGATGGACATAACCCATGTTTCCAAAATTCAAAAGAGTGATACCGGAGAAAAAGAAAGTCAATATCGTGTGTGTCCATCATTGGCCTGAATGCAGGCAAGACATGTCTCATGGACTGAACCAATGTTCCCAGGGTCTTTTGAGAAATTGCCTGCCACTCTTACTGAAGGAACTAGTCCAGCTGCTGGATGGAAAAGGATATTAGTTTATTTCTTGTTGGTCCTTTGCAATTACATGCATTTTTCGGTGGGTTCAGTGACCTTTTTTGGGCTTGACTTCTGTAGTGAGCACGCCCAAGACCAAACTGGATTGTCGTCAAATTCACTAAAAAAGATTTTGAATGAATTGTTCTCTGTTGGTACAAACACGATAATAATGTAGAAAATATAAAGGTGGCCTCGATCGGCTCAGCCACCCCCTCCTTCAATCTGAACAATAAGGACACCTTGCTGTAGATGTTATTGTCCATCTGGGTAGGTGTCGATAGGTGTTAGTAATTATAATATCCACTGCCAACATACACTCTCACCTGCGCTGACCATTTCACACACACACACACAATCTAATCCCATTCCTCACTTCCACTCATACACAAATTACAAAGTTTTATACACAGGCTTTTTATAGAATTTTATTTGGTGCGCAGAGATCAGAGAACAGATATCGACTACACTAAAGTCCCTTTAAGACTGCTACAGCAAACCTCCAAGTGTCGGAAGGGGTCAGGGCTATGGTTACAAACCATGTAACTGTCCACTGGAAATGTCTCAATTTCATTGTAATTTTACCATCATTTACAATGGATCTTTTCCACAAATGTAATCTTGCAGTAATCGTTACGAAATCATCAAAAACATTTTCTATGTGCATGTGCACCAAGTGTTGTGTCACGCAGTTTGCATGCACCATCTCATTAGTCGATGAATATAGTATCACCATGTACCATCCCAACCCATGTATTAACACTGCAATAACGATGTGTAGGATGATATGCAAGTGATTTCTGCGTTAAGAGCAAGAAATATAACATATTTAGCTGACCATACAGTTTGCTATGTAGGGCACAGATAAACAGAATGTTGTGACACCCGAGGCAGTTGAACTGCGCTCATTTTGCTAAACACAAAACTTCTCAATAACAGGGTAGAAAGTACGACTAAAGTCAGGAATATATTCATCGATAATTCAGAAAAATAACACCAACTCCTTGGCAAATTCATGCTTTGAAGAGGAAGGTGTAGGTACGCTAGAAAGCGAGGAATGAAAGTTCTGGAGATAACGCTTGACCGTACTTGGGAAAGATTTTACAGGTGTGCTCGTTGGGGGTGAAGTCTGGTCTCCAAGACAACCAGACTTTTCGTGTTTAATCACCCGCAAGCCTGAAGGTGCTCACTACTCGGGCCTTTCACATTCGCAGACTAGTACAAAGAATAAAGATCAATTTTTAAAGGTGGAAACTATAAAATTGCGATTCTTTTGTTCCAGATGAAGGAGGCTGGTCAAAGTCCTGTTTGATTGCTTTAGAAGCCTGTCTGCTGTAAAAGTACTGTCCAACATCGTTTCTACAGAATACCAGTGTTGATAGCTCCGATCTCTGTGTGCAACAACGCAAGCAAATGCTGATGCTGTCAGCCTTTATTATTATCTCCTATTAACACACAACTAACGGTATGTATGCACGCCGTCTTCTACTCTTAAACAAGAAAATCAGCCCCATGTTGTCTACAAGGATATAAGGATGGCAGCGATGTGGCAAGATCTGAGTTGGCATAGCCATATCAAGAGCACACGGACACGCACGCAAATACGCTACGTGTATAAAACGCATGCGTGCACAGCCCCACACGCATGCACGCCCACACACATACACGTGTGATAATCGCAAGTCTGGATTTACAAGTGCACCTGGCAGCGTTTTCGTTAAAGATCACACGTGCGACATTACCATTTCATACCTACTTAGCTCTGGAAGTATATTTCTCACCATTAACCAAACACAGCACCAGTGTATCTGAGTGCAAGATGAGAGTTCTTGGAATTTTGAGAGGTTAATTCTAACCTCTTTGATGGAATGGAGGATGACATGGTCCATATAAGTATGCGACAAACATCCTAGATGATGCAAAGACGTCCAAACAACAAAGAAAAAAGAAAGAGACAAAGTTAATACAGGGATACCACTTACAATCGTTTATGCTAGTCAACACTCCTTAATAAAACTGCCATATCTCATCTGCTGCATGTCAAGTTAGCATGCACAACCGCAAGGTAGAATGTTGGAACTTCTCAAGCCAAGGAATCCCCTCCAACATTTAATCAGCAAGAATGTTACCATGAAAACTTCGTAAGTCAGAATGTTACCTTCAACATTTCTGAAGCCTCAGCTATTTAAGAGGTGTAACCACACTCCCCGAGAAACATGACTGATTCTACTGTCCACAACTTACACACACAACACACAATCAACCAAACACACTAATAAAGCATTAGATCAGCTTTAATTTTAAATTCCCATTACCGACGACGTGGTTTGCTTCCTCCCATTCTGGAGAAGTGTCTGCTTTACCCACCCCTCCACAAATGGGGGCAGGAGACCTACTAATTATCAATTACACAAGTCCTAGTGTACTTCAAGGGACACGGGTAAGACTGACACAGCTGGCATTGTATAGCGACGGTCACTGGTGTATTTCATCAACTCCTTTACATCGAAAGTATTTCCCTCTCACTACCCATCGCACCTTCTAATCTTCTGCGACCAGTTAACTGGCAAGAAATCCTTGGTACCATGGACAGTTAAAAAAATGGGTCAACAAAGGAGAGAGGTCAAAGTATGAAAAATCCTGCCTGCATGCACACTTTCTCTAAAGAACCGAATAATAGGGTCAATCTCACTACAGGCTAGCGACAAGGCACAGAATACTGATATGTATGTGTGCAAAGAGGTTAACACTAGCTACGTCACATGATTATCCATGTAGGTAGGGAAGGTTTGTATATACAATTTTTCATAACACAAGGGAAGATTTGTAGTTTCTCTCAGTTTCCTAAAAACAGGTGGTTGGTGGTTAGTCAACCACCAGGAAATGTTCCAGGTTAGAACTTGGGCATTTAGGTTTACCACTTTTGTGCCACATGTATTTATAGCTTCTATATAATAATAAGGAGGACGGTTTGTGGTTACAGTTTGGGTGTCACAAAAATAGGGATGAGCTGTAATTATAGTTTCACATGAAAAGGAAGTTTATTTATTTAATATACATATATTAGTACACCACACCATTATAGATTTGATCTCTGCATGCTTCAACATGCCATAGGTCAGCATCTAGGTTAGCAGTCACACTGCATGGCACATAACTTCCTCCCCAACCACAAGGAAAAAGAAAATGAATACACCATTAGTATCTCAATAACCCCCACTCACTACATTGCACATTAAGTAAAATAATGATAAAGCTCATCAAGATTCCAAGACCCAGAGTTTCTGGACACTATAAACGAGAAACATATCAAAAAAGCAAGAAGCTGCTGCTGCTACTTGGCAGAATCTCAAGACACAAGCACTCAATGTCATGGCATGTCAAGTTAAAAATACAGCTCACAGAGTCACACATCAGCATGTCAAAGAAAGTACTAGCCTCTACAAAGTGGTGTGGTCAGTAAAGATCTCTAAATGATAAGAGGTATAGTTCAGCTAAAAAATAAACAACTCATCAACAAATCCCTACCCCAACCCCCAAATCAAAAATAAACATAAAACCCTACAAAACAAAACATCTCTACAATCTGACATTGCTTCAAAATAGCACAGCGCACAGTGAACATCTCTGGTGATTAACAGCCATAAGCACCAGAGCTAAAAAAACTGCTGAACAATCTTCCCAGCAAAATATAGCCTTGAGAGTGCATCTAGTTAGAAGCCTGGGTCTATGTGCAAAGTTTGTGCATTGTTCCATGTTACAGAGCAACAATTATATATAAAGCAAAGCAGCATGTTAAGATGGCTGAGAGCGGCCAGGACACAGTACCAAAAAGGGTGTAACCTTTATCTTCCTCTAAACTTTAGTCAACCTCCAAACAATAAAGATTTTTTTCCACAACTATAACAGAAAAGAATAAGCACTTTTATTTTCTACCTCAGGAAAACATTTTGTACAGGTCCTACATACCAAGCAAAGCATACAAAAAGCAGATGCTATATCTGTATAACAGTGAGCTACACCATTCAACAACTAATCTTGTCACCCACAGCTCTTCAAAGCCACGTAAAACTAAGCCTAAGTCCTGCCCCTTATTTAAACATTTTTTGGATGACCAAAACCCTGTGCTAATTTCCACCAAGCAACATGTTTTATATTGATATATTTAATGTTAACACATTGTAGATGCTGCCCTCATCCAGTTTCCTCCCACCACCACCACCCTCACTTGCTTTCCTCTTTCCTCCCAACAAGGGACCAAACTCAACTGATGCCTTGGAGGCCCTTTCTAAAGGATTCAACCACACTGCACTTGATATTATCTCTAATTTAAACTTTTTTCACTTCTTATCTGTTCTTCATGTCTGTAATATAAATGCTTTATTTTCACCAGATTCTTCTGGTGCTGATAAAATTAAAATAATAAAAAAGCAAGTCGTGGAAAACATTATGATCTATAATTCTAAAATTTCTATAATTAGAAACTATAATGGCATGTCTGGAATGGGAAATAACCAAAATTGAATGTGAAAGCATACTTCGAATGTGTAAATAATAACAATCTTGACAATTTTCTGTACAAATTCGGCAGCACTGCTTTAAAAATAAACAACCTACAGAAACTACAAACTAAAAGGCTATACACGTTATTCTATTTGCAAATGGCCCACAAATGGTTAATCTGAATATAAAGCGCTTTGAGATTCTGATGTTACACACAATGTAATAAAGGTAGGTATTGTGATTAAATGTAGAGAGAGAAAAGGGGGAAAGGTCAACCGTAACACACACAAATTTTCAGTAACAAAATGAATGCCAGTGAGATCGATGAAAGATTTGTCTTAATATAGTTGTGCAGATTCCAGACTATATGGCTTAATGATGTCATGAAACAATATTACACACCCATAAAAAATAATTTCTCAAAAATGCCCTTTTACAACACTGACACCAACAAAAATTTTATGAGCCTTGTCAACATGCCAAAGTTTAGCCAAGAGATTACTTGTTTGGTCACATTTTCTAGTACCTGCATCCCTCACCAAAACTGGGAAGTTTTGTTATATCAGACTTTTATGCTTTACCGATCTGGTTGAACTTGCCCAAGACCACCATGTAAGCTTGTTAAATGCTTCACCTATGACTGCAGGCCAACAGAATAAGTGAGAGTAATACTTTCATTAATTATTTAGAATTGCAGTAATACTTTAAGCAAATTAAACTTTCTGCATGCAGATATAGTAACATAAAATATTTTGGTGAAACTAATAAGTTTGCCAGTGACTGAACAGTAGCTCAGTAAAGAGTTAGCTGGACTGCTTGAAGATGAATTGTCTGCATTAACTTCTAGAACAAGGACAGACGAGGTTTTACAAATCAACAGCAAGAATAAGAGCAGATGATGCAAACTCTCAAGCTTTATGGTCTGTAGTGTTTTCAGTTTATTGGCTTTAAGTCATGGAAAGTGGAGGTCAAGGACTTTTTCCAAAAAGGAAATAAAAAATAAGTAGCAAAATTTACTGCAAGTCTATTGCTGACTAAGAATTTTATTGTGGTTTTGATATTAAGCTACTAAATGGTTCGCCAAGACCTGACAGCCTACAATTTCATGCAAGACTTGGTGTTGGTCTTGGCAAACAGACAGCAGTCCAGACATAAACATTGATGGTTGCATTATAGCTTTTTAAGAAGACTTTAAAAAGGGGAAACTATTCCAAGTGATTAGTGAACAAAGCTCTCCCTCTTTTTTGCATGTAGCATTTCTGTCCTCCTACTATCTTCATCATTGATTTATGTCCACAGTGATAATTTTAAAAGTTTAGGGTTACAGAGGACAGAAAATCTGCTATCATTTTAAACTATAAAATTCTTCCCCCACCTCAACCCTTTCAATCACCACTCTCTCCATTCTTTATACTCAAAGTTTCAAAAATCTGTTAGACAATGTTGAGTTTTGCAATAAAATGTAAAAAAAAATCCATCTTTCTTAATATACTTCATCTTTGACAATGTCTTCATGCAGTTGGTGAAGATCTGATAATGAAATAGTTTCAACGTCAAACAGCTATCTATAAAACTTCCAATAAGACAACCAGTTAGTGAAACCTAGTCCTTTGTTCTCTTTCATTCTCTCCCCTCAAAAATTGTAAAGTGAAAAGAACCTCAGAACTCTGCAAAAAGAGATGTTTCAACATAAAAATAAATAAATAAATAAATGGTGCATCCTTGCACTTCATTCAAAATCATTTTCAAAACTGATGATCACCTAAAACAATTTAAACATACATTAAAATCTTGTCTGGTTTGTTTTCATTCCAGATAAATAGTTTTCTCGAGAGACCCATTCTTTCTTCTTTAAGTCATCTAAACTGTACAGAAATAATGAGATAGATGACGCTTTCATATACAAGCTATAACTGTAGGAATTGTAACTAAGAAAAAACACACTTCCTTGTTTGATATTGCAAGTTTAACATTTGTCAGATGCTAGTGAAAAATGTCTCTTGCATTTCTTTAAACAAAAATTGCCCCAACATCTGTTGCTGCTCTGTAACAATCTTAGCTTACAAGGCTTGTTTACTGCTACTTACCAGTTTATATACATTATATATATATGCATAATATATATATATCCATAAAAAACAACTAAAATATACAATAAGGAATGTTTATTTTTGGAACAATTAAGGATTTGTACATTTACACAAGTCAGCTGTATAGGTAGGTTGAATGCTTTATACAAGATATATACATAACAAGTGTATATTTATGCATGTGCATACATTACTGCATGTGTGCACGCCTACATTTATGCACACACTTCACATATTTCTGCATGCATGTGCATAGGTGTATGTGCACACTCCATGTGTCATTATCATTAAACAAAATTTCTGTCTTGCTTAGCCAACTCTTCTGAATAGCTTGAAAATTTTTTCAAACTTTAAATGTTATACATTGTTCTGAATAGGTACAATATTTTACATTACCAATTTTCTTCCCATCTCTGCAGCCTAAAAGAGATATTTATAAGAAATCTTACTTGCAATCATTTTCAATGCACCTTGAATCTGAGTGCAATAATCCATTATTTAAAAAAAAGAACTAATTTAAAAAAAAAATTGCATAGCAACCAGTAAAGGACCAAGGAGGTTAACAGGAAAGTTGTGAGATGGGGAACAACAAAAACTACATGATTTATCGTTGACAGCATCATTATTGCACGATATCTCAGTTTTAGAAAAACATGGAATGAAACAGCAAAAAAGAAGTAAACATATAATATCCACCACCATTTCATGACATCATTTAGAATCTCATGAAATTCTGTTACTATGTGCTGATGAGTATTACATGCAAGTAAATGACACTTTATCCAGCACTCCTTTATAAATAATTTTATTTAATATGTTCTAAATGGCTTTAGTACAACTTATCCATGCTAAAAAAAAATAAACGTAACATCCTACTGAATTTTTCGATACAAAGCTGTAGTGTCGAGTAGAATCTGGCTTTCAAAAGTGATTGAACTTCACAGATACAATAGCGGTCACTGAACAGTTACCTGCACTGGACTGGCGGAAAAGAATGGTTTGAACCAAGGTTGGTTGGTTGTTTGGCTGGTTGGTTGAGTTTTATGCCATGTCAGCAACTAAGGCTAAATCATGGAATGAGGTTACACTAAAAGGGTGAAAAATAAGATCCCCATGTTATACAATAACACCACAACTAATATAATCCAACAGAAAGAAAAAGGATAATATAACAGGGTCCATAATATATTAAAAGGGTGTTATGGCCTACGGAAAGAGGTGATGATCACACACAGTGCCGGCTACCCTAGTGGTTATTCTTCACTAACTGCTTACTTCTGGCCCCAAAAGTACTCTCATATTCCTCTGTCAGATCAAATCCATCCCTTCCTGTTGGAAGGTGAAAGCTCTGCCTTTAAGGTGATGATTATAGGCATTTCCACATTTTACAAAATACTACAATTAGAATGACTTGAGAATGATATAAAAATTTTGAGTGTGTGGCATTTGTCTTCTTTTTAGTGGGTCAGCCGAAGAACATCTAAAACAAGCAGACATCACAATTTGATTAACTACTGCCTCTACATACAATTACATTGAAATAATTGGTGAGAAAAATGGTGCACTTTACATGTACGCCCCCCAAATCTCAGGTGCTGGTCAAAGGAAAGCAAACTGCAAAAGATTATGCCAAGAATATGAAGTGATAATTATCTCGAAAGAAACAAAAATAAGCGAAGGATATTCCCATAACAATGATTCACAGCCAAAGAAGCAACAGAAGGTTTTGACATAAAGAATATGAAATAGCTGAAGTAGCTGCATGAAGTGGAAATCATAGTAACTTTCGAAGGTAAGCAGCAAAACAACTACAAAAATAAACACAGAATTAGAATGCATAGCTACATCACCCAGAGAAAATAACATTAGAATTCTAAAGTGCTGCTGTCAAGATAGGGTGATCTTTGAAGATGCAAGTGAAGAATATGAAAAGTGGCACCAGCATATACATGAAAGGATACATACACACTGTCAACATACAAGGCTTTAGTTTTATTCCTGCAGAAACAGAATGCCTTCAGATTTAACCTCCACATTGCTCCTGATCATGAGCTTTAAAGTAAAGGCATTTCCATGGGACATAGACACATATCACAGCTCTTAGATATTGACAAAAAAAAGTGACATGTTAACTTGCAACCCAAATATGCCACAATCGACTGAAATCTGTTCTTATGGCCCAGCCATATTTACCTATACTCACAAAAAGTTTCTGAAAAACTTGTCGAGCTCAAGTGCATTATTCCACTCTCTGTTAATCATAAATAAAAGGTTTGGTTATGGGCTTGTACATGTTTTGCTATGACTGAAAATAACCTTCTCAACAGGTAAGTGATGATTATTTTACTGCACTGACTATGGCTTTCACTTCGAGAAGTTTAAGAACAAATACAACAAACAAGAGCTTCTCCTTGATACCCTGACCACACAAGATCACAGAGATCTTGTAAGAGACATTTGAAAGAAAGCTGCTTCAACAAAGTAACTGGAACTGCATACTGGGCCAAGACAGTATAACTACACACAATGCCTAGCATGTGGCACCAAAAAACCCATTAAGGAAAAAAAACCCGATCTAAATATATGTCAATCTGTTTACAGCACATGTTGTCACTACTGCCAATGGCCAATGCAGTACTGATGCTTTTTAAATATATTATTATTCCCACAATTTGTAAGCATAATTGACTGTAATAACTTTATCATCAAACATGGGTGACTTTTTTGCACAATAATATATGCTTGCTTTTATAGTGGGGATTTTATGGCACATCATCTATGTATGCTGTCATTAGCCCAACAGCTGACTCATGGTTGGTGTACAACCTGGAATTAGTTCACAAATGGCACAGTCATCCCCCAGGACCATCAATGATTTTATTTATACCTATTATTTTCACTGTCAGTTGCTAAAAAAAAAAAGCAGACAAAACAGACTTAGATCATACAAATGACTAGCTAAACATTCTGTAATCCCAAACGCAGGGTGCAGAAATAGCAGTTATGCAGTTCAGTTGATATAGCAGTCAATACACTAACCTTCCTTTTTCCACTTTATGTGCACCTTCGTGTATCTGTGAACGCCTGGTTGCAACTGTATGTTTGACATTAAACTGTCAAAATACCATAATTTTAACAGCAATATCCATAACTTCTGTACTCCAACAGTTTGTAAACTGTTAGAATTCCACAGCTTTAATAGAAAGGTCCATAACTCTCATAATCCAACGATTTGTACACTGCCAGAATGCTGCAGTTTTAAAAGCATAATCTATAACTTTTATAATCCAACAGTACTTTGAAGAACTATGCCTTGTGGCTGTGTGTCTCTATGAAAGAACTCAATTACATGAATCACAAGACACCACAATCAAAAACTTGTGGACAAGTGTTCTCACAGGCAAGGTTCAGTATAAACAACTTTAGCTGCCTCCTCATTGTCCACAATGGCAGAGTCAACACAAAATATGACTTGACAGAAACTTATACCTGAGGTCAGAACAAGAAGGTTATGGTCATGATAGATTTAGGTCAGGGAAAAGTCACCTCAGAAACACATCATCAAAGTGCTCAATCAGAAGTTGTGTGAAACGTATGACAGGTTCAACTGTTGACAGTTTAGCTTGCCCTTTGGACCATGCCAGGTTAGGCCCAAAGACTGTGGCAATGTTAGCTGGAGACATCTTGTTCACATCTGCCTTGACAGAAATCTGAAACAAGGGACAATATGTTATTTATCTGCATGCTACCACATGTCAGAAACAATTCATCATCTATATGCACATAAGCACATTTATAAGACCATTAACACACACACAAATGATCCCATAATGTGATTGAATAACATCAAGCTCTGGAAACACAGACTCTTGCACAGTGCATAACACTTTCTTAACCAAACTATAAAATCTAGAATACCCACATCTACTAGGAACTGGACAATAGTCTTGAGAATGTTGTAGTTGTCTTCTGGTAATTCATCCTGCAGCATTCTCTGTACTTCTGTCAATTGCTTTGGAATATCATGTACTGTACAAACATAATGCAAATGCATGCATGAAAGCACACACACACAAGGCGGATAAATTACAAACCATCTAAGAAGACAGAGGGAAGACTTTAAAAGCAGAATGTACCCTGGCAGCTTTCAGTCACTCAAATATTTATAACAGCCAGATTCTCACATAAAATATATGGTCAACAATGAGTCAAATCACAAACCACAAATAATATATTCCAATGTAAAGTTAGTAAGCTGACAAAATATAATGAGATCATACAGAAAAACTCTTTGTTACCATGAAGAAACACATTATGTTTCAAACTAGAAAATGAAGAACTTACAATGAAGACGTGTGATGGGTTCAAACAAGTCATAGGTCATGAGAGGTTCTTGCAGTTCTCGAAGAAACTTTTTCAATGTTGCAGCAGGCACATGCACATCACCATAATCCGCAAAGTTTACCACCTCACCTGCATTAAAGGATCTAACAATAAACTGTCCAACAACAATACAGACTGCTATAAATAGAAATGTTAATGAACGTCTTACTTTCTAAGTGTGTGTTGGGGGGAGCATGGGAAACCTGCTGAAACATAAGTCAACATTACTAGAGCCAAGAAAATGCAAAGAGCCTGTTGTTAATAGAAAACAAATGGTTAGGTTTCAAACATTTATGTGTGTTGGTGATTTTAGTTATATTATCTGTGATGGACTGAGTAAGATTTACAAGATAACAAGTGCAAGTTGGCAATGTCAGCTGGAAGGCTGATAAATGCTGCAGGCCTCTGAAAAATCTTCTGCAACCATTTCTACAAGAGTATGAATTGTGTCTTTTCTATACTGCCTCCTCACTACCAGTTCTTTAGTGATCAACAGAGACAGTGATACTGCAAAACACCTACATACAAGATGCTATATATTATAAAGATAATTCAGACTAAATGTTTCTGAACCCTGTAAGCTGCATAAAATAAGCATTACTGACCATTATCGTATTTCTTCTGAACTTCCTGCAGTGTGGTCAGTGTGGCACAGCGTCGGAAAATTCCTTCTACTTCATCAGCTATCAAGACAAAAAAAGTTGATATAACACCGTAACATGACAATGCCTTCAGGAGAACACTTTAAACTGACACTGTAGTAAACTAACATCAGGGCTTCTGCTTACGCAAAAAATTGCGTACAGTACGCATTAAAAGTTTGGAGGACCCCTTCAATTTTCGTCAATGGGGTCCCCTCCAAAGTTGGACGAAGAACAGGGACCCCTTAAAAATCTGAAGAAGGGGTCCCTGGGACCCCAAAGAATTTAGCCTTAGCAGAAGCCCTGTAACATATATATTTATACTTTCATTGTCCTTGTACAGTTGATAGAAACTGCCCAAAAATGTATACAGCTGCATTAATAAACCATTAAGTACTTGTTCATCTGCTACACATTTATGGGGTATACATGTTAATTCATTTTACCAAGGAATGAATAAATGTATCACCACACATAATCCACCACACATAACCACCCATTACATATACATACCCTATACCCACACACAACCACCCCTCACATACACCTTATACCCACACACATAGGCTCTCACCCCTTCATCTACACTCACACATGTGCAAGCATGCACACCTAATCCTCATGATTTTACTGCTATTTTTCAGTGAGTGTTTTTGAGACCAGCCTCCATTATTATTATGTTTGTGGGCTTTTCTTTTTAGCATAGTGCTTTGAGTCCATCTTTAATGGTGGGGAAAAGTGCCATATAAATACATATTATTATTAGTCCTATACTTGTGGGGAAACTAACAAAGCATATGTGCATGTGTCCATGTAAATGTAACTGTATATGACAATAAGGAAGGTTACTGGTTCACTCAGAGTGTTTGGTTCCAACCTAAAACTAACATGAATTTAAGTAAATTGATATTCCAGATCCTCCACAAAATCCCAGCAAAATAATTTTTAGCTCCTTATTTCCCCACTTAATGCTGCTGACACCCCTTCCCCCTTCCACCCTTGACCCCAACTCTACTCTAACCTCTAAACCTGAACCTCTTCCCATTTAGTTCCTCCATCTCCTGTAATAGGCCCTTTCCCCAGGCACATTTGTATATGCATGTCGACACATACAGCACAAATGAAGAGATAGGAAACCCACTGAAATAGTAAACAACAGAAAAATCTTTAAATTCATTAGTGAAATTTGCCATGTTAGCTTTAAAACATAACCCATGATCTCACCTTTATTTTCCTTCATGTAAGCAATTGTCTGTTCCACCACAAGGGGCATAGCTTGTCCAGAATTTGTTTTGATGCTGAAAGATTTACTTAAGCCACTTAAATTCCACAAACCACAAAGCTAGAACATCAATATAAATTAGTTAAATTCACAAGTTTTCCAACAAACAGAGCTTTATAAAGACCTCTACCACTCTGCCCTTTACCCAAATTAAGCATGACCTGATGAATATGGAAATATGCATGCACACACACACACATACACTTTTTTCCCCCCTCACTTGCAATAGTTTAAGCCGAAGTCCACATTTTAAGCTCTCACCTTAATAGTTCTGTGAGCCAATATGTGTATGCAATATGTTTTTTAAAGATAAAATAAGATGTATACATACAACTGCAGTGTCACACCAAACTGCTGTGTTTTCTTAGGCCCATCACGTCCTGTCTCATAGGGGTACTGAAGTTTGCTGGCTGCAGCCTTTTTAGCATCAAACCTTTAAGTATAGTAAATGCAGTGACGTATGCTATAAACCAGTGGTACCCAACCTTTGCTCACCCGAGGGCTGCACTAGACATGATATAAAATCTCGTGGGCCAGAACATGGCGGTTTTGCCAGAATCATGATGTTAAAAATAAAATTAGGTTGTGTCTGGTTAAAATGAATGGGTTGGATGAAGCACCTTTGTGGGACAGATGTGGCCAGCGGGCTGTAGGTTGGGCTCCCCTGCTATACACAATGAATAATTAATGACTTAAGCTGGGGTTTTTTTTTTTGATTAAATTTTTGATACTTAACACCCACAGTGTGACTTGCCCTAATGCTGGCAAAGTTCAGAAACAAAAGTCTATCATAAAACTTCTTTTCTTTGAAACACCATTGTCTTTGCTGTGGAGCTGTTCTATGTTTGTCAATGATCCCCACTCATATTTTCCTCCACTGAGCTGCACTAATTCAAATGCTGATCAAGGATTTGAATAGTATAGTCTTTAAAAAAATCTTACTGCTAATCCATAAAAGTGTTCATGGTTCAGGTGAAAATAATGATTTATATCCTAAACTCTTTGGGGTATATTCTTCATAAAAAGCATCTTTAAGAAGCAATCTCTGCAATAATGAAGTCCAGCAGCAAAGAAGGTGTCAGCAAAAGTGGCATTCATGTAAAAGAAAACAAACTCACTCAAGTACAGGCTGAGGAACAGTGAGTTGATCAAATGGCAGATGGTTTTTCAGCTCCACAAGGTAGTTTACATACATCAGCTTCTTGCCAAACTTTACACTGAAAAAAAAACAAGCATGGCCACACACATGTATGCACACAGTCATCAAGACACATTCATGGATGCACAGACCATTCATATGAACACATACAAAAAAGCACTTAAGTATCCCTAAGCATAAACTCTTGAATTAGTTATAAATGTATTTAGTGACACATTATCTTGTACACTCAATTTTATGCAAAGAGTGGGTTACATTTTGAAAGACAAAATTCTGATGCAGATCCTGAAATCTGTTATCGTTTATAACTGGCAATCGGCAAATTTAAAATTCTGTCTTGAATGAACGTTCATTAATAAAAATGTCTAACTAGAAAATCTGTAGAAAATTTCTCTTGAAGCTGCTCTCTGTTCTGTTTTACTGAGAAGGAATATATTGTACAGTACACCTACACTTTGAGATCAACAACATGTACAGTGCAAGTGGGTGAGCAAGCATCCATGTGCCTGCTTACATGTGGTTTGTTATCTATTGTGACTGAATAGTATGGATAGTGTATAGTCAATGTGGGTTGTGTATGTGCATGTGAAAGAAAGGCAGAGAGGGACAGAAAGCAAACAAGAGTGAGATAGTTTGTGTGTACTTGCATATATATGTGAAGGAAATAATTTTTGATTGTGGTGGTGGTGGTTGGGAGTGTTTAAATAACAGTGCAAGTAGTGGCATCTGCAAGTGTGGTGTGTGTGATTCATGTTTATCTAGTAAGTGGCGGCCATCATCAAGTCAAATTTCTAGTGTAATGCTACTCGGCAGCCAGACAAATTCTTCTCATTTAATTCTGGCAGTTTTTAAGAAATGAACTATTCTGTATTTTGCTTATAACTGATGATACACATAAGCAAAACTAATACACATTTGCAGGATTTACAAATATATATTTTGCATCTGATATGATGCAATGAAGTAATATCATTTCTTTAAGTGTAGCACTAGTGGATACAAAGGCTTTTTGAGACCTTTTGAATGCAAGACAATCAAGGGCCCAATACTTTCTTATACAGTACAGCGTAATACAAAATGCCAACAATCTATTTGCACTCAAGCACCATGCCATAATGAAGGTGAAAACTAAATGGTAAGGGCTGAGGAAAAGACTTTAGCAGAAAGGACCTTCCGCATTTCACGGAGCCAAAGCTGAGGGCAAAGTCTATGCAGAGTGTAGTCCCACAAAAATTGTGCCCCTGGCGTTAACAATTTAAGTCATTCGGACTTGATTGTCTGAAAAAATATGTTTTGCTTGACCAAACTCCAAGCATTAGAAACTGCTTCTTTCCCTGGGTAAAAGGCGTGCTTTCAAGAAAACCTGGGCAGCATAAACAGCATTTTTCATAATAAAACCCAGCACAGAAACTTTTGAGCATCATCAAATTGTGGCTACATAGCATATACACTAAGAAGAAAAGAGTTTATGCCCTTACCTATACCCACTAGATCAAAAACAGAAAAAAAAGTTGTGTAAGGTGTCAGAGACCATCTTTTCACATTAAGCTGGATAAAAATAACACATGCTTTTTATGGTAAGCTATAAATATAAGCCAGTTACATTCCACATATAAATAGCTCTATCTTCTTTTCTTTTAAAGAGTGCTATTAAACAACAAATGTAAGGAGAACGGGAAAGAAAAAAGTAGAGAGTGGGAGTGGATGAGGAAAGGAAGAGAGAACAACAGATGGTGAACGAAATAAGAGAGAAGACAGGAGGATAGATGGTTGCTTAATGCCATATCAACATATGAGTCATATATCACTGTGAGGAGAGAAAGACAAGATTTAGAGAATATATTAGTGAGGAAATAAGAAAAGGTGGCGCACCAGGCAAACACAATGGAAAACAAGAAAGGAGTTAGGGTGCTGTATACAGTATTCTACTGTATATAGTCAGTACATAGACATTGTTCTGATCTGGCATGCTTCTTGATGCTTACTTTACAGCGTACTATAACACAAAAGTGTCACATTCCATAATGTTGTTATACAAATGAAGATTTCTGAGAGTCTGTGGTCTTAATATGAACACATGATTTTATCAGTAGTTTGTGTAAGCAGAAAAGTTTGAATAGTATTTGAAATGATCAAAAACATTTTGTAAGCAAAGGAAGTCAGCTGCACTGGATTGGGGGAGTGTTCAGTCATATTTGTCTCACCTGATGAAAGGTCGAAAGATGTTCCATAATATTTTAATGAAGTTGGTGGGGTGCACCAAGTACAATGTCTTCAAGTTTTTCTTGTATCTGCATGAAGTGGCATAGTATAATTAATACCTAGCAATCTTAATGAAGTTGCAAATTACAGCCAATAACTAACAACCATTTGCATAATATTTTTTTTAGCTTTTATTTCATGAAGATAAACAAACATCACAGAACTAAACATTTGCATAATATGTTGTCTTACACAGACAGTTGAACCTAGTACATTTTTTTAGCTTTTCTTGTTTTCTAAAACATATGAGTGTCTTTAAAATCATCTGTATTTTTAGCTCCAGAGTAACAAAAATCTACATTATATTCCAACATCTGTTCACAGGAGAAAAACAGCTGATATATTAAAGTCAGTTAGGAGATGTATTCATGAATAAAAGTCATTGAAATTATATTAGTGAAAAAATGTACCTAAGTTTATTCAGTCATAGTACTCATATGTAACAAAATATCATTATTGTAGCAAGTAATTATTTTAGTAAACCTCAGTTAGCATATCAAGGTCACTTTATGTCATCTTTGCACATAATCTTTAGGAAGCATTTCAAACTTCCTTTGCTAAACATATTTAGCTCACTAAACACACCCAGCTTACTAAGTAAGCACCATAAGCTCACTTCATTAAACATAATAAGCTCACTTTGCTAAACATGTGAAGTTCAGCATGTCAAACTCACTTAATGTGACATGCAAAACTTTACAAGTAAATACATTAAATAAATCATCTGGATGTAATAAACTACTTACTTTCTGTCAAATTCACGATATGCCTGAAGAAGCCAAGACAGTTTTGGTTTGTTGCGAGAGTTGAGGCCAAAGTGGAAATAGACTAATACATAGTCTTGTTCCACATATTTGTCAAGTGTGTGCTTGATATATCTGAAAAAAATGACCTTTGCTTTTTGTTTAAGGTTATAATTATTATCTCTCAAGTATGCATTTTGAAAAGAAATCATACTGCTTTCTGCTTAAGTCTCCACATTTTTTATGTGCTCAACTTAGCCAAAGATAAAAATCCCCCTTTTTTATAAGTTATGAGCAAATGTTGCCAAGTAGAAGTCATTTGTGTTTGTACTGCAGCACTCAAAGTGATGAGTAAGAAATTTATACTTTTATGATGTATATGCACAAAGGTTTTCTTTTTTAACTCTGGTAGAGATAATGGCTTGTGTATGCACAAAGGTCAACTCTCAATAAATTTATGCAGAAACCGCTTAGGTATTAAGTACAAATTAGAGTTTTAAACCCCATGGTAACATTTAAAAACAAATAAAAATGTCAGTCTAAGCTCAGTTTGTACTACATGTTCTTAAAATATGTAACTCTGTATCTAATCTGACAGCAAACAACACTTGGCCTTCAACAGCTATGTCGACCAGAATATATGAAAACGCAGCAAAAAAAATTACTTTCTCGATTCATATATTTAATTTTTGAAAGGTTGTGCATGGTGATGTCTTTGGTGTATTAATAGAAAAGACATCCCAGTTAAAGTCAGCTTGATAAAAGGACTCACTGCAGCAGACGCTGGTGGTCAAAGCTTTTATTGGAAGGCAATTTGCAGGCAGAGAATACAATGACTTTCCTTCCATACAAGTCATCACCTAAAAGTACACATTATGATGAATGATAGCAAAACTTTTGTAAGAAATACATATTTTCATTAAAAAAAAGATACTTTTGCAACCATCTTGCAAAAATACACAATACACATGAGAGAACATATTCCTTGTTTAGTGAGTTATGAAAGGAAAATATTTACAATCATAACACTATCAAAAAAATAATATATATTAAATTCATTTAATAATGATGTGCATGAAAGCCAACAAAAGTTATGGATTTGCTTATTAAGTTTCGGCTAAATCACAACTGCCCTACCATGTTTTTCCCTTTATTGTCTCTATCAGCAAAGCTTGTCATCTATCACACTCAACAAGCTGCTAACATTCTTGTCTGTGCTTTCATTCTATCAAGGCTTGATTACTGTAATTCCTTACTCCCAGGCTGCCCATCACAAACTTTAGAAAGTACAGAACTCTGCTGTATCTCTGATGCTCAAAGCCAAAAAAAAAAAAAAGGGGAGGGGGGGGGGGGAAAGATCTTGTCAGTCCTTCATTTTCTGGTGGCTGCCTGTCTGTGCTCACGTTCAGAATTCAGTAGAAGTTCTATGTGTTCTACTTTAATTTCTCTGTAGATTCTTGTCCTGTCCACTTCTCAGAACTTCTCTCCCTCTACATTCCGACCATTACCTTTTGCCCTTAGTCTGACCAGTGTATGCTATCTACTCCTGTTACCAATACAATAAGGTATGGTTACCAGCTTTTTAGCTATGGTGTAGCAAAGTTGGGGAAATCTCTTACTTAATATCTGCCAGTTACCCATCATTGAGTTGTGCATAAATGCATTAAAAACACACCTTTGTCATGAGCAATACTCATAAACACTGTTCACTACTAACTTGCTCTTTTTCTCTCCCCCTTCTCCTTTTATATGTCTAGATTAGGCTACTTAGTCTTCACTAGTCCAGCTGATATTACTTTGTTGACTACCTTTTAGATAACTCTTTGTTATTACTGTCTGTTATTTCTATCTTCACTGTCTTTTTTTACTTTATCCTCATCATTGTCCATCTTTCTATTCCTTCATGTTCTACACGTTAACCTAGTTAGTGCATTACTTAGTGCAAGTTCCTATATCAGCGTGATTATGCACCATAGGAATTGCATTGTTAGTAAAAGCTGCATGTAACAGGTTCTTTATCCATTCTTTTAGACTACAGTCAAATGCAGGCTAATCACAACACAGGCCCTAACAGGACAAGTTAATAGTCAATGCAGTATAACACATCTGAGTGCATTAAAATGCAGTCAAATGCAGGCTAATCACAACACAGGCCCTAACAGGACAAGTTAATAGTCAATGCAGTATAACACATCTGAAGGAGTGGGATTTGAGAACAAAAGTCAGGAAGCCAAAGCTTAGAAGTGTTAATGACATGGTGACAGAGTGAGAAAAACATTAGGAAGTACAAAGCAGTTGCTCACAATGCAATAACTGCATTTATAGTTGACAATCAAAGAAGGCAACAGATGTTTGGAGTACAGCAAGATAATATAATATAGCTCTTAAAAATCAGTACATCTCCCCTCCACACTTGTCTGACAGATGTATTATTGATATAATTGTTTACTTAGAATATTTACAGAAATTAATATTTGTTTCCTTTCAGTCTAATAGCGTCTAAGGAACCTGCCAGCTGACAACATCAACTGATGTCACTAACTTCTTTAATAAACTAAACTAGCCAGCTGTGCATTCAACTGTGTCATTCTTTTGCTGGAGCTCAGGGGACAGAAATCCAATTATAGATCTTAATCTTTCTTGTCATCTAACATTTAAACTAAAGCAGCTTCCAGGTCTAGTTCTGCATTATCAATAC
Source organism: Pomacea canaliculata (assembly GCF_003073045.1). Taxonomy (NCBI): domain Eukaryota; kingdom Metazoa; phylum Mollusca; class Gastropoda; order Architaenioglossa; family Ampullariidae; genus Pomacea; species Pomacea canaliculata. The sequence goes on along the minus strand of NC_037595.1, from coordinate 1,663,473 downwards.
ATTTCTTTTCAAGTCTAAGAAATAATGCTTATAAAATCATCCAGTGCAAATAAAAAGTTTCTCCTATGTGAGTAGCGCAAATAAATTGTCTCCTACATTAACAGTCAGCTGCTTACCTGCCACTTCCACAATGCCATATTTCTCTACATCCCCAAATTCACTCTGTTCTTCTTCATCCTGCGGAATATATTCTTTAATAAATAATAGCAAAAAAAAAATAAATAAAATAAATAACATGAAAAATGAGTATCCACTTACACACTGGTGTAATCTCAGCAATCAGATAAATGGCATCCGAAAATGGGAGAAACTCAGATGGCATGAAAGAATTACATTATCCAAAAATGACACTCCTAGTTCCTTGTGCAAAATCTGGTGAGCGAACAGGGATGGAAACTGTCTGCATAAAACAGTGTCTCTCAAAAGGCTGGGGCACCTGATGATTCATGCTTTGACATGGACATTTAATCATACTTGGATCAGTTATAGAACTGACAAATTTTAATATTCAGAGTTGACTGAATGTATGCAAGAAGATGGCCCCAGCACTCATGCACATCATCACAGAAATGCATGTTTATTAAAACAAATGTGCCTGTGTGCACACACTTTTTATATTACATAAGATTCTTAATAAGAAAAAACACTTCTGTAATTTTATACAGCTAGTCTTTTCCTGTCAAATGACTGTCATGTGGAAACATACTGGAGGTGTTCCTAACTCTGCTTCAAAATCTTCATCAATAAGCCCATCAGGAGTTATGGCCCCACCACGGAATGCGCCCCCCTCTCCTTCTTTGGCCAGTTCTGAAAATCATAACATAAAAAGTAATAATTTCTGTGAAGTTTGAAGGAATATTTAAATATTACATCATTTCTTAAGTGGGTCTTCGTTTTCATACACACAAATGCAACAGTCTGATGGCAAAGTATAACAAACAATATATATATATGATCATGGTAAGAAATACTGATATAATCAGCATTCAGGTAGAAATGCATACACCAATGATACTATAACATATACTCAATACGATGAAACAATATAGGTAAAAGATAGGCACCTTACTGCTGCATGCACCAAGATCAGCATGCAGGATTTAAGAAGACTGAATGTCATATGTGATTTTTAAAAATAAAAAGAAGAATGTGCAGAGTATGTGTGCATGAATACATGTCAGTAATAAAATTGGAATAATGTCAGTTTAATTTCTAATATATTCATCAGCATATAGCAGCATAAAAGAAGCCCATTACATTCGTACTGTAAAATAAAAGTTTGTTTTCAGAGCATAGGAATGGAAAAGTATGTACAATCAGTAGAAATATTCAAAAAAAAAAAAAAAAAAAAAAAAAGGGAACAACAAGGCTGGCATTTTGTGGTTCTGAAATTTAACTTCACATGCTCATGCATTTCAAATGAGACTTGGCATTGTTAATGAAAACTTACTTTGTTTTCAGCATAACAGCACAACCAACAAGAGTTTCACAACACATAATAAAATGCTGGCATTACTCTTGAAGAAACTAACAGCAGCAAGTTCCATTTGCTAATTTATAGCAGACACATACTAGAATAATTGCTTGATTAAAGACTGTGGATCTCTGGGATGGACAAGGCTGCAATGCAATTACTGGACTTGTGCTACAAGAACCATAGAGTTATATACCTCCATGACAAGAAATGTTAGTTCTGCTTTCTACTAGCAGCGCAACAATATGTAAATTTTCACATCTAAATAAATGTTCATGAAATAAACATTTACAATGGATAAATTGTTATTCAGACAGCACCAATACAAGTAATGGCTGCACGTGTCTTCAAACACAATGTGCGCACCTCTATATATATATTATGTGGTCCATCGTAGACAGTAAGACATACAAGGATGTGGTTCTCTAGTCTAGTGTCTTGGCCTGGCCAGCGCATGGATTAGTTACCCTACCAGTCTTCCTTTCAAACATTCACTACCATACATGCTTCTGCTTCCATTCACTTCTATTCGCACCAAGAGATCACAAGCTTTCTGTGTTCCCCACTTAACGTGGGAAGCAGATGACACAGACCTCCCACCAATCGAGCAAGACATTCACCATCCTTCCACCATCTTAGCCAATTGCCTTGTGGACAATCTTGGGAGAGACAAAGGGTAAGGGAATAATCTCCACAGAAGATCATGATACTAACATAGCATAAGAGCTGGAGAAGCATAGTGCCCATATGTTCACAACCGGGCCTACCCATCGACTGTGGTTTACTTGTGGAGGAAGATGAGCACTACACAGTGTATAAGCTCACCTACTCACCTCACTATCATCCAGGACAGGCCTGACATCTGGCACTAGTAAAGAGAGGAAGGACTGAATAGCTGACCATACATGGTTAGCTTCTCACTACAGCTATCTACGTCGGTGTTGATTTATTTATTCTCTAGTGGCTGTACATTTGTGATTAGACAGTGACTGGTTGAATTTGACCAAAAGAACCCAGAATAAACTGATTTGCATACAATGTAAATATTATAAAGAGATCATGGAATACACTTTAACTGACTTGCATACAGCACGGATATTTTAAAGTGATAACTGAATATACACAGCTTAGAAATGCATTCTCTCTCGGTCTGTGTGATGCACACCACACAGTTTTTTTTTTGCTGGGCTAATTGATACACCAGTTTTCTGGTTTAATAAGTGAGCTTTTGAAATTTTCATTACTTACTTGAATAACATTGTGCCCCACAGCAACCTCAATCTTTCAAAAAATTTAATCTCTATCCAAGCTTTCTATTCCTATTTTCTACATCAAAATTTGTTTGGATTTTCTAAAGGTAAGGGGCATACCTCATAAAACCAAAGAAACAGAAACGGATATATATAGCTTTGCTTAGTTATATGATAAACTTATATATCAATAAATAAGTCTCATACATACAAAACTGCCAATACAGTGTTTTGAATTAAACACCAGATCTGGCATATTATTAGCTTTTAATATGATTTATACCCCTTACCAATGCAAAGTTTATGCTACCAATATCTTGAAAAGAATGAAGGAATGTGAGAAAAAGATACTATGAGCATGAAAAAGGAAAAAGAATGAAATTAGCGACTATATTCTACTGCCTGGTATCATGTGTCTCCTCCACATTCTCTCAACGTAATTGCCTGAACATGAAAAGGTCGTGCTGCTTTGCAGTTGTATTCAATAACTGGTATGCCATGCAAAAAGGTGTGAATCAATGTGACTTAGATTTTTACAATTTTTTTAAAATGACATCAGTTTTCTCCTTATAAAACTCATTTGTTGATAGTTTGTCCAATTACTTTAATTTTTCATTTTATTTAATTTTCCTTTACATAAGTATTTCTGTTACCATTACCACACATCAATGCAATATCACCTACAGAATGTGACAGCAACTGTAACAGTTAATTTTCTTATATAAACAGCAGATGCAATCTCAAGCATTGAAACAGTTAAAATCAGAACTCAGGTTAGGCATCATCCAGTTTTGCTGACTACATTGTGTGCATCACTACCTTACCAAACTCCCAAGGTAGCGTGGGAAGGTGAACTGTATAGTTGTGACTTTCATCTCCATCTTCTTCAATGCCTTGGAAACAAAGTCATGTGACAGCACAAGTAATTTAAAAAATAATTTAACTTAGAGCTTTTGTGCTACTTTTGCAGACTGAACCAAAATATTAAATTGCAACAACAAAAAATAATATGAAAGAAATAATCAATGTTGCTACAATTCCCCAAAACACAAAAACCAACAGACAAAAACCCATAAAAGTTTACTTTGAAAGATGTGTGCAGCAATGTAGAAATTTTGTATATTAAATTTAGTAACCATTTGTTTGTAGACCCATTTAGACTGGACCAACACCTTTTGCCTTCACAACAATGGATAGAAGGAATGTGTCAATCTCAAACCATGCATAATAAACGTGCAGCCAAACCCTCTTGCAAACATTTAAGCTAACACCCATGCACAAAATGTTATATTTGCACAAATTTTTTTTTAAAAAAAAGAAGAAAAATCTCTGCAACAACATGCCAGCTAATAATAAAAGATGCACAATCAAGCAATAAATCTGTGTGAACAAAAAGTGAAATTTTGAAAGCATTAAACATGATCTGTTCAGGCTTAAATATAAGCATAATTTTTCCCAAGTGTTCAAAAATTAATTTCTTTGTTTACAGCTCCATAGTGGTAATAAAATAAACAATCTTAATTATTTTATGATTTAGACTATTTTGTCTAGAAGGATCTTCTTAATCCCCTGCATGGCACAACTGCATGAGCAGACACAAATAAATTATCCAATGCAAAACAAAAGCCATGCGAACTTTTTATGTTCCAATTCTTATTTCTCTTCAAATCTAGGTGGTACATAAAGTCATCTGTATATTTGGTTACATTGTTTAAGTCAGACTGCTCTTTCATGTCATTAACCCTCATCAGTTTTTTTAGGTGGCCATGTTTTCTTTTCTATTAAAGGCTGCTTAGAGTAGTGCTTCTGGGGTCCTGCACATATGCCCTAGTCATCTCCATCTTTTCTTCTGGATTATAGTTTACCATATTTGTGCATTTTTCAAAACTGATGATTGTGGTTGGCCAGAATATCTTTAGGATGGTTCTTGTTTTTAAAGGTTGTTCATTTGTTTGATTTTTGCTGTCTTCCAGCATTCACTCCCACAGAGTTAGATGCTGATGACATTAATGCTTTATATTCTTCCTTTTGTATTCTTGCTTAGAACTGTGAATTTCCAAATTTCTTTTAGCAAAGCAATGACTTGATTGTCAGTTCATTTGGTATCTACATGTGCTGATATTAGACTGTCAAAGGGATGATGAGCTCTTTTTCCACTTTTTCGCTCTCAATTGTGAAGTGGTCTGTTGAATGAGATTTCTGTCTTGTTTTTTTGATTTGCCCATGTTCAAGTCCTGTTTTGGAAGCAATTTCATTTAGACTTTCAATCTCTTTTAGTGCCTTCTTATATTGGCTTGTGAGTAAAAGAAGTTTGTCTGTATAATTTGTGTCCTTTAGAACTAAAGAAAACATCCAGCAAATTCCTTTTTTTCTATCTTCTGTTGTTTCTTTCACAAACCAGTCTATGCTCAGGATGAAACAATGAACAAATTTAACATGAAGAACAAAATACTGATATGATCCCTCATACTTTATGCAAAGTACTCAAGCTGCTTAGTTAAGGCTTTATAAAGTATATGTTATTTCACTTTAATAACTATGTAAATGCAATAAAAATATGATATGACCCTTCCCCCCAACCCATTCCACTTATTGCTACTTTACTTGTCTTCCTTTGCAAAATTTTGATACTCTCGGTCCTTGTTACTTGATTCCTCTTTATATTGTATGCATTTGTCTTTTGTTCAAATCAAACTATATTGACTGTCAAGTCCAAGACAGAAATGTTTCTTTACTCACAATCACATATAGAAACATAATATAAGTGTATATATAAACATAACGGGAAGACATACATACCCATACAAGACATTCAACACACACACCTACTCCTTCTCATGTATATGTGTGAGCCTCCTTCATCATCAGTACTGTTGTTCATCCTTCTGTCCTTCATACATTTTTAGTTCTTTTGTACCTCGTATGTTGTCCATATCTCTTTTTTTTTTCCCAAGCACTACGAGCATGCTCCTTATGAATACAAATCTTGCGCTTATTATTATAAGGTACATGCAGTTAAATGGGCATAGCTGTCATTTTTATGCATTTATAAATATCACGTAGATGATTGGCTTTTCAGGATTTTTTTTTTAAAGCAGTTACAGTAATCTCTAAAAGCTATGGTTTATCTCTGTCCAAAGGTTAGTAAAATATTAATCTCAATCCGATTAATAATTAAAGATTAGTATATCAAGAGGTACTACACATAAAGAGATTAAGTTAGGTTTTAAACATGAGCAAACTTTAAAAAGTGGTTATATAAAAATAGGAGTGCTGCATGTCACTTTTAAAAATGGTGATGAAGTTTACAAATACTATGAATAAAAAAAAATTACAAATTTTTATTGTAAAATATGCACAGTAAATCTGAACAAAATTCAAACATTTTTGTGTTCATGACAAGTGCAGCACTCAGTCTGTGCAGATCACTTTGCACCATGTATATGTTATCTCACATTTGTTTTATGCTAATGTAAACTCCTATTGATATTAAGGATGTGTTGTGTGCAACACTCTTATCTCTCCCCTCAGGTATACATCTGCATATATGTATGTGAATGAGAAAGTACAATAAGAAATGCTTCCAAATGAATATTAGGTATAAAATATGGCTATTTTTCCCGAGAAGTTATTTCACAGATATGAATTTATTGATTTTTAAAACTGAAAATATAATTTTTGTGTTTTACTGCAGATAAGTGTTTACTTTTAATGTAAGTTATCTTTGCTTACTTCTGCAAAATTAGTTATAGCCATTAAAGCCTAATGACTTTAATATTAAATTTCCTCGATAAAAATTACAAAAATTTGTCATTTGCTATCCAACACTGAGACTAAACCATGAAAAGCAACATTTGGATAAGTCAGAATACTTGTTCTGCCTCTGAAATCTGGAACTGATAGGCTCACGAGCTACAGGTCACACACCCCCACCCCTGACCTCATCATTGTGACAGACTGTATGCATCACTCTCACCAAGCATGGAGAGAGAGAGAGCCATGTATACATTCTATTGCATGCAGCAAAACTAAAAGTTCTCAAATAAAATTTTACTGCAGCATCTACTGCATACTCAAGCAAAACATACAGAGACCACAAAGCAAAGTAAGTGGTGTGGCACCACCATGCCATTACCTCGATCTAGCTGTTCATCCAGTTCAGCTGTTCAACAGTCAAACAACATGCGTTTAGTTATACTGTAGACAAACACATGCTTTCTAGAGTCACTGATGTTACAACATAAACAAACAGCAATCAGGCCAAATTTCTGTGGAAGTAAATGTGCTCATACACTCATGCCTAATGTTCGCAAGTGAACTGGACAAGTACATGCATGAGGGTGTGTGTGTGTATACATGAGGTCTATGCAGCATTATCAATATACTGGTATATTATACATGAATGAATGTTTGTGTATACCTGAGGTATATGCAGTATATATATATATGAATTCATGTGCATGATCAACTTAGCCTCACAAATGTGAATGCTTTTCATCCATGGTAGGGATCTCCCCATGCTTTACTGACATACACAAAAAATAAGCACCTTTCTGGATATGCAGTGACCATGCATGCATCATATGTGCCATTTTTGCCATGGTTTGTCTAACTGACAGTCTAGTAGGAACAATCATTCAGACTTTCCTCAAGTACATCAAATGCTATTATGATGCCCAACATGATAATTTCTAAATAACTGAAAAGCCTTAACGCTTATTGCACTTGCATTTTCTAGATGTCTTTTTTTCCATTTCTACCAACATTTGTGGTTGTCTTCACACCAAACACATTTCATGTGACCACCCAAAACTACATCCAGAGATTAGAGGCAACATATTGTGACATGACCACATACACGTATGTTGTTTTTCAGCAGGATTCTACATTAGCATGCTGGAAGGCAAAGCTGTTGCACATCGGAAGTTATCAGCCATTTAATAAAATATCAATGACAACAGTGATTGCATCAAAAAAAAAAAAAAAATCTTTTAAACTCAGATCATTCAAAAGTAAAACCTATCAACTTACTATACTGTGGCTAACATTAACTGGGTATAACATAAAATGGATAATAAATATCCATTTGAATAAAAACAAAAAAGCAATAAGTTACTAATAATATTTTTTCTTTGACAGCTCATGTGATATTATTGCCTAAATAATATACGTACTGCTTGTTTCCTGATTAAAAGGAATAAAAGCCTCAACACAATTGCTTCATAAAATATTAGCACTGACATATGAGCAGAATGATTTGTTCCTATGACAGGGGAATAATGTGTCAGTGATAAAATAATTGAGAAATGTAAAATTTCATCTTGCCATCTGAAAAGATAACAGAAATTATTTCTTTGTTCTTTTTTACTTTTATCAAAATTTGACCTCAACAAGTGATAGGCTCTCTTCAGTGACTATGAAATATTCATCAGTTGTCCTTAGCAGTGTCTGCATATAAGTTTTCCTAGGTTACCTTGACATGTGTAGGAGTGTGTATATGCACAGGCTACCAACCCACAGGCAAATTTTAAAGTTTCCATTTGTTCTTAAGCGCACACCAGAGTTTAATATCTTAATATATCGCCTCTCATTTCATCCCTGAAGAAAAATTATTTTATATTAAAGGAAAATTTAGAATAAATATCCTGTACAGTGTACAGTATGAAGTTCAGCCACCACCGAAAGCCTCTGTATTCCTATGTCTCCCAGCTAAGTTCCATGCAGTTAGTTACATGAACAAAACTGTTCTGAAGATTGCATAGAAACTTTATAAACAACCCTTCTAAAATATGTCACCTTTATATTATTACATTGGATTGTAAGGCTGTCTACATTTCAACTGTAGCCAAAAAAAAAAGCAAAAAAGTCTTTTCGTCTTTTCATTAAAAACTATAAAATATGTAGCATAAAGGATATGCCAGAACTGACATTTCTTCCACAAAGTCCTGTATGTCAAACTGTAAATAAAACTGTTAGAATTATTAAAACCCTAAAGAACTTGGATTTCAAAGCAATAGGTTGTCTGCTCTATTTTATCTAACAGTAGGGTAAAAGTTATTGCTAAGTAAACCTTAATGATTACCCTGGTGTGTATCTGTTTGTGTTGGTGTGCACGTTTGTGTGTGAGAGAGAGAAAGAGAAAGCAGGTTCATGTTTATGGATATATATAAATAAAATTCCTTGACGTATTTACATATTTATACAGAGGTAGGCCAGAATGCCAAGATAAAGTTTAAAGGAAGCTGCTTATGACAGCTAATAATTTTATGAACTTTTCAATTACTCTAACTTTTTAGATGTCCGTTTTGGACATTAGATTAAATTTTGGGGATTTCTACTAAATCATTTTTTTCTTTGAAATATCATCTGTTTCAATAAAAATGACAAAGAATTTCATCAAGATATTAAGGGGTTTTGTCTTCACACTTAACCTGACTTCAGCAACCAACTTCATGCAGATCTTAAGGTTTTCTTCATGTCATGCTGCCATCTAACACCATGCATGACACCATCACATCAGGCATAAGTATGCAGACTGTCAACTCTTACCTTCACTGCCATCATACACCTCATCCGCAGAGTTGTCCCATAACTCAACTAAAAATGACCATTTTTTCAGGAAAAATTTACTGAATAGTTAGTGAACTTGTAAGGCTAAACAAAACAAATAATGTTACTAAAAATAAAGACTCCCATGTGCCCATTATAAACAGTTTAAAAAACTAAAGATTTTAATCAGCTTGCTTATTTAACTAAAGCAAAGTCTCAAGCAGTTGTTATGATAATTCACATGCTGAATCATTTTGAAATTTGACTTTTTTTTTTTTACTTGAAAGCTACTAAAACAGAATCTTTTTAAAACTCTAAATGTCTTGACAAATAAAGCAAAAAATAAAAACAATGCTTGACTGGAACACATACAGCAGTGATAATATCCACATTTACTGTATGTCTCTGCCTAAGTGACAGTGTATGCAGCAATAATCTCCCCTTTCTTATATGGCAACAAAGGAAAGGGGATGAGCACTGTCCCTCAAAAATGCTGGTTTCCAGATAAGTGCACTAGGTAACATCTTACCAAAAAGTTATGGGACTACCTATACCTTTCTCTCTTATACTGTACACAGACCTGCAGGAAGTAGGCTACTTCACTGCAGCATCTCCATCTCAGAAGGGTGTGCTTCAAAATAACAAATATCACAAACAACAGAGTTACCCTGTCTAGCAGGGCACTGGCCAAACAGAAGACATAAAGACATCAAAAGCAGTTCTCCTGAGAGCTCAAAGCTTGTGAATGGAAAAGATCCAGAACATGGCATGCAATTCAGCATGAAGACGAAACTATCCTTTAATAAAAATTTCTTGACAAAAGTAAGTCGAGGTTTGTGAAGTTGTGTAAAATAGTCTGTGAGCCAGCAGTAAGAAGCACACAAAAGAAGTAGTCAACAAGAAACTGTGAAAGTAGAATAATCTGGCCCATAGGATCTGCCAAATATGGGAATGTATATTCCTATACAACTCTTTGACTTTCCTAAATTATTATTATTAGACAATGCTGAAATTCAAAGTAGTGAAAAATGTAAAATCCAGAAGCAAACAATAGCAACAATTAATCATCACTCATCTGAGACAAGTCAGTTACCTGCAGATAATACATGAATGTGTAGTCATGGACTTGGCCATGTATTCTTATTTTCCAGTATCCAAGTGTGGCTACATATTGATGTTTAAAAAAAAAAGTCTCAACATCTTCTCTGGGACTTTCACTGTCCAGAACAAGAATACTACCTTAACGTGAAAAATAAAAGAGCAATGAACAATTACCTTCCTTTGCTGATGATAACTCTAGACCACCTTCATCAAATTCCAGCTCTGGCTCATCTGTACTTGTGAAAAGTCCAGAATCTACACCTGCCATTTCTGACAATCGTGGCACAGCTCCTGCCTCTCCTGTAGGGAGATAAATGAGAAAAATTTGATTCAGTATGCAAATTTGGTAATGCATTCATTCTACCTGTATGCTTAAGTTAAAGAATAACAAGCACTCTGTTATGGATGCGCATGTATATGTAGATGCACAATGGAGATGAGATTGTTCAGGTAGTGATTATTTAATAATTAGTTCATGCTAAATCCCTACAAATCTACTATGCATTCGCAAACAACATAATAATGAAAAGCTATAAATGTAAAAGAGACAATATATAATACAAACAGTATTACAATACAAACATAGTGGCTATGGATTAAATTTTTACGGTCCTTCTGGTTCTAGTACACAACACAAATAGCAGCTTGCACTTGACTTTGGGTCATGAAACCACAGATGTCCCAAGAGAAAAGAGAAAATGCAGACATCAAGAGTGGCTCAAGGATAGGTGAAAAAGGCTACTATTAACACAAGTCTGTTCTAACCTTTCAACTGAGACAAGTGTAAATGTCATCCTTAAATAAGGTAGTTTTGCTAAGTAAATTTGGTGACCCAGACAGTTTGATGTGCCAACTTAAGAGTTCAAAAGTATGTCTGGGTAAAAATATATTTTTAGTGTGATGTTCAGGAAGCAAAGCATTACTACTCAGGTAAACCACACCCATCTTAGCTATAACTTAATGATGTCTTAAATGTTATACATATAATTACAAGTTGGTAATGTATCTGTAAAAGTACACAAGAGAGACATTAGTGGATAAACTGGACTCTAAGGAGAATGTGCATGCATCAGTCCACATAGAATGATCATTAGTCTTGACTGGAAAACATCAAGAAGGAAGATACAATTTTTAAAATGTGGAATGCAAATAAAGAAATGAACATTTGACAAAAAATTATTTTTGCAGAAGGTATTCTGAAGATGAATACAAATCTCTTTTTTTATAATAAAGTTATTAACCATTGCTTACTTTTTTCTCAACCAGTGCAAAATTAGTTTTAAGTGGATGGGTTTAGATTACCGCAAGATTCTAATTCCAAAAATATGGGTGAATAACTCTTAGGAGATGTAACCCTTTGCACATTGGAATTCTTCCTTGGAAAGAGGTCAGAATTTCATTTCCTGTGATGTCTCAAAAGTGAGCTCACTTATGGCAAAATCTTGTTTATACTTCCTTAAAGCTCTTGCACTGGCAGTATCCTTTAGACAAAATCTATGTCTATGTACTTGTATCAAATAATTTTAAAATATTACTTTTTACGACAAACTAACCCTACTTTCATTTAGCTTGTATGCTTAACACTGGTGCAATCTCATATAAATTAATTAATTTCTACATTGAGGTCAATGTCACTTGTATCATTTTCTTTCAAGAATTTTTCCCATGATGTTTATTGAAGATTATTTTAACCTAAAAATGTTTCCGTGAAAAAATCTCAACTATCCTCTGCTAATTTTAAGTTTACTTAATCAAGAAAAGCATAAGGATTTTTAAAATGAGTCAATTTTATCACAGTAATATTCACATGCTTTTGCATGCATGTACAAACTTTCTATCACATATATCTCTAAACGTAATAAAAGTAGAGTTTTAGATTGAGGAAAAGTGAGGCACCACCACCAAAAGCTCTGTCGATAAAGATGGATCTTGGCAAATCATCTTACCTGATGGATTTAACTTTGACTTTCCACCACTGTTGTCATCGCTACGGTTAATATCTGTCACATCTGTCATTGTTACACCTTACTGATACTTCTTGGTACTTTCTCCGAATCAACACTTTTCTGCTCGGTCCACGCTTACTGCACAGTAGCCGACTTAAAATTATTTCAAGCAAATGCAGCTTTGCTTAGGTCATGCAGTTTTCAGAAAACGATGCAAGATCCTATCTCTCCACTATTTTTGCTAGTCACCAATACCAAACTATTTTCCATTTTTTTAATTCGCCGTTAATGTCATCTGTTATCACTTTCGCGGGACTTTTTGTACAAAGATAGCAAAGTCAAACTGCTGCTGAATATTAATGTTATTGAAGAGCTCGTGCTTCACTGGTTTGTATTTCTATGGAAAGTGTTAAGAGCTACTAAAACAAAAAAGCTTTCTTCATTGACACATGATGATTCACGAACTAATGATGTAGTGATGAGATATAACACGCATGCAACATTGCAAGCGACAAAATTTCAAGGTTTTTTTTCTCGATGATTCGTGGAATCTTGTTCACAATTAAAGAGCATGCAAGCTGTAAAGTCAAGTTTTCACTGAAATCATGCGTGATATGGGTTATAAACAGACACCAAGAAAAATCTGACTTCGTTTCCTAATAAACACCACCCCTTCCTCAAACTACCTCTCTACCGGAAGTACTTGTTAATTCTTTGATGTCTTCCACTCAGTATCGGTGTTTTCCTGTCCAAAGTCCTGAGAAAATCATGTAGTGCTGGGGAAATGTCACTGCAGGTTCGTTTTCAAAGACAGAAAGCAGCAGATTTAAAGATCGCATCAAACAACGTTACAGTGTCACAGCAGACACAACTCTGCTGATCTTTTTCCCCTCTTTTACAGAAGAGCTTTCATTTGATGAAGGAGGGCATGGGGCACATCCTACTGTCGGCCAAAGTACACGTCAGTCCTAGTGGTTGGGAAACAAATTATAGTAGGAAAACAGATCGTCTTTCTTGTCTGTTACTTTCACTTCAGCTTCACGTTTTGTTTACTGTTACAAAACTTCCTCGATCGGGCTTTTCGGGCGGTGCAGCACCACAATTTTTTGACCAGTCTGTCGATCCGTTTCTCTATATCACGAACTTATATCCCCTGTATATTTTAAATACACGTCCATGTCTATACAGTGGAACCTCGGTTAACGAACTTAATTCGTTCTGGAAAGCTGTTCGTTATCCGAAATGTTCGTTATCCGAAACAATTTTTTCCATAAGAAATAAAGGAAATAGATTTAATTGGTTCCCAGCCCCTGTTGACTTGCTAATATTTGAAAGTTACAGGCTATGTAGGTATTTGTAATGAGAACAGTTATAATGCAATATAAATGGAGTTAAATAAACATAAAAACATTAACGAAAGCATTTAAACATAAGAAAACTTGTCGTTTTGACGGCGTGGTTGGAAACAGGTGTGGGGAGGAAGGGGTGGAATTACTGATTCCCCCTCCATGAGCACACGTGACATTGTAAAATCGGGGGTGACTTCCCTTTTCTGTAGCTTTGAGGTTGAAGGAAAAAACTTGTCCAGTGTCTGTTCCTTCTGCCTTTTCTGTCAAACTCTTCGGTAATACGACATCACATATCCGACAGACGAATGCCACCTTCATACTTTGAAATCATTTCATTTCAATTCATTTGTTGGCCGCTTCCTTGTCATTACCTCACTACTATTGCTCTTAATCTTCTTTAGAGCCATGATTGAGGATTATCTTATTAAGGTAAAGCACAACAATCACTAAATAAGAAGGATGCGCATAGATAAGGAACGACTGATCGTAACTGTGTCTCGAGCGCGAATGACGACATGCTGGTCGGTCACGTGTGGTTCACGTGGCTGTTCGTTATCCGAAATTTTGTTCGCTATCCGAGACAAACTTTTAACGAAATTTTTGTTCGTTAACCGAAATATTCGTTATCCGAGGCGTTCGCTAACCGAGGTTCCACTGTATCTTGTTCCAGGGCAAACGACAGAAGTTCCCAAGGAGAATTGTCATTAAAATTCTGGCTGTCACTCGTCGGGTGGACTATTTAATCACGTTGTATTCTTTTAATTCCTCTTTTATACAACCCACCCGGACTTAATTAGCCGATGAAAGTCCACAAAAGACTTTTTCTGGGTTTTAATGTATATATATACACTAGACATCGTCAAGTTCATTCTCCAAGTCTTGTGATAATACTCAACACCAGACATGATCCTACCTTACTGAACACTATAGACTGAAGCAACTATATCTTCAGCATCAACATTAAACTTATATGCATGAGTGAAAGCGACCACGGTCAAGATCTGTCAAAGATAGTAAATACTGTGGTGTTCGGTATCTTAATTTGATCTGCATGCATATATGTCCATCAATGCCGATATAGGAGACCAAATCAAAATTTATTTTGTGGTCGATTCATCGCCATGGATGATAATGTACGTGGTGGAATCAAATACATTTTTCGTAACTGTGATTCACGTTAATTAATTAATGGTTATAATCCTTCCCTAATAATTCCGCACAAGTGAATGTGACGATCGAGTAATCCGGGCATAATAATGTATATAATTAGAAAGATTTGTTCGCGGGAAACATCCGGGACTTTAAATTAGTAATTTGTGTTTTCCAGCTGGGAGTCGCTTCTCTCAGCCATGATTGTCATCTGTTCTTTGACCTAATACAGTTTGCGTGGAACACGATAAATGTCAAAATGTTTGACGGCTGAATGCAGCAAGATTACATGGTGGCAGTCAGCGGATTGTGAGTTCTGATTCAGTTTAAATTAATCAGGAAAGGCCATTTGTTCAAAGCTCCACAATCGTTCTGCTGCAGTGTGCACCACGGTCATACATTGTGCAAACTCGCCAAGAGGCATGTTTCAATGTAACGGACGTCATCTCGTGCGTGTAGACATGTTAAACCTGAGCAATAGAATCCCAATCACAGATGATCGACCTGTTCAAAATAAATTTTCCCCTTTCAATCCTCAAATCCCCGTGAATAGCGAAGCAGAATGATGTCAGTCTTAAAGAACCATTTGATCCAGCATCCGCCAGGGGAGCAACACTTAATATGAGCATTCCTAGTCAATGTCCAGAGTATAGACGCCCAGTGATGGTGGTCCCGCTACTCATGTCATGCAGGGCTAGCTAGTTCAGCTAACAGGAGACTCCTAAACCAATAACAGCACCGAGAATATCTCACAGCAGCCAGATCACCAAACCCGCTCGATATAAAAACTGATATCAAAGTTCTTTGTGGATTCCTACTTGATTAGAAAAGTAAAGTTTCTCCCCCATCTGCTGGACTGTCTCAATGGAGGGGAGACCCGGTGATTATAACGGGTTATCGCGTGTTGTGCTTCGCGGGAAAAGATCCGGGGCTTTTGTATTAGTGTTTTCAGGCTGGAAGTCGCTTCTGTCTTTAGGGCAGTGGTTCTTAACCTTGTTTGAGGTACCGAACCCACAAGTTTCTTATGTACATTCACCGAACCCTTCTTCAGTGTAATCATGAATTGCGGGTGTGTCTTGACCTCCGTGGCGGAGGCTCCTCCGAACCCCTGAGACCGACTCACCGAACCCCTAGGGTTCGATCGAACCCCGGTTAAGAACCACTGCTTTAGGGGATGGTCGACGCCGCGGTCCCCATAGGAAGAACTGTCGACACGAACGTCAAAGACTGGTCGTCCTGTACAGGACCATGCAGCTAGTTAACTACCGCCCAAAATAGCCAAGAGTAGCGGTCGAGTCCTGTCAGCTGCCGCGTCTATCCATGTGTCCCCAACGCAGGTGCCAGTCAAGGGACGACTGACTAACGCTTCTGTCAGCCATGATTATTTTCTGTCCTGTTTTTGTTTGAAAATTATCCAGTGTCAAAGCACGGACGGGATATTAGTTCGTGGTCAGTCTTTGACAGCCGAGTGTGGCATGTTACACAGGGAGACTACTCTAAGTACATTTGACGAAGATAGATCACTCTCACTGACACATGGTGCGAAAAAAAATACAAGTTCCTCATTCTTAATACACTATACATGTATGTATGTTTCTTTTAAAAGTACATTTCTTAAATCAAAATGCATTTCTTGGGCAAGTCTGCATATTTTTCTGCTCGTGTGGTTTTTAAAGTTGCATGCGTACGATACGGTGCACAGCCACGTCGTCTGCTCGACGGAGGTCAATCCAGTTTTATGGGCTACGAAGTGCTGGGAGTACCGTCTTCCAAGATTGTGAGTAGAAGTATAAGTCGTAATGTGGTCTCGGAGGGAAGTCGAAAATATGTTCCAAGGAGAACCTTGATGTATGTGCCTGGACACGATTTGAAAAAACTGCGAAAAATTCCTATCTTAGGAGTAGACTGTGCAGTGCTGGAGTGTGAAGACGGTGTTGCTTTGAACAAAAAGGTATAGTAGACCACCACCACCACCACCACCACCACCACAACAACACACACACACACTCACTAAATTTAATTGTGTAAATAGGACTTCCTCACTTTCTCTTTTGAGACGAAAAAGTTCACCAATTTACGATTTCGAAGTACCATTTTTTAAGTCGAGCCAACTTCTCATACAGTCTGAGGCACGGGAAAATATCAGAATGGTGCTTGATGAGCTCAAAGAAGTTAAAGGAGTCGACATAGCAGTGAGAGTCAACTCTGTGGGGAGTCAACTGCTAGAAGAAGATCTTCGTGTCATTTTGACAGCAGAGAACCGACCTTCCACAGTACTTCTTCCGAAAACAGACACAGTTAAGGACATTGTTCAGGTGATTATGTCATTTATTTACTTTTTATCTTTATTGCTTTTGAGGCAGCATAGCCTAGAAGTCTGCACAACTGCAAAGCAGAAGGTCACTAATTTAAGGTTTGGTTAGATATGCAGCTGGAAAAATTTCCCTGCACACATTGCAGCAGCTTTGCAGGAATGGATACCTGATTTTTTGGAGGTAAGGAGAGGGTTGACATATACCGATAAGAGAAATAAAGGTAAAGCATAGAGGTGAATAGATGTATATTTTTGAATATTATCTGAAACATGACATTATGTATATATTTAAAAATGTACGTCTCATATTCTTTAGTTCACAGATTGTCTGCGATCCATCTTGAAAGATAGTGCTTTGCCCTCTTATTGCCCACGTCTCATCACCTATGTTGAAAGCGCAGAAGGCCTAATAAACATGAAAGACATACTCAGACGTGCAGAGACATTCTCTCATGAGGGCATCTATCATCTGGATGGAGTGGTTTTTGGAGCCGATGACTTCTATGCAGACATAGGTTCTTTCTTTGACTTTTTGTCCTTTTTTGATTCTTTATTTCTATTCAGAAGTTGTTTTAGAATTTTCCTCATATTTTTCTTTTTGTCAGTTAACTCCTTGTCAATCTCACAGTTATATTAATGGGTAATTAACATGGGAGGGGATAATTGGTGTTTTATGCTAAGCCATCAACTAAGGCTACATCATGGCAAGACAGCCAGCCTTGTAAAAAAAGATCACGAGGTTTAGATTTATGTAAATCCAGATATCTAGGTTAAAAATAAATAAACGGAAAGCAACAAGGACTTTTTCTCATAAATTGATGACAGCACTACATTATAATAACTTGTCACCAACTAATTTCATGTCAGCCTTTGAATTGAAGCTACTGTTTCTGCATGCCCACATTGTGTTGATACCAATCAAGAAACAGTGCTTGAATGTAGGAGGGCTTGGAAACAAACTCAACAAAAAAGGAAATCTTAAAGACTTTCCTGACTTACTTTCCCCATTATGGTTACCAACAAAGTCAGGATTGGCTGACCTGCATTCAGATTTCATCACAGGCATGATGTTCTTTCTCTGCATATGGCATCTGTTTACAGGGCAGCGTGCTTTGCCATGATATAGCCTGAGCTGTAGACTTTTAAACATTTATTTCCACCCCTCCCCATTAAGGGGACAGCACTCACAGAGATCACAATAATTTTAGTTTCATCTTGAAACGTGTGTGCAGGTGCTGTGAAAACATTAGATGCTGCAGAACTTACATATGTTCGTCAGAAGATAGTCACGGTAGCCAAAGCTTTCCGCATACAAGCAATTGATATGGTATTTACAGATTACAAAGGTATGTGTTATTACACTCAGGTCTATGACACATGCTAGAATAAACTATTAATTTACCAGTAACTGAAAGTATCTGTATGTAGATTCTTAAGAGTAGGTAGGGGACAGCAAAATGAAGAGCTCACAATAACATTTAATTTGCTCTTTACTGTTGACTGCTGGATTTTCCTTGCAAGTTCTGATCATCTTGAGATACCCCAATGCCAGTAAAGTTTCCATTTTTTCGGTGCCCACAGCATAATATAATGTCAACAGCATATACCTCATTTTGTTTTATAGTTCTTCACTGTTGATGTCTCTCTCTTTTTTTCACAAAAAAAATCTTGTTGCAGTATCTGAAAAAACATTATTCTTTTGCTATTTAAACATGTTTTCCAACTTCTAATGCTGCAGACTTTTTAATGTAGTATTGATTGCTGAAGAAGGTAGGTATTTGAAGATGGTATTAACTGATAAGCTAGTTTGATGGCTATTAATGATGATGAATCATTTTAAAAATGACGATATCAAAACATGATGCAGCACTTCATAGTGTTAATTTAAATAATTGAAAATCTTATCTGGAAACAGATTCTGTTGGTCTGCAGCTACAATCAGAACAAGGAGCTCGTAATGGGTATACAGGCAAGCAGATCATCCACCCAAATCAAATACCCATAGTGTGCAAAGCATTTACGCCTAGTGCAGAACGTGTGGAATGGGCAACACAGCTCATTGCTGCCTTTGAAAAACATCAAGAAAGTGGTGAAGTAAGTTGTCATTATCAGGGATTTTGAAGGGGAAAACAAGCCCCTCCAAAAAAGGTTATCTTTATACTTAACTCTGAGTGCATTTGAGAGATATCATCTGCGTACATTTTTGCATTTGTATACTATGTATCTTATTGATCTATGCTAGTTAATTGGTATTTTCCTCTCTGTTTTCATGAAATGGTCATGTTGGAAATGTTCTTAATGTTCGTGTGTTTATTTATCTGTGCATCTATGCTAAATATTTATATATTTATGTGCCTCTGTTTCAGGGTGCATTTACATTTCAAGGCCATATGGTAGACATGCCACTTTTGTTGCAGGCAAAAAATGTCATTCAAACAATCAAAAATGTACACAAGGCTTAGTTCTGACAATCCACCACCCACATGTATATTTATATAGTGTATGTATCTACTGCAGGGACAGTTTGAATGTAAAGAGGCATTAATATGAGTCTCATGAAATTTCAGATAAAATGAGAACTACTCTTGTGTTGTTGTATTATTATTATTATTTTTCTTTTTTACAAACTTCAAGAATACTTTAAAGAAAAATAAAGCTTGATATTTTGAAGTCAGCAGGCAGATCTGTCCACTTATGTTTGCCAGCCTGGTTATCTTCTGGTCATATGGTTGTACAGTGTTGTGCCAGGTCATGTCACAAACCAGACTCAAATAATTGTACATTAGTCACAAGCGACTTGTAGGGTCTGTCAGGGAGGCAACTCTTTCAGACACTGCAAGTTTTTTGTTTTATACAATACATATGTAGCAGTTTCTTAGGAACTTTCGTAAAAAATGTTAGAATCTTTTGTTCTGTGTCAGCAAGCAAAGTCCATGACTTTCACCCACAGAGCAGAAGGTGGCCTGTGTACTGTCAGTGTACATGTGATACCAGGCTCAATATTGGAAAATAACAGGACCCAGTGGCTGGACATAGATGGCAAACAAAAGTAGCTCAAGCACACACCTTGTGACACCCAGCACATCACGGTGGTAGATATTGATATCATATTTTAGATTATCACAGACTGAATGGGGTCATTCAAATAGGACTGATCGAACCATTTCATGGCCGTGCTGGAGACCAAAAGTCACAAAGTCGCATGGAGGAAGACATATATATGTTGTAGTCAAGGGTATGAAAGTCAGTCGACAGATCAAGCGCTGACAGCACTGAGAGGTGATTCGGATCGCAGACAGAAAATCACGGTCTGCATATAGCAGTGCTCTTGGAGGAATGGTGCATTTTGAATAAAGCATACTGAAATGACTCTATCTGTCTCAGGAAACTTGCAGAGACGTGTATTATCTGTACACGCTTGAACAATGATGCATACAAGCACACCAAGTTAATAAGAAATAAAGATGACTTTTATATAAAGAAATATGTCCATGAAAGAATTTTAGATAGTAACCAAAATCAATGGAGTCGTAATATGGAAGGTCTGAAGGAGATTTGGTGTACTACTACAATACTTGGCCTTACTTCAGATGATAGAAAAATCAGAATAGATATATAAATCAAAAAATATATTTATACTCTACAGCAGGGGTGTCAAACTCAATTACCCAGGGGGCCAAATGTCACATTGTACACAAGGTGGCGGGCCGAAGGTTATTATTTAAGTCCGATAACTTTTTATTGAACAGTAGAAAACTAAACGTTTTGTTATTAAATTTGTGTAAACAAAATCATACATTAAAACAAAATTAAAGTAAAAACAAACCAAGGCTTAGCAGTTTTTCTTCTTAATTTACTTTGTCAGAAGTGGACGTTTTGACATTTTTTCTTGGCAACAAGTTCGTTTATGTTTGGAGTAAGTTTCTGTGCTGTGGAGATTCTCAGGATGGACTGCAAGTGTACATCAGTAAGACGACTCCTGTGTGATGTTTGTTGATCTTGATCATCACCAACTTTATGTACACAAGTTTGCTTCTCACAACTTAACGTCTCATCGAGACGACTTCCGCTCGCCAGCCCGCAGTCAGAAAAGGATGAGTTTCTATTAGTCTTTTGCTGAGCTGCCTCATCATACACGTGGGTTGACCCTAGTCACCCTTTGATCTCGGACCGATTCAGGGAAGTTAACAGGTACTAAAAATCTTCGACCCGCGGACCGTGTTCAGGCCAGCGTGTCCCGTGTCAAAGGTCAGATTTATGGGCCCCGCCTTCACTCTCCCTTCAGGTCATCAACAGGAGCGGTGGTAACTTGACGAGTGCACTGTTGGTGGTCTGTACAAACTTCACTAAACTCATCCCATCGCTTGCTGTGCTTGACGGGAACTTTTCTGTCCTTTGCTTTCTAACTGTCACCGTCGCCGGGCCATTCATAATGATTAACTAAAATTCTTTCGCGGGCCAGGTAAAATTTCATGGCGGGCCGGATGTGGCCCGCGGGCCGGGTGTTTGACACCCCTGCAGTCTACAGTCTCTTCCAAAAAAAAAAAGGGGGTTTTTTTGGTTTTGTTTTTTGTTGGGGATTTTTTTTTATATTCTTCATCATGTGGCCATCTACCCCTGTTTAAATAACACAAGAGTGCAGTATTTCAAGATGAGGTATCAGGGCTGACTTTCAGAGGATGTCTTATTTTTCACTTACAAATATCTACAGTTATTCAAGTAAAAACATCTACATTTATTCTTAGCGTCATGTCATTTTCTTCTGGAACTTGTAACGTTTTGTGAAGAGTGCGTTATGAATGTATGCAAGCGTGTATAAACATCTGCATGTAAAATCTCGCTCGCCGCACTCTTCTACCTTTTTCATACAAAAAGGTCCGGCCAACAATTAACAATAAAGAACACCAAAGGGGGAAAAAAAGTTATTAACTAAAGCATATTTTTCTGATTGATGCTTATTTCCTGCCTGAAAAGTGGTATTTTATGCTTTTCTTTACATGCATTGATGGTGTCCTAAGTGTTCAAGGTACACATAAATGTGTTACAACATCACAGTTGTTTTAGTGGTATGGACTGCAAGGAATTTGAGTTGTTGGTACAGTTTTCACTGGACTTTTGCACTGTTATTCATCCACACACATGAACACATTAGCACTGAACACTTTGAAGTTTATATGAAATATCATGATTGTGTTGAGAGTGTGGCAATACACGGGGATACAAAAATGTTGGGCATTTTCTCTATTAAGGCAGCAAAAATAATGAGCAATTGTGGTACTCACACATTTTCCCCCAAAGATACTACAGCTTCTTAGTGATAAAATAACAGTAAGAAAAAAAATGAAACATTTAAAATTTCTCATCCTGTAACACATTCACAAAGAAGTGAAAATGTTCAGAATGTGATGAGCTTTATAATCATAATCACTTGGTCACCAAACAGAAACAGACCGAAACAATGCCAAGACATCTATGTGTGCTTTTCTTTTGCAAGTAGAAACTCGTATAAGACATTGCTAGTTCCCTCTGACTTTTACCTATGTGATTGTGGCCCGTGACACACAGTATATGTGCCCTGCAAAATTCTTTCGTCTTATATTTTCATGTGCACTCTTTTTCTCACACAGTCTTCTTGCTTCTGTAATCGAGGCGCACCTCCCTTGTAGTGCAGGAATTCAGTTAGTGCGTTTCCTGAAAACAATATTTTTGTAAACTAAAATACTTTTTCTTAGGCACAAAAACCAACTGCAAATATCCAATGACAAACTTCCAAAAATCAATGATACACAAATAAATTTTGCATCCAAAAATTTTCAGTACACATGACACTATAAATGATAATGCAGTATATAAATTCTTACCCAGTGCCAGGTAGAGGCTTTTGAAGTCAGTTGTGTGAGGAGGCAAGAAAGTAGTTCTTCCTTCTAAGGCAAAGCAAAACTTTTGTAGAGATAATTGGCCTTCATGCTTTAGCGTTCGGCATAGCTCCATCAGTGTTATCGCGAAGGCTGTTTCTGGTTGTTTGGATGTTGCTGGCCATAATCCCCTTCTAACTAAAGTATCAACTTCTGGCTCACACTGGCAGAAATGGGATTTTACTTTATGCTGTCTCCCTGCAACATCATTTATAGAACAGTATCCTTTAACCTGGCCAACACACCTTTATGAAAGCGTTTTACCACTCTAGCTCCTTGGTAAGTATGATAAACCCATTCAAACATATGCAGTCTTAAATAAGGTGAATGCTATTAAAAAAATCATTTCCTGTGCCATTGAAGATACCACCGGAAATTATCCTGTGGCTTAAACAATAAAATGTCATATGGTATATTGTAATGTTTGCAAGGAGTCCTCAAGGGAACTGTTGGCATTAAGGAACTTTAATAAGAAACAAATAGTTTGTGTTTTTTTTGTTTTCAACATAATGTATTTCTTATACTGCTGCTACTAAATACACTTACCCAATGAGTCAAAAACGCTTATCTGACGAGAGTATATGCTGTCACATGAGTGTTCATGGATGAGTGTTGTATCTCTAATAAGGGGCACAAGCATAGAAACATCCTGGAGAAAATAAACATAAGCGAATTATCAAATAGAAAAAAAAAATAAGTTATGTCCTGTAACTGCAGAAAAAATTCAGTATACAGCTATGCAAGTGAATTTAATATTTTCAATGCAGCAGTTCTCTGGTTAGTGTTTATTAATATTTGAATAAAGTTTTAAGCACGCACAATGCTAACAGTGTAATGCATTCCCATAAACTAAGATTTTGAATAAATATACTTTAATATTATACATTTTAGTACTTACATTTTTCCAAACATACGACTGATGGTACATTACCACGCGGTGTATATTCTCATTACACGTCATGCAATACAGAGTGTTGGGTCCACAGTCAGGACACCATATGACTTCGGGAACCTCAGAAGACCTACAGAAGGAACACTGGTTTGAAGCAGGACAAAATCCTTCCATTCGGGCAACAACCAGGGCCGATCGTATTTTGCTCCATTCTTCTGCCTCATTTACTGCCCTTTTTTTGTGGCTGCTAGGTTCTGCCATCTCAGATTTTTCTGTTAATAGTGCATAGTACATAGTTATTAGCACAGGTAAAACATATTTTATAAAAGGACCCATTAAAACAGATTGGCAATCTCTTCAGCGCTAAATATCAAACTATAGAAAATAATTCTATTCTGAAATAGTTCTTAAATAAATTTGCAAGTTCAACTGTTGATCAAAATACTTATGATATATCCTTCTTATGCCAAAAAAACTGACAGCATTGCATTTTATTCAGCCAACTTTTATGAATTATTATGCAGAGTGTGATCTAATACTACCAACAACTGTTACATTCCTCAGTGTAAGCAAAAATTGTATAAAAATCTAATTTTATATATCTACTAATAATGTTCTGTACAATTTTGTGATTAATAAAGTTAACCTTACTTTCATTATTATAATTTAGAATGATAGCTAAGGTTGTCTCTGTCTCATTAAAATAAAATCTATTTCCAATACAATCACTGAGAAAATACAATAAACTGGTTCTTTGTGTGCCAGATTACCATGTGTCATCACTTAATTTATGTTTTCATTATTCCTGCAGATGTAGATATGGAATGATAAACATGAGAAAATACAGCTATGGATGTGAAATACATGTACTCTGAAGTGTGAGGAATGTTCAGAAGATATTTTAGTCATTAAGTATACTATTCAATGAATAGATATGTTCAATTAACATATATATAGTTCAATTATTGACATTCCTAGTTACAATGGTAATTTAGTTATCCACATACTGCTTTCAAGTGGAAAGGTTACA
Organism: Pomacea canaliculata; assembly: GCF_003073045.1. NCBI lineage: Eukaryota > Metazoa > Mollusca > Gastropoda > Architaenioglossa > Ampullariidae > Pomacea > Pomacea canaliculata. The sequence continues at coordinate 1,638,504 of NC_037595.1, read as the reverse complement.
CTGGGTTTATGCTCCACTTGTTGAATGATTCTGGGTTCATTGTGTTCTGATGAATCTAAAGAGCCTAAGAGGTTCCGAAGCTCTTTTGGGGTATATCACATCTTACGGCTCTTACCCATCTTTCCATTGTCTTTGATAATGCCAATGCTACCATAATTAATGATTCTTTTTCCTCCACTTCAACGCATTGTTGATTGCAGATACAACGACAAATATACCTCAAGTCAATAAATAACTGTTGACCCTACAATTCAATTTTTCATTTGGTCATTTCTCAAATGATAAATATATATTTAGCTTATCTACAGACTTTTAGAATATATATAGATGTGGGGGTGTAACGTACTCAAACTTCCCAGCATGACTAAACGTCTCAGTTCAAACTTCCGATGGATTAATAAACATTTTCTTGGGTTTATTTATCAAAACAAGCTCAAAGCATATTGTGAGTTGCATAATTCTGCTTTTGCAATGTTATAATGTTTCGTCCTTTACTTTTATTTCAAGCAAAATGCCAATCGAAGATTCACATGACCGATAAGCTTTATTTTTCTTCGCTTCATGACGAGTCGTTTGGTTTCGCTGCTGTGCCTTCGAATAGTACGCTATTCTATACCACGACCGATGATATTTTGAAAATATCAGCAAACTGCACAAACATGTGCGGCAATACTTTCGTACAATATAGATCGATGTGACAAAACAGCTGCATCTACTCACCAAACTGAGCAGATAGCAGAATGTACTCTATTCTCCAAGATAAAATTCACGCGCCACACAACTGCATGCGGCTGGACTGTGAAAACCTAGTTACTTCCCCTGACGTGGCGGGAGGAGGGAGGTTTTTGTTTTTCAAGGAAGTTGAGAGGGAGGGGGCATCAATTCAACCTCGGAGTTGATAATGTACGTCCATGGTTTAATGTAAAATCGTGATTCCACCGTTTGCCGATCCGACTACCGCGCGCGAGCTGATTACACCACTGCCGGCAAATAATTAACCCACACAGTGGATTCAAACAAAATACGTCAATCATCTTTATAATGATTCGACCACAAAAACCACACCAAATTTGGATGTAATCTCTTAGAATTATTTTCTTAATGAATAGCGTCCCTTTTTGTCTTTTCGTGTGTATATGTGCTCGCCAGCGAGTATAATATAGCTTAAATTATAATTTATATATAGTTGCAGGCTCGGCGCGTAAAACAACAATCCTCCCGCCAACACGGTACCGTACACCTACACCACGAACTAATATCCCTATACACGTCCATGCCTACTTCTAGAATCCACCTGCTCCGAAGTTATTGGGACAGCCAAATAATTTAGAGTGCTATTCTGAACCTTTATATAACAGGCGAACGCTTTTATAAAGTGTCTGAAATTTTTCGTGACGACAAAAACATCGATCCATCCTGTCAGATGTATTTTTTTTTTTTACCTTCCATCTTGGCGCCGATTTTTACATGCAGGACCAAGAGATTGAGCTTGTCTTTTGTGGTTTTGGCCGTGCGACTTCTGAACGTTATTGTTTGCGAATGAATGAAGCTCATATAATCCTGAAGGAATAAGAGTCGATTTGATCAGAGACCTTAGGGTATAACGTCTCTGATTTGATGCCGTTATGTGAATATGGTGTGCTTCCATATAAAGCTGCCGTTAGTTGTCTTCTGGTATAAATAAAGTCTTACCTTACCATTATCATAATCTGCATAATATCTACTTGTTCTATGCTCTCATTACCTGTGAATTCTTACATCTGTGACTGCGTTTGGTAACAGCATGTTGTTATTCAGTGTTCTCAATACAATTTCACTATTATCGTTGTTGAGCGCAGAGAGTGCATCATACTTTGGCTGTGACGCTGGGCTCAGTTATTATTATTTCTGGCCCATAATAAACAAATTAGTGCAATATGTTATCGCTAGCTCAGTTATTATTATTTGTGGCATATAACAAACTTTGTGCAATGTGTGATCGCTAGCGGAAGCTGTGGCAAGCCGAGACCACAAAGCGCATGCGCAAATACGGAAGCGCCAAACGCGAATGGTTTTGAAACTGGACAGACTCTGCTAAAACCGCAGAAGTCTTGTACATATTTTTCAAAAAGACGACTGCTGCAAAAAGTGAATCAGTTCCTTTTATTTTTATTTTATTACTGTTGTTGTATGGGTTGAAGACTAAACTAGAGTTAGGGAAATCCTTTTCTGATTATCATCGAATTCTTGCCAGAACCGTTCGATTGTTGACAAATATAGACATATACGGCAAACGAAACTACCAGAGAAAACTAAAATGTTTGTTAACAGCTTGTTTAGATGAGTAACAACAGTAGAATTGAGAAGCAAGTTTCTACAAACGCTTTGATCGTGTGCCGTTAATGATTTGTCTTTAATGAACTGGTTTACTCTGATACGATATTTTAGTAAATAAGTTTTGTGTTTTTTTTTTTACATCGGTGGAAATTAGGCCCGACAGGTAGGGTTCATAGCGTCGTGTGCCATCCGAGTAATGCATCGTTTCTAAATGGATCTGTCTGTTTTCATCGTATCTGTACACCTTTCAAACAAAATTTCGTACATTTACAGCATACAATCAAATAACAGACAAGATTCTGACATTCTTCCCTACCTTATGTGGTGCACATGGTCATACAGATCTCCATTACAAACATTGTTTTTAAGTATAGGACAACTCTAATGACTACTCTACTCTAGGTTCTTACACGTGTAATTTTTCAATTTTCTGGATGCCATTTGGTCTATATCAACCTCATATACTGTATGTTACATGCATATTAACAGTGGGTGGCTGTACATGATCAACATTTAGTTGTATTTGGGGTTTCAGCTAAATGATAAACAGTATGATGAGATTCAGTGCTAAGTAATTATATGTACGTTGTCATGATGGAACTCAGCTTGTGTAAATGTGTGTGTTTGTGAGGGGGAGGCATGTGCATAAGTGCTTTTATGTGTGCGCATAAATTGCTGCAGTCAGAGTAGGTGTGTCATAAATTCTTTGATTATTGTTATTAGACTGCAGGCTGTAGTTCATTTATCTAAAGTTTTCTTATCACAGTTATTATTGAAGTAATTAGCTTTTTTATTTTTTTCCATTGCATGTGTACAAACATTTTTATAAGTTTTTAACTTGTTCTGTCCAGAAAACATGAGGAAATCATCATTCGGTCAGTTTGGTGGCCGTTTGTCAAGTGGGCCTTTGAGAGTAAAGAATGAAAATGGTTCTACAAATATTCGAAAATCAACAACTGGAAGCCGCACACCACAGGGAAAAATGTTTCCTGTGACACTTCAGCCAAAGATCAGGTAAACTTTGGCTACCATTAAAATTGTCTCATTGTGTAGAAAGAAAATGCTAAGATAAAATAGTCTCTTGTGACACTTCTGCTGTTAGGATTCTTATAGTTGGTGTATTCAGCAGGTTTGTGTGAGTTTTTTGTTTTAGGAAATTGATTTGTATATTTTAATAGTTTTCATAAAGAGCTGAGTGGTTGACTACCCTACCATGTATTATGTGTGAAACACCTGTCACCATCGTTTGTTTCTTTCTTCCCGTTGGTTACTTGAAGAGTTTGTTGGCTAATGAGTCCACTCCATCTTGATCACCAGAGTAACTAAACAGAGGTGATTCTTCATTCTTCTGTCCATGGACAGTCTGTGTACATGTATGTCATTAAAAAAGGCTAGTGGGATATGAATTTATTAAATCTTGTTTCCAGCACACAAATGATTTCTTTGGATGTAGCACCTATTTTCATGGCTGTTATGGTGTTGTGATGTTGATTTGGCACACACAAAAAAAACAACAACAAAAACTCCATCAGTCACTTTCTCTGCTTAGAAAGAAGTGAAATGTATACAATAAAAACTAATTTTTAATATCTGCATCACTGACTTTTGTAAATTAAAAAACAAGTTTTTGAATTTGCTGTTTTAGACCTTCTACTGCTGTGAGAAACAGTAGTATAGGTTTCTACAACAGTGGATTAGGAACAAGAGGGAGCAGCATAGGTATACGGGGTCGGGTCGATGTACCTAAGGATCCACGCCCTATCTCTGACAGAGGCTTTCAGCAAAAGTGTATCAGGCAGTTGATTGATGTAAGTGAGAGATTTAGAGCATTTTAAATAGCTTAATATTTTTTTTTTCTGTCTATCAATATTTACTGTGATATCTTCCAGTTTAAAGCCTTACTAGAGTCATGAAACATATGCTAACTACATGTATTGTTTTATTAGCTGTAGTTGATATGTTAGTAACTTCTCTTGACATAGAATCATTTTATATAGTGCCTTTTTACCTCCTTGGGATAAACCTTCATTTTATTTTACGCTTCAACGTTTGGTATTTTCTCTGAGCAGTATTTTTACCTTCCTGTACTTGTACATTTAAGAATTATTGATTTTAAGCTTCATAATTCTTAGAGAGCAAGGTCCACATATGATATCTCTTGATGTTAATAGGCTGTTAGTTTGGCCTGGTAAGGATTTTAAGTTGTGCAGAAATGGTGGGCAAACTATGCAAAGAGGGTGGAAACTTTAGCGGTAGTGAAGTGATAATAATAATACATGCTTTACATAGGAAATGATACATGAATGCACTGCTTTTCAGTTTCTGGTTGAAAACAAATATCCACACCCAATATCTCAAAAAGTGCTTCACTCACCACCCTCGAAAGAATTCTTCCGAATTTTTGAGGTAACTTCTTACATAGCCTTTTTAATGAGAGGTGTCTTCTACTTTTTAAATGATTTTTTACATTTTGTTTCAAAGACATGGTGATAAGGGTGCTTCATGGATGTAAGCCATCAGCTTACTTTTGGCACCTGTGTATTTACTGCTGTTTAGTAATGTCCACGTTAACTCTTAAGCAGAGGAAGAGACTGGGATTAAAACAGTTGTTGTAAGAAAGATATTTTACCAGGCAAAGTTATTTCTTAATTAAATTCAGATCATCCAGTTTTCTTTCTGTATTTTGAGATAAAATTGCAAATCTGGTAAATGTTTAACATTAACAAATGTTTACATGAGCCTGTTATGTCTTTAATAATCCTGCTGGGTATGCCTTCTGTTGAGGCTGGAAATAACCTTGTTTATAACAAAGGATCCTATGAACTGCTGAACTGAAGAAGTTTGGATCATAGAAAGGATGTAATTTTGATTTTAGGCTTGAGGTTTGGAAGTGACATCTTTTTTTTTTGGCAGGAAATAATCTGTTGATCTTTTGTTACTGCAGTTGGGGTTTGTTTAAGAAGTAATGCTTCAACTGCAAAGTTAAATACCTTTTCTTTTTTTTTTCTTTTTTTTTTTTGTAGAATGTTACTTTTTGTGTTTTTCAGTTCATTTATCAGTTTTTAGACCGTAGCTACAAGCTGACTGGCAAAATGGAGGATGAGGTGTTACGCCTGCTGAAAGTTTTGGGCTACCCTTTTACTATCTCCAAAAGTTCAATGTATGCAGTTGGAACCCCTCACACCTGGCCTCACCTGTTGGTGGCCTTAATCTGGCTCACTGACCTGGTGAAGGTAGGGATGCTAGCAAGAAAATATGTAATATTGATTTTTTTTTTTCACTGATTCACAGGTCATATAGATTGATGCGGCTGACTGGTGAAAGTGATCTTTGTAGATTGTTGTGATTTCATGTCTATGGATCCACAAAGATGGAAAGAAATAGTTTAAAGGTGCATTGGGAATGTTAAATGTTGGGAGGATGCCATCAATAGAGATGCATGACTCTTGTTGAGCTATAAATAAAAACAAATATTTTTAATAAAAGATTTTTTCCAACGCTCAGCAGCACTACCGATGCCACTGTGCAGAAGTACTAGCCATTCTTTTCGAATGTGTGCTTCTGCATATATATGTGTAAGAATCTGTTCATGCCTGTGTGTACATCTGGGTATGCTCCCGTTCATAGTTGTGGATCTGTGTGTGTGTATATATACATATGTCGATGGGTATTTGTGTTTTTATGCATATGTGTACATATATTCACTTAGATGTGCAAAAGGATGGAATGATGCGGAACATCATGTTGATGAATATTTCTGTCCTCTAAACAGAGTTGAGAATGCAACCCAGGGTATTATCTAAGTTTAAAGTCACTGTAGTACATAAGCAAAGTCCATAAACTGGTGTGTCTGAAAAACAGTAAAAAGGAGGGACAATGTTCTATCTTGTTGACAGTATTCACAAAGCATGGCAGACACTACATTGCTGGACAGGCACATCATATTTACTCCAGAAGATGCAGACTTTGATTCCCTTCCTGATGATAAGGTATGTTGAGAATTGGATCTCTTTGTGAGTATAAAGCAATAAATTAAATATCCTATTGAACAGCCCTTACCTGTAGAAAAAAAAATTGGAATAACCAAAAAACAATTTATTTTTGGTGCTTTTTTAAATCATTCATGCATCTGAGTTATCTATCAGTTAACGAAGTTCTAGGGATTATAGTTTTCAGTTTTTTAAATTGCAACAATATGACTTTATGGAATGGATATCAGTTTACTGAACTGATACCTGCATGTGTCATTGACTTTTTTGTGAGTTGCAGACTTGTTTTATTGAATTACTTTATTTTATTTTTATTTTTAAAACTTCTTTTCAGATTTTATTTGAATATGTTACCCAGACCTATGCTGCATATTTGAGTGGCGAGGACTCTTATGATGCATTTGATGAAGAGCTCTCAAAATTACTTGGTATATCTTCACTTTTTTGTTTTGTTTTGTTTTTTTAGCTGCTATTGTTGTTTGTTGTTTTATGTGATAGTTATTCTAATATATAGTGTTTAGAATTATTAAAGTAAGCATTTCAAACTTCCTCCAAATACATGAGGCGTAGCCTGCATCCTCTACTGGAGTTTAAAATAAACAGCACCAACATAAGATGGGCACTTGCACTGGTTCTGTCTCAGGAGCATCAGTCTTGTATGTGGTTTTTGAGTGTGATTTGTGTTTTTATTGCTGTAGTTAACCCTTTTCACTTAGCCGGTGTGCTTATATTCCTTAAGGTATGCAGAGGTAAGATAAGAGGTTTACGTTGTGTCTGCATCATGTTTTGAGAGTCATTCAAGTCCCCATTATTCATTTTCTTATTAGGGGAATGAGGTTAATGAAGCTAATTTTTGCGAACAAATGATAAAATGTTCCTTATGTGAAAATAAAAATTTGTTACTCTCTTCTTTATGTGTCAAAAGGTCTAGTCAATGAAAAAGACTTACCTTACAGGATCTTGAAATCACACTTGCAAATAAGGTTGCTTCACTTTGCAAACCTAAGTGCTAGAAAAGTACTTCCTTTATGCACAATCTTGTCATATGTATGTACACTGCACAGAAATATGGCCTTCTTTCAGTCTGAAATAAAGTCATGCAGCCATTGATTTTTACACAGCAGGTAGACTTTGAACTTCAGTTTCTTAAGTAATAAAGTTTCAGTGTAGTTCCTACCCAAGTCTGTTTAGTAGAGCATTGCTTGTAGTACATCAGTATACAAAACGAAATACAAAAATGAAGTTTTAAAACCTCTGTTTAATCCAGCTGTTATTCTCAATTACATTGTCACATTTTTGCTATAGAGTGTTTGTTCACGTTGAAGGAGCAGGTGAACTAGTCAGAATAATCTGTGTGCAGAGGACAAGTATCTGGGGCAGTCAGGTGGTATTGAGGCAATCCAGTCAGAGAGCAGCCGCATCTCCGAAGAAATTGCACTACTTGATCAAGAATTGGTCAGAAACTTTAAAATGCTATTATTTATTTTTTTTTTTAATTTTTTTTTAGCTTTATACATTTATGTATGAAGGATGGAAAAATGTGGTGGACTGCAAAGAATGGGTGCTCGTTTTTGCATACATTTAAACTGAAGCTTTTATTAAAGAAGCATGGGAAAACTCTCAATAGAGGCAGTTAGGCAACTTCTAGGATAAATAAATGTTCGTGTCTCTAAGATGATCACACAAGGATATTTTTGCACTTTAATGTGCATGAAAGAGACAAATGCTCAAGCAAGTTTGGGATAGATTTTATAACCTGTTTTAAAATTTTTCCTACTTGTCTCAGGAAAAATAATGTTAATATTCCTGTGTAGAGTCGTGTAAACAAGCTGCGGGAGCATCAAGAGATAATGCTGCTTGACGAGCAAAAGTATCGTGACTATCTTAGAGAAGTGGAGGCTGTCCAGCGCAAACACCAGCAGCTCTTGATTGATGCCCAGGAACAGTCTGTCCTGCTGGGTGAGTGCTCTCATTTCTAGGCAGGTACACAAGGTTGTAGCAACATGATTTTGGCCTGAGTATCGATTATCTTCAACACCAATGTGAAGGCAGTCTTACTGAATGGTTCTGAAACCTGGAGAGTGACAAACACCATTAACAACAAGCTCCAGACCCTTTACCAACCGATACCTACGCCGTATTCTGGGAATAAGAAGGCCTGAAAATATCTCCAACAGCAGCCTGTGAAAAAGAACCCAAAATGCCACTAGCCAAGACATCAAAAAGTGCAAATGGATAGGACACACCCTGCACAAACCAGCTGACACCATTGACAGGCAGGCACTTGACTGGAATCCTCGGGAAGAGGAGAGTAGAGAGACCAAAGCAGACTTGGAAAAGATCAGTAGAAAGCGAGGCAAAAGACATCGGAACCACCTGGGCCCAACTGAAGGGAGCTGCCCAAAACCGGGTCTGCTGGCGAGGTGTTGTTGCGGCCCTATGCTCCTCGAGGAGTAACAAGGAGTAAACTAGCTAAAACTAAACTAATGATTTATTTATGTTCACCACAAATGAAACAATTCATTTATGACATTTAGATTTGAATTGTAATGAATTACAATTTCTACAGATGTGCTCCACTAGAGCAATCTATGACTTTTCAGCTTTCCCATTGTCTTTTCAACCTGACATTGTAATGGCTTCTTTAGTCATCACTACTATGGACAACCGATTGATCTTTTCTGCGTTCGCCATGGAAGAAACAACAGCTTTTGACATGTAGATTTTAACAGTACTAGATGAATATCTTGGTCTATAAAGATTTCATTCAGCTGAACAACAACAAAGTCTTCTGTTAAATACAATGAGAGAGCCGCATGATCTTCATCTTTCTTTTGTATTTTGAGGTTAAGCGTGGCGAGCCAAGGAGTTGCTCTACTCAAGCTCACTAATTATTATTTTTCTTTTATCAGTAATAAAATGACCACTATTTTATTGTCAAATGCAAATCTTTAACAGGCAAATATGATGACTCAGCCAGGTCTGTCTATTCTCTCTTCTGTTCTGCACCCAAAATTTTGGCTGTGGCGTGCACGTATATGATAGTCTGACTAAACTTCAACCCCTAAAATTGGGCTATATTTGTTGGAAGTATGAGCCATGAAATGTCCATAAATGTAGTTAAAAAGATAACTGCTCATCTGGTTCTTTTTAGTGTGACATCCAAAAAAAAAAAAAAAAAAAAAAAAAGCTGCCAATCTGTTCGTGTTTCTGAGATTCTTAGTGGATACTTAATAAAATTAGCGTTTCGACATCCATTTGTTACACACATCCGTCGTCTACTAGACAAAAGTGATTATCTTGGTGATCAAAGTTTCTGTAATTTGGGTACCAAATACCCTGACACCCGTCAATATAAATACAGATCGCTTTAATTTTTTTTTTTCCAGGAATATGTTGACAAATACTTTTTCTGCAGAAGTTGTAGAACATTGTTTGGTGAAAAGTTTCAGTGCACCCTGAATGTTTGAAACTTTGTAGTGTGGATAGAATATATGTTAAAAGTGACGCAACCTTATTCTTCTTATTTCACACATCAAACACAAAACATGCACACAAAAAAACAACACACAGAAAGCCATTATTATTATATGTATCTCCTGAAATCTTTATTCAACGATTGATATAGTTTCAGGTTCAACAAAGCAAAAATAAAGATGATGTAAGCAATCTAAGCTTGACAGAGGCGAACTTTTATCACTGTCATATGCTATGCTGCTAAAGGGTCATATTCCTAGACATCTGTACACTAAACAGTTTTAGTAATTTGCTGTAGAGTGCAGGAAGTCTGGTTGTGTGATTTCACTCTGTGAAGTTTCTGCATGAAAGAGAATTTGTCATCATTTGGTCGGTTTAGCATGCAAGTCTCCTTCAATTTTACATCTGTGGCTTGCAGCTGAAGAACTACAGTCAGTTCATCAGAAAATTCAGCACATGCAGGTGATCTATGAACAGCAAGAGCTGACACCTGCTGATGTTGAGAGGCTGAAGGCTGCCAGGTTAGACCTGCAGCGCCAGGAGGAGGCTCTCGAGAGAGAGGTCAAGGACCTCAGTTCTGAGATATGGAAAAAAGAGATTGCTTATGGTCGCTTACATGAACAGGTATTTACCATTGAAATGCAAATATTATTGTCTAATAATACGCCTGGGACTACATAGAGAGTAAACTGCACTTGACTTACTTTACCTCTTTATTGTAGAGCTGTCCTAAAGGTTTGGTTTGTGTTGGCAGTAATCACACTGAGGCTTGGTCTAGGGGCCCCAGTATGGAGGGCTTGTTTGTTTGGCTGTAAATTATGCACTGGATGGGGGCTGATTCATCAGCAGATTTTGAAGACTGATAAAACTCTAGAAAAATTAGGAAAATGCCTACTTTATACTCAACTGCTTGGCACACTGCTTTCTGTATGTTTGGCATTGTTTACTAGCAATAATGTGCCAACATTAGTCCTGTATTTTGTGAATAATTCAAGCAGTAGAAATGTTTGTTTTGAGATCAAACAATCATTTATTCCTTAATTGTTTTGATCAGTTTATCAGAATTTCTTGCTGGGCAGAATGCTTATTATGCAGCAAGAATGTTTGATGGCATAAGCTTGAATGTTCGAAGCAAAATCTATTTTTATAATCACAGCTGAATTCCAGCATCGCTGAATATTCAAAATTGGCACGAGCTCACAAACTAATCCCAGTCACAGCTGAAAATGCTAATGGGATTGACTTTGAGCTGCATGTTTCCTATCAAGAGTCAGAAAGCAACAACTTCGACAGCATTATCAAGGTAAAAGAAACATCTCCTCAAGTATATATTTTAAATATGACCCAAATTTCCTTCTGAAAGCACACTATGAATTTGAGTTATATGTAATGCATACAGGTTTCATGTATTGACCAGCATCTTACTCATTACTTACTGTGTGATATGGGAGTAAAATTTTTAATGAAAGATGCTCACCACCACCACTCTTTATATCTGTGGCTTTTAAGCTAAGTTTGATTGATTTTAGTATGACATTTTTGGGTGATTTCATTGTTCTTTTATTTTCCTTTCATTTGATAATAATTGGTTAAAGCCAGCACTAATGGCCATCAAGAAACAAACAATGGATAAGCTTCACCATGCCGAGACTTGCAAGCTTCAGGAGGAAAGAAATCTGGAACAGGTATTTGAAACGGAGTCTTGTACTTGAATTTGCAGCTCTTTTAGCAGGCAGCAAGAGCTAAAATTTCAAATTGACTTTGTTTCAGTTTTTTTTTAAATATTGTAATGAAAGCAAGATTATCCTTATGCAATGGCTGACAAACATCTAAAAAATAAAAAACCCACAAAAATGTGCCAAACTACGTGAAAGACTAAGTATGGCAGATCATATTACTAACATTTTTAAGAATATTATAGACTAAAAATGTTCATGGCAGAGACCATTAAGTTGTGCTTGGAAAAGGGAACGAAACTTTTTGTATTGCTTGATTGATTTACTTCAAACTTGAGGAAAGCTGCATAACTGCACTAATTTTAAAGTGATGTAAACTGTGTAATATAAACATTTAATGAATATTAATTATATCAACTGGATTCTGTAAAAATTGAAACAAACACATCTTTTATTTTCTTTAGTCTTTTCCCTTTTAAAGGATATAATAATAGGTTTTTGTGTTTTTGAGATTTTTATATCTGAATCTGCCAAGGATATCTCATTTCACACACTGATTAGTAGCAGGACCCTGGCCATGCTGCTAACTACATTTAGTGTTAGGGCAAGTATTTGTTAACCAATTCATCATGATGGATTAAAATATTTTGTCGTCGGTAATTAATAGGAACCAAACAGTAGTTGAAGGGCCCATGCAAAGAGTTACTGAAAATCCTGAAACAATTACACAGATACATAAAGGTGATCACCTTTTGCTGTCATTGATACATTGCTGATTTTGTGTTTATTTGAATAATGTACATGCATATGATCAGACCAATCAGAAAAAGGGCAGATGCCAAAAATGTAGAATAGAAAAATGGTTGCTTGCACATTTAGGTTTAAAGTGCTGAAAAGTTGTGAGGGGCTGTTCTGATCGTCACTTGTTTTACTGGGTATAAGAAACAGATCTGAAACATTATTGAATATATTAATGAGATGTTTGCTTTATTCCACTTGGTTGTGTAACATTAAGGAGCGACATTACCTATCTTTACTTGGTGGAAGGATGTGTACATGTTTATGATTACTGTAACCAGGAAGTACTGTATGAACTTACTGAAGTTTTCACTCTTTATGCTTTCCTCTTTTAACTGTTTTACTTTGCATTTTCTCAGTTTCTTTTCTTCACTTTCATCTCTCCTTATGGCGGTCCGGTGGCGCAACGGTTAGCGCTGTTAGCGCCAGTCACCAATACAGGGAAGGTTGACTGCCCTGAGTTCATTTCTCGTCTCGGGCACGCTGATCTTTCTCTGCACGTGGCATCTGTTTACAGGTCTGGCTGCTTGCCGTAATATAGCCTTAGCTGCTGACACGGCGTAAAACACCAATTCCCCCCCTCATCTCTCCTTATCTTCTTTTCCTCTGGTTCTTTGCTCTCAGCTTTCTTTCCTGTACACTGAAGGTTTTTCTTAGGTTCTTTTAATTGAGGCCTGAAAAAAAAATGAGGCAGAAGTTTCATGGCTATAGAGGATTATGGCTGTGAATAATAGTGGTGATTGTGCTGCTTTGCAGTTTCAAGAAAGCATCTCAGAGAGTGAACAAGCCCTGGCTGAACTGGAGAAGGAGATAAAAAAAATAGATGAGGAGTTAGAGTGCCGAAAGCAGGTGAGCATTCTTTAATTGTTCCTGTAATTAACATGTACATCGTTACCTGATCTGTGGCTTGCTGCTTTTTATAGTTTTACTTGTTGAAGTTTACAAGTTGAACCATATTCCTCCTTGAAATGTTCTTATCTTTTTTATATTTATGCTAAATTCTGCTTTAGTGACTAAAAGCTTAAATATGAGGCCTTATATACATTGAAATATGCATTGTCATTTTAACAGTTAACAGGATAGAAATTTGTATAAAGCTGTAATAGAACATGCTACAGTGACTTAAAGCAGTTATTGCCACTTATCCTGTATTCTTTTGATAGCTTTACCAGAGGGACATTGATGGACTCCAGGCAGCAGTGGACAATATCCAGGCTGAAATTCGAACTTTCCAGACATCCTCTCAGCTCAGTCTTCAAGATGCAGAAAAGGATTTGCGAGACACAGTCAGCTGGTAAGCTTTGTCTGTTGGGGCCAGTGTGTTCTCATCTTGCTTTGAGCCTACAATGTGCCTTTCGCTGATTTGTCATATATATATATACAATAAGGTGGTATTTTATCAGATACTCAGCCCACTTTAATATCAGATCCATATTATGCTACCTACTACATGAAGTCTGTAACATTTATTCTCAGGCACATATTTTGCTTTTATGCTAAATTACATTTTTTATATGCAGGGCTGACAGAGAGAAGGCAGCCCTCATCAAAAAGGAGCAGGAATATTCCCGCTTCATGTGCAACGCATGCACACTTGTCTCCGATCACAAGACCCACATGCATGTAATGTATTTATTGATGTGACATGAAGTAGAATGTCTTGATATGCAGTTGTTGCTGGAATACAGAGTCAGTAGTACATGCTGTTTAACACTAAACATCAGCTAAATTGTTAAAAAAAATACCCCAACCAAGTGATATTAATATTTAAAAATGCAAAATGTAAAAGGAAGAATTCAAAAGAGGAAAAAGGATATATTTAATATCATCGAGAGAGGGAAGCTGTTTTTAGACTAACAGCTTCCGTTGTGTTTTGTCTTGTGTAGTTTGTACTGATATGATGAGAAATGAGCATGCCAAAAACGTTTTCTGTTTGCATTTCCAGCAACGCCTGATGGAGCTGGAGAAGGAAGTTAAACAGGTGTTGCTTCAGACTCAGCACCGCACACGCATCATGGAAGAGAATAGCTTGAAACTGCGCAGCGAGCTGTAAACGAATAATCTACATCTCACAGCCAGTTACAGGAACATTTTGTCCCTGGCTTGCACTCTAAGCTCACTTTTTTAAAACCTGGTGAGGAATGTTGTCCAGGTTGTGGACACCATCACCAGAGAAGTTGTGCAACTGGGAGCAGTACCGATGAACTTGCCTCTATTCCACCTTCCTCTTCTCTTCCAGCAGCATTATCTGAACCACCATCACCACTATCTTCACTTCGTTTTCATGTTTTGCTTTTAATTCTAACAGTTTTTGTGTAAGACATTTTGTTATTGTGCTTATTACATTTGCTGGACATGATTACTTTGTTCCCATGTCAAGAGAAATGATCACTTTTTATCCAAATCTTGTCAGGGGTACCAATTATAGGTTTACTAGAATAGATCATAACTGGAGAGAAAATATGTTTAAGAAAGAATCCATGCATACATTAAAAATGTGTGTGAAAGGGATAGAGTAAATGTTTGCATGTGCAATATTGCGATGTATATCATGGCTGATTAGTGTGAAGGAGAAGAGAGATGCATTCATTGACCTTTGATGTTTTTTGTCGCAAATACTTTTCTCAAAATGCTTTTTGGTGTGCTCAGATACATGTATACTGCGTTTCCACTAGCATGTGACCGCAACACAAAGTTTAGATGAGCATTGTAGAGTGCTTTTGCATGCCATAGAAAAGACCTTTGAGAAAGGGAGAATAGATTTTTATGGTAATATTTTTAATAGCATCAATCACTAATTGCCTCATTTTAGTTTAGCCACAAAAGTACTTTGTGCATTGTTGTACATTTAGAAATTATTATGTGTACATTGTTGTTAATTTTCTCCCTCACTGCCCTATCTTCTCCACCTCTTAAGAGTTGGGTACCCTGACAGCTGGGTCAACTGGGGAGTTTGGACAGATGCCAGATACCTTGGCCATCTTCCCCATTGGAATAGCTTGCTACACTGCCAAGACACCCTGCACAGTCTGTGCGATCGCTAGGGACTAGATTCATTAACAATAGCAGGAGTGACAATGATGGGGGGGAATAAAATCACATAAGACAAACACCCATGCAAAACTGATGTATGTTTTATTTTTCTATGACTGTGCCCACATGGGTTACATATAAATAATTATGAAATTACATACAAGACTTGTAAGTTATTTTCATGCAGTTTTATTTACATTTTTTGTGTGTGATTCAACCAAAGTATGAGGTTTGGAAGTCAGACCTAACTCTCCCATACATTTACCATTGAAAAGCTTCGGCTTGTGGTACCAATAATATAAAAAGAGCAAAAAGGCAGCTTTAATCAGTCATTGATGTTATTTATCAAAAATATCACAAATAATAATTTCTCTACTTGTGCTTTTGTTATGGAGAAGAAGAGGAATTTCTGGTATTGGCCTTTCCCTTTTAGCCTTGAAGTAATTGCAGACTAAAATGCAGTGAAATTTGCCTCCAGTCTCACAAGTTTTACATTTAGTACAGTAACATTGTAATCTTAATGTATCACAGTTTAAACTGATAGGCGATTAATAATAATGATACGCACATTTATGTAGAGCCTGTCTCCAGCATCAGCTTGACTCAAAATGATTTACAATAATAAGAATGCACATATAGCACTGCCTCATGAATAAGACAATCTCAGTGTACTGCACAGGAAGATTAAGTCACAGTCCAACGAAGAAGCAAAATGCAAAGATCTGCAAGTGATGTGACACAAGAGCACACAATACTGCAATAGTTTCTCTTGGGGAAGAATGAGAATGAAGTATGATCAAGCCACGCTTTACAGGAACTTTTTTAAAAACTTTCATCAGTTTTTTTTTTTTTTAAATGGGGGAAAGGGGGAGTGTCATGGGAAAGAAATAGGCAAAGGTGGGCACTGAATGAGGTGATTACACAGAGAGAGGGTGAGTGCTTAAAAGACCATTATGTAAAACAATACCAACATAATAATAAAAAGTTTGAATTGGGAAAATGATCTGCATAAGATTTTTAAACGTTGATACCCAAGTTTTAATGCTTAGGTGCATAAAAAAATATTACTCAACAGAGGCAGGGGTTGAATGGTCCATTAGATAGCCATGCATCTTATTCTTTGAATTTTACCAGCAGCCTTCATTCACTTGTACACTGAGCTCATGTCAGTTCGCCATTTTTAATTATGTAGTTATTGAGCTGTATTTTAATATAGTTTTATCTGTTGTAATTGTATGCTAAAAATGATAACATTGCTTTCTTTGCCTTTCTGTTGAGTCTGAACAGTGTTAAAGGACTGAGTATGACCTCTACTGTTCTGATCATGGTAAACATTGCAACATGCTGATTGCACATGATGTGTTGAGCTTTAGACTAGACTCACTAGAGCATGTGTATTATTGTCTCTGTGTTGACTGGTGAACATTCACAGTCTTGAAATCCTTGGTTGACTACTATTTGACCAGTCAATGTGCTGTGCCAAGATTAAGAAGGGAATTGATCCTATACATCACCCAACAAATTTTAACTCCTAGAAGCTGCTTTATAGATCTTTGCTATGAAAGCATATGCAAGTGCTAAAATCACTGCCTCAAAGGCCAGTCAATATTTTTTTGTCTATTTCTATCAGTAATCTATAGGATGCAACTTTGGATATCGTTAATGAATCCTTTTTCTGCAGCTGCCTTTCTTGACATTTTTTAGCTGGTTGTCTCCTGGTGCTAATTTTGAATTTTCTAGACCTAGTCGCTACCTTTTGAATATTTTTTGTAAGGCTTTAAACTTAAAGTAAGCAGCAGCATCTGTAAATTGAAAGTAACTTTCTTTTTATGATACTAGAGTAATATTTTTTTTATCATAGAAAGAGACCTGATATGTAATTACTATATGTATATCCCTTTCATAAACTTAAAGAACCATATCTTTGAAGACAACTGTCAAATAAACATCTGATTTTGTTTTTAACTCAGAAGAAACTTTTAAATTCCCCTGCTGATGAGATTCAAACTATTCAATAAATCGCTAATTGAAGAAACACATATAGAGTGGACTTCATTATTCATATACCTTTTTTGGGTAAGCTGTAAAATTTGTGTTTTTTAATAACAAAGGCGTACCATCCTAAATTGTGTAAAATCTATTGGAAATCAACTTAATTCACCAGATACCATTAAACTAGGTATATTCATGCTTACTACAGCTGTTTTGTAGCAAGGTCACAAGGGCTGAAATACCACACTTCCAAACATTACAGTAATGTAGGTACAATCTATATATCTATCTATTCCTTTTCGTGCATCAGGTTGCACATAAGGCCTCAACCAGAGTCCGCCACCGATGTTGATCGGCTGAAACCCACTCCAGCTGACCCCATGTCCTGCCTTTTCCTTTCATCTCCCTTTCCACTGTTCGTAGGTACAATCATTTTATCAAAAATCTATCTGGATATCTGCTATAAGTGTGTTTTCTACATGTACATTGAAGTAAAATATTTCCCAATATGCTTTTGTGAAAGGAATGTGCACGTATACATGTATGTGAGAAAACTTATATTAATGCCTGACGATAGCAAGAGGCTGAATATTATAGAACGAGATTCTCAGCATGCACAGCGGTAATTGACATCAAATCCTATAAGGGGGTGTAGCATCTCTGCTGCGACCATATCCCACTACACTGCAAATCAATATTGAACAGTCCATCAAATGGCAGTTGCCACTCTACACGATATGCGGATTTTGAGAAGGCTTTTGATTCCGTAGATAGGGAATCCATTTAGAAGCTGATGCAGCACTATGGATTTCCATCAGAGTTCATTGCCATCATCTAGCAGCTGTATGAGGACTCTACATGCCAGGTGATCCGCAAAAGGAAGATGATCGACCCCTTCGAAGTGAGGCAAGGTTGTAATCTATGACAATTTTTCTGATTGTCATAGATTATAGATCATAAGAAGAACAAGCTATAACAGCAACACGGGCATTCAGTGGACCTTTGCATTCAACTTGAGGATCTCGACTTTGTGAATGTCATCAGCCTTTTGTCCCACAAGCAGCAACATATACAGACAAAGCTCACTCGGCTCTCAAAAGAAGCAGCAATGACTGGCCTGACAACATCAAGAAGAAGGAGGGAATGCGGATCAACAAAAAACAAGCACCACTCCAACTACATGTGGAATGTATTACAGCATCTGACCTTTTTATCTACTTTGGCAGCATAGTCAGCAAAGCGCCACATCCTCAAAATCAGATGGCCCGAGATCTCCAATACAGACCTGTGGGAGAGAACCAACCAAAAACCTGCCAGTCAAGACATCAAGAAGCCAAAGTGGGGCTGGAGCTGGATCGGTCACACCTTGCGAAAGCCAGGCATAAATTTAACGAGACACAGAGTAGCACAGGGTTGGGAGACCCAGATATGGAGATTGGTCCACAGCTGGCATGACATGGACCCAACTGGAAATGGACACCCAGAACAATCCAATGGCAGGGTGTAGTTGCAGCCCTATGCTCGACTGGAAGCGTAAAGGAATAATAATGTAATAAGATCCTATAATGTTATTTATACAAATACATCTTCCTGCACACACACACACACCCATGCATGCATGTGGTGGAGTTGAGAGAAAATACTAATGTTAATTTCTTGTTAAGGCAGCTTTAATGCAAAAATGTTGGAAACATTTGAAAAAATGTCATTATCACATCTGAAGTATGGGGCTTTACTTTAAGAAAAAAAAAAATGGAATCTAAGTCAAATAAATAAATTAATATAAAGCTAAAGTAATACCATTGAACACACTTTTATTTAAAATTCAGAGTGAGGACTGATTAAGGACGATGCAGGATTCTACTTCAAGTTACTAGGACTTTGAACATTTTATTCCACATCCTCTGCATATTCTATAGAAAATTGACAACATTTTTGTAAATGATAATACAGTACAAGTAATTATAATAATTGGAAAGGGAGATTTTGTGGTACAAAAGTCATATCTGTACATGACACCAATCAGTATTCCTGTTTTGGATGATTATTCTTATGTTTAGTTAATATTCATGGTAAAATGTTGGTTTCTTAAATATTTTACACAGTTTTTGACTCATCCGCCCAGTGAAAAAAATAACCTAGATGTTCATCAAAATGAGTGAGATTTACTGTGTACTATAAATACAAAATATATATAAATTATATAAGTATTATTTCTAGATATTACATATAGTCTCTGGTGCAAAGTGCAATCACGAACTTGTATTACACTGCTGGCAGACGATTTTCCAGTTACATACCAAAACGAGGCAGGTTTGTACAAAGCTTCCGGTTTAGGCATTTTCATTGTTAAGGCTCGCCGAGACTGACAGCGGAGAACTTTGCCAGGCAAGGACGTGTATAGGTGGACTGCTGTCTGTCTGCCAAGACCAACACTTAGCCGCTATTTAGCCTCTTGCGAAGTTCTCTTCTGTTAGTCGGCAAACCGTAACAAAGAATGTGACTAAACCGGAAGCTTCCTTGTCTCATGCCTCGTTTTAGCAGTTGTGGGGGGGGAAAAAAAAAATCGTCTGCCAGCAGTCCAGGGATATTAGTTCGTGGTGCGATCATGGCCGCCGCCTTCACATGTTGGCGTGTTATTCCTAGTGTTTTCCCAAAGCGCTTGGTATTACCAATAAACAGGTATGCTGGGTCGATAATTGAAAGATATTATCCCGTGTTGGTATATGATTAGTCACTACATAATACTTTTCGTCAAAAAATAGAGTTTTAGCTCAGACATATTTCTCGTACAATGTCACTTTGCAAATAAATTCTTTTTAGGTTTGGCTTGCTGTAGATGGGTCTCTGAAGTGATAGGGAGTGCCAGGATCTATACTTTATGGCCTTTTCAGTGAAGGGGCATTAAAAATCTGAACGGGCCATTTGGGACCTGGTATATAATACATCATGGTTGCTACGGGTTATTATTGATGTGCACCTGGTGCCCAATGAGTCGGTCCATTGTTTTCTTACACAAACATTACTTTAAGATCGCCACATTTTATTTGAAGTCAAGACAAAGATCCAAAGGAGTTAGTACGATGCATAAACCCTGCATTCTCAGAAAGGGGTACCATGTGCTGCTGCTTGAATCAATATCTAGTAAAAGATTTGTAACAGAATGGATCTTTACAGAACATCATAATATGAAGAAGCATCACCAATCACATCTTTCTATATTTCAGTGTTTAGCACAGCAACATTTTAGAATTTGTTTATAATCTGGGAGAAAAAATAACTATGTTGCCTTTTGTCTTTTATTCCCCTCAGAATCTGTTTAAGAATGTAAAATATTAAAAATTTCTTTAATTGTAAATGGAGTGTTGCAGTTTTCTTTTAGTTACCATAGCAGTCTACTTTCTGCTCTTATATAAAACCATTTTACCATTTTAGTTTACATTTTGATTTGACTGTTACATTTCCATATAACTTGTGCTGTTGAGAGAATTGAAATGCGCTGGGCATGTTTGAAGATGGGGAGTAAGGAAACATGTGAATAACTTTATATTCTTCTTACAATAGATGCTGTATCTCTGGGTAATGCTGAAGTACTATTCAAGATGCTTGAAAGAACATGGTTTAGAAGACTTTGATTTTGTACTGCTTTATGTTACTCTTTGAATGTTATTTTCTTAGAATAAAATATAAGAATGTTTGTATGATAGTGCTTAATATTAGGTTACACTTGTGAGTTAACTATCTTAGGCATTTAATGTCCACAGACCAGTTAAGGATGTGCAGCACTTGATCAGCATGTCTCAGTCTACCCAGTCCTCAGATGCACCTAAGAAACCACCTAAACCATTTGTGAAGTTTTTGAAGGAGAAGATTTCAGAAATCAAAATGAATGACCCAGGTTTATTATAGACATACTTAAAATTTCATTTTTTTTAAATTTCGGATATCATTAACATTGTTTATAATATTTTGTAATTATTTGATAGAACTTCATGCAATTCTTGACACCCTATTCTTCTTTCTATGTTTGTCACTACTGCTGTTTATCATCCTTTATATGCTATCTTTTTGTCCCAAGCACCAAGAGCATGCTCCTTTATGAGTGTGAGTGTGCACTATATAAATCACACATTTATTACCATTATATTAGAGATGGGACATGCAGAACTTTGTGGTAGTTTTCTTTCTACCATTTTATTTTAAAGGTATCAGTCCTTCCGAAATTAACAAGACTGCAAGTCGTATGTGGCGTCAGCTCGGTCCAGAGGGGCAAAGAGTGAGTTATAAGTGAGAACTGAAAGTCATGTTCAATTAACATATGGTGTAGACAGAATGTTAAAAATCACATCTAAACACTGGAGGAGGTAACTGCTGAGAATGATGCCTTGAACTATATGTAGACACTACATTACCAAAGAAAAACTCTAAAATTTAAAAAAAAAAAAAAAAAATTTAATATTCCAGATTTTGTAGCTGGAGTTACCCTGTTAGAATACAAACTAAATAAAATATCTAAATACCTGTGTAAGCAAGGAGCCATCCCTTTAACTGACATTTTTATGTATTGACAGACATACAGGTTACAGAGTCGAGAAGAATATGTGGACTACAAGAAGAAAAATTCGCAGTATTTGGGTGAAGAACAGGCAGCTCAGCTTGACAAAAGTGCGGAAAATGTATCCATCAGAAAATTGAAACGCAAACATGTTAGTGAAAGCTGGTTTTCCATGTAATCCAAGCTGGATATATTTTGATCCCTGTCTATATCTTATAAAATTGTTTGCATAGTCAATAGACAAATAACTTAACAAGCTGCAGAATTTATTTTGTGGCATGAATCAAGATTATCTACTTTTGAATAATAAAGCACCAGTGCAGAAAATTTCTTATTTTTTAATGTAAGTGATCTACAGCATTTTGCACTTTTGGGTGACAAAAGAGTGATTTCAAGTCATCATTGTTCATTGATTTTTATCATTAGTGTGCATATGCCATCCTCTAAAACATGGCCGTTTGCCAATGGAAACGAATCAAAGTTGGTCTGATAAATGTATCTTAATGGTTGAATGTTTTAGCTGATCATATGTTTATTTCTCTAATCTCTCTCCCTTTTTTTTTTTTTCAGACCGAGGTACTTTTCATGAGCAGACAGATGTATGGTCATGTTCGTCTGATGGACCTTTCTGATGATTTAAAGGATTTTTTTTAAGTTTTCCAGACTGTGTCCTCACCATTATTGTTTAGTTGCTGTGTCTTTCTAGTTTTGACATTTGTAGTCATTGTTAATGTAATCTAGCACAGCACAGATTTTACTTTTTTCTTGTTGTGATATTTGCCGATGTTGCTGACTGTAAAACATCAATTTTCTTCCTCCTCTTTCTTTATAATAAAATGAAAATTAGCCAGTTGTTTGTCCGGAAGCTTTTGACTTCTTAATTGGTTTCACGTCAGAAGATGCACAGCTCTCCCTTTGAGGATAAATTTATGACTTGAAAATAAAATTGGAAGAATTTTATTATGGCATTTGAAAAATGTTAATGTATATGCCATAATTTTCATGATGATGATTTAGCTTGGGATGTAAGTTATGATAACATTTGGTGTATAAGATCTACATGATCTATTTTGTGTGGATATTTCGTGAATCCATATGTTGTGATCCTTACATTGTAGGAGATGCGCATACTGGGAAAGCCAAAGCAACCACCAACTGCATACCAAATGTTTATGAGATCTTCATGGCTTGAACAGGATGGTTCATCTGTAGCTGTGAGTGAAATAAACCAAATAAGCTAAGGACCATCTGCCACAAACCATTTATAGACTTAAAAATGAAAAAAATTCTCCCTTTCATCATGTTGTGTAACTCCACAAATTGTTTGCCAGCACTTAGCAAACTCTTGATTCTGTCAGACACTCGATGTCAAACAAATTCCAGCTAAATGTGGTAAAATTGAAGTCATTTTGATGGCCTCCAAACATATGATTAAACATCTACCTCTGTCCACATCATTCACTTTTTCTGAAATGCAAACATTAGGTTGATCATGTCACACCACTTCTATGAGACCTGCACTGGCTGCCAGTTTTTGCATCAAATTCAAAATCACCATACTTTGTTATCATGTTCATAGCCTCGCCCCAATCTGCTTGAACATGTGTCACCCTACAAGCCTGGCAAGTCAGTGCTTTCTGGTCTCAACTTAAAATCTCTTTCGGAAACACCTATAGTGTAGTTGATGTACCATGACTGCTACTTTCTCCACCTTCTCCTATGTTTATCCACATTCCTAGCAATGTATTTGTACAATTTTTGATTGTGATACCCTTCTCTATCACATGGCATCACTATCTACTGTCCTTTACATCTTGTAAAGCACATTGAACTCACTTCTGTTGGGGGAAATTATTATTATTTGGACTTACACAATTAAGCAGAGAGTACAATTTGTATTTTAGACTTTGATGAAATTTTAAATTTTTCTCTACTTACAGGTTGATGTTTTGTGTGTGTGTGTGTGAGAGAGAGAGAATGCTTTGTTGTAATACTAAGCTGTGGTGGTTATTCTGAAAAGATCTGAGTCAAAAGCAATTGCTGGATCATATAATAGCTAACCACGTGATGCCTGATTTTTCTTCCAGCAAAAAAGCAAAGTTCTTGCAGCAAATTGGCACAATATGCCTGAAGAAGAGAAAAAGGTATTTGGTTTTGTATTATTGTTTCTTTTAGGTGTATTTTTTGTTTTTATATGTAGATGTGTGTGTGACTTTTGTGGTCTTTTATTCAGTTTATCATATGTCTGATTCTCGTGTCTTACATTTTTCTTTTGATTTGTATTTGGCTTGGGTTCACTCCCTCGACGGTGAGGTTTTTGGTCAAACATCTTTCAAATGATGAATTGTAGAGTAGAAAGATTGTTTTTGGACAGTTGTACCTTAACAAGACTATGACAATTTTTTGTTTTGTCCTTTGATATTACAGCAGATGATAAAAACATGTACCTGTATTCATTCTGCTAAAATTATTGCTAAAGAAGTTTGTATAAATCTTCTTACAGAAATATGAGGAAGATGCCAGGCTAGAAAAAGACAAGTACTTAAAGGAACTAAAAGAGTGGGAGGAGCAAATGATGGGAAACAAACATGTTATTCCCAAACCCATAGGTAAAAGAGGAAAGAACCCATCCTGCGTAACATTCTTTATACCACCAGAATTCAGATGATGTCGCATAAATAACGTGCTTCAGGAAAATCACAGATTCTTGAAATCTTCTAATGTGTTTGCTTCATGTGGATATGTCAGATAGTCCTGGTGCCTTAATCCAGTATTTTTACAGCTGATGTGCCAGTGGACTTTAAAGCTTACTGGAAGAACAAGCTCCCAACTTTCATTTCCTAAATTCCAGACCTGTCCAGGCCAGGCAGTGCTTGCCATGCTGCCCAAAGTACTGCCAAAGGTCAAATGAATTTTCTTCTGATCATCCCCTTCAACTGGAGTCAGTCTAGCAGCCATGTTCACTGTATTTTTCTCAGATGCTGCCTCATGCACCTACCTGATTGAAACAATAATGCAGCTGGATCCATCTTCCATCTGAACCTCTATGTCTGGGCATTATCAGGAGTGTAGTCACCAGATGCTTTGTAGCAATCGTCTCGGCAGCTTGAACTTGAGAGTTCATACATGCCCTTTTCTTCAGATCGATAGGTCTTCAGTTTCAGGGCAGTGACTTGTCTCTCTCCTCACACACCCAGGATTGGGTTAAGAATTTCCTGCTCTCACTCAATCCTTAGGAAGTCAGTCTTCACCCTCCTCCTAAGGGGGAACCCCATGATCTGAATAGGCTTCAAGATCCAATGCTAGCCTAATGCATCATTCTTACAAGACCTGCCACCGCAAGAGGGACAGGTGCCGTCTGTTCTTACCTTTGCGGGAGGGGAGAACGGACATCACAGCATAGTCTATATCAGCCTAGATAGAAATGGTTTTGAGAGAATTATTGATCAGTCCCTGGAATGCAAAAAAAAAAAATCCCATGGTGGGGGTGGGGGAATTGGTGTTTTATGTCGAGCCAGCAACAAAGGCAGCCAGCCCTGTTAATGCCACATGCAGAGAAAGAACAGGTGGCCCGAGATGAGAGCTGAACCCAGGACAGACAACCCACACTCACTGTAGTGGTGACAGGCGCTAACTGTTGCACCACTGAATCGCCCTCCAATGAGTGGAATCTCTTGTCCAGGGCAAAGCATGAAGTTTCAGTGGTAGTTAGTAGTCTAGCCTAGCCTGTCCAGAGATGTGGCCTGAAAGACATTATTCACATTATAGCCTGGCAGTCGGAATCAACATTCACCAGATTTTAACCTGAATGATTTCATTCACTTGGTTTTTGTTGATGCAGTTGGTGGCTCAACAGGTCATGTGTAGTACAAGACTCATCCACGCTTCCCTATTCAGCTTTTGAGGATTGAGCAAGATAGCAGGCCTTGCAGTTCTGTTGAAGTATCACAAATTTTATGTTCCACTATTGGTTTGGGCATTTTTTTTTTTTTTTTTTTTTTTTTTTTTTGAGAATACACATCTGCAATATATGTGCATCAAAAATTTCGAAAGACTTGTAGAAATTATGAGCAAATTAGTTGGTTTACAGCTATGGACTCACCAGCAATGAAAATATCCAAACACAAAAATAGATTTCTTTTCAGACAGTTTAAATAAATTCTGCAATGAGTTGTCAAAATGTGCCCTTGGTCTTTACATTTTCATGTCTGTTGCTCTCCTCATTGTATGACAACAACCCTTTATCTGCTCCAGGTTTTCTGAAAGAAAAAGTCACAAGCCAGCTGTTAACTGAACAGTAGTGTGCCTTAGCTCCTTACCAGACCTAGAATAATATATGTGATATTGCTAACCATATGCACTGCATCATTCTTTAAGAGGTGTGACAACAGTTCAGAATCTCCTGTCACAATGCATGAAACTATGACATGTTCCACTTACATCAGGAAAATGGCAGCCTATAAACAGATGAGAGTGCTGTGTAAGCCAACAGATGATATGCTGACACATCCTAAAATACCTGCAACTCTGCTGCAAATGTCCATTAGCTCCTCATCTTTGTTGAGATCTGGTCGATTACCTGCCTGAATGTTCATTTCAAAGTCTGGGCTGTAGTCCATATAGTACTGTAGATACACAAAAATATGAAGGAATTGCAATAGCAAGATTTAAGGTCAGGGATGAACGCTGACACCAACTAAGCCTTACAAACAAATAATTTAACTCGTGCACTTCATCTTCAGCTTAAGTATCACTCCCAGAACAAGAGCAAAATGTACAAGAAAGTTTATCATAGTGCGTTGATCCTGGACAACCCTTACCCTGTGATCTGGGACTTCCTGGGGAAGTTTTCGGCCCACTGCTACTGCTGTCAAATGTGCCCAGCAGCGAGCTGTGTTGGAATAGCTATAGCCACCTGAATTGAACAAAACCATACAATGCTTGAGTGTGAAGACAAATCTATCTTCTTCCTACCCACCCCAAAAAAAAAAATCCACTTCCCTTAAATAATGATTGTACAGAACAGTGTCGCTCACAAGCATGCATTACCTAATATGAATAGAGGATAAAAATAATGAGAAAAGATGGTTAGGTGGGAAATAAAAATATGCAAATAACACACAGTCTCCAAATTAAAAACTAAAAAAATTTGCCAGCTACTGCATTTTATAGGAAATGCATTCAGCATGTCTAACCAGATAAAAGACAATAGTAGCTGTACCTCCCCCTAGCACAAGTGTCGGCAGCTTCAAGTCTAGTATATGATGCAAGCAGTCAGAATAGGAAACTTCAGTCAGGTTGAACGCACCCATGGGATCTCCTGCAAGACCATCAGCACCACATTGGCACACAATGGCTTGTGGCTGATATACAGTACAGACTGATGACATAACTCTACAAGAATGAAAATAGAAATGACGAACAGTGACAGATCTTTAGCAATTTATTACACCCAATTACTAGTCAAAATGCTGTCTCTATATTAGTTCTTAGTTCATTATGCATTTACTATTCACCATATTATGATTGTTTATTAGTAGATTGGAATCACTCTAATCCCTGGATGGTATTCATACATTTCATACAATCGTCAGTAATTATGTGTTGAGATTGCTACAGCCATAAATGTATAAACAACAGCATTAATCATCAATCCTTCAATTTTATTTGTTAGATGCTTTAAATTTAAATGGTACTTGTTGATAGCACCATCTTTTATTTTTTTGTTTTAAAAAAGGTAAAAGTAAAGCTAAGGTAAACGTGGCTACCTCTTGAACACGGCATAATACTGGGCATCACGAATGCCATCCATGAGCGGGATGTTAACAGAGTAGAACTTTCCTCTCCTCAAACCCACATCACTAGCAGCACCAGTACCTGAAAGGGGGAAACCAATGCACAGTTATCTTTCACTGCCCCTTTCTATTTATAGTATCCTCAACAGAAGAAGAATAAACATAACAACCTTTAAGTGAAAAGAAAAACATACCTGGAAAAAAGCCAGGTGAATATTTGTGAAGAGAAAGAGTCAGCACATGGGGTGTTGTCGAAAAAGCATCTTCTACACCTGCAAATGCACACCATATATGCAAATACATAATGCCATACTAGCAAATTAACTGCCAAAAAATTAAACTTGGTCACATCAACACAGAGCATAGTGGGAACTGTATTAGACTAAGAATAGTGGAACCCACCGAGTTTGTGAACTATACTCACCGTCTCCATGGTGCAGGTCAAGATCAACATAAACAATCCTGGAAAACGTCTCTCGTAGTTTCAGTATTCCAAGTACGATGTCGTTAATGTAACAGAAGCCAGATGCACTGCTCCTAGTCAAACAGAACATTGGGTGTGTTTATGGCTACATCATACATCACAATCCAGATTTGTTTCAAATTAATAGGCATGCTTATGACATAATAATAATAAAAAGCACGTTTATGAAGTATCTTTCTCCAGCACCAGCTGGACTCAGCTTTACATACAGACAAGTACATGAACACTACACTTTTAATCAAATACCTTCTTTCTAGGTGGATCAATATTATGAATAACACCAAAAATAAACACCACAATCCAGATGATTGGCATTTGTCAAAAAAAAAAATGGTTATGTTTCTGGTTACATCATACAAATTCTTTGTGGCATTTCTGTTTTTTGGGGGGGTTGTGTACATAAACTAAATGTCTAGTAAATAAACAGGTGAAAATATTTTTTCATGGAGTCTCTTAACTATATAGTCCAGCACTAATCACTTAGGGAATGCAAGTGGCATTGGAAGGTGACTGACCTTTGCGCATGATGCCAGCCACCACACCAATTTATGGCCACGTCACATATGCCTTCACAAAGAGCCTCTGCTGCAGTAAGTGTTGCCCCAGCAACCAGAGCAGCACAGTCATAGATTCCTTCTTGGACAGGGCAGTCATAGGCTGACAGCAAATAAAAGAGTTCGCTGTCAGATACCCTAGGCCTAGAATAATAATACAATGTCAAGAAATATCATGTATTTTCTTGTTTCTTGTCAAAGTACAATGCACAATGAAGGAGGAAAAAAAGAAATATGTGTGTAGTCATGATTAGGTTCATGAAGATGTCATGTTGCTGGTCCTGTATTCATATTCATCATCTAAGAAATACTCACACAGCCCATAAAGTTCTGCCTCTTCTGTGTTAACTTTCTCTTCATCTGAAACACTGTTAATGCGATGCAAAAATTCAATGAAGTCTGTAGAGTGAAATCTTTGTATTTCTTCCTCTTTTCCTTTTCTGGGTGAAATAGTTCTGCAAGTATAACATTTAAAATGTAAAAGCATCTAAAAATCTCTAATAATTTTATAAATGCTTACAAAATTTTACTTCAAATTATCTACTTGTTTCATGTTCTCATGTGCATATATGTATTGAAGATCTTAAATGCATGTAATCTAAAATAGCATCTGAACTTGTTATCTCACATCACCTCATCAACCTGCTTTTCGTTGCATATTGTTTGAGAATGGATTTCCATCTGAAATTATCCTAACATGGGTCATATGCCTCCTTCATACAGTTATGAAACCATGAAGCCACTCTTGCCTTTTGCCCAAACTTTGTTTTGGGCAAATAGCAGTGAAACAGCAAAATGAGACTGTATTACAATGTACATGTATTTCAACACTTATCTGTCATTTAATAATGAAGCTTAACATCAAAATAAAACATGGCTGGCTAAGTGTAATTGAAAAATACATAAGAAACTTAATATACAGCTAATAAAATGTGATCCTCATTTAAAACTGTTATTTGCCTAATTAACTTATTGCAATTTATCTTATAATCAGGCACACGTTAAATGCAGGCGGCAATCTACTGCATGACATACTGATTTGATAACATCAGTGCATGACATCATTACATAATGACATCAGCATCAGCTACATTTATAGCCTCCTTCATCCTATCCTATTCATCTCACCTCTAAGTGCTGTGCGGTGCCCAGTTATTATATCAGTGTGCTAACTACATATACACAATGCATAAGAAACAGACAACAGAATAAGTAAAATGATGTCATGTTTTCAAAAATGAGGAAATAAATCAATAAATTAGCAAAACTAAAAGTATATTTATTGGATTACAAAAAATGTTTCGCCACGTCAATCTAGGTTTTGACGTCATTACAACTATGATATCTGTCATCTTGTCTCAGCTCTGTCCTTACATTGTCCTAAATAATGACCACTGGACTACTGCCCCTCTACATGTTATAACTACAGCAAGCACTGGTCTTGTTTCGAGGCCACTTTAGATGTTACTGGGGGATTTGTTAAGTCAAGACAAACAAGTCACATTTTCACACAAAGCTAGCTGCAGATCACAACACTAATCAAGATCAGTAAGTGTGTCACTACTTAGGAGTTGTCAAAAGTCTGCTTACATGACATCGGCGAGTAGACCAAGTGTCTCAATCAAAGAATGTACTACACCTGCCTGCAACAAACAGGTATGTTTAAAAGGTATTACAAAATTGGATCAAAATCTCATCATTATTTCCATGCCTCCATATACTTATAAAGTGGCCTGTAATGTCATGATGATTTGACATTTATGATCACTTTTTATGCATAGAAATAAATATTCATGAACTAGTCTAGTTCCTTATTTATGTGAAACACTGTTATGCACACTAACCCTAACCCTACCACTATCAGGATCACACCTTTTAAAGTAGAGAGTGCGATCTACCTTAGTTGTGATGCTATGCGTTATTAGTACCCATTTTTAATCATTATACACACCCTTCCAGCTATCCTTGGCAGATCATTACAGGCATCAATGAGTTCCTTGCTATACACATATCCAACTCGCAGTTCTCCATGATTTTTAACTTCTGGATCTACTCTGGAATATACATTATAGTCAACACCTTTCTTCTGTTGGTCCCAAAGTTTTTTGGCACAATCTCCTTTCACATCTACCGACTGAACATCTTCATACATGCATTCACCTATTCCATGTGTCAATGCATCTGAATCAGTTCTTGATATAAGAAACGGTGGGAGCTGGTTGAGACTGGGACTTGATGTTTGGGTTTTGAAATCTGTAGTCTTGTCATGCAAGTTTTTCTCTTCTGTTATTCTGTCCGATGTATTCTGACGCTTGGATAGGAAGCTCTCTATTTTCTCTTTGGACTCTTTGTCTGATATTCGGGCATCTGGGACAGGATTCGTTGAATCTAAGAATGTTTTTCTTTTTTTCGGAACGGCTTGCAGAAGTTGTGCCTCATCAACGCTCTCAAAACTAAACAAATCTTTCGACTCCATTCTTTATGCTTGATTGTATCCTCTTCCAGGCGAAGAACAAAAGTTTATTTTAGTTGCGAGAGTGCGCCCTACTTTACATAACTTAACAGCCTTTAATGCTTACAACATCTACTTATTCCTTCTGTTTTTTCGGGTTACCAGAGTGCAAAAGGGAGACGAGTATTGTATACGAAGCTACCAGTGTCTTAGGTAACCATAGACAAACTTCCCGCTTGTTTGAAGTTCCGGTCTGGGTTGCGTTCAACTTCCGAAAGCGCTCGCAACGTTTTCTGACCAGAACACGCAAGTCTCATCGAACTCGTTTACGGCGTGATAATCATGGCGGCATCTTGACCACACTCACAGGAATTAACAAATCAATGTGTAATATCACGGACGTGTAGTAATACAAGTTCGTGGTAATATATGTAGACGAAAAATAAAAGTACTCTATGGCACAGTTAGGTATCCGTATGGATGTATTTGCGTTTGGCACAGATTGTTGTTATGTTGTTTCCTGCTTTTCGGAATTGATGTCAAATAATATATTTAATAAATTAAACAGCTGCAATTATATGTTGTACCACCATTGGTACAATTGTCTTCCAACCGGCACCATTGTCTTTCAACCGGCATTAAAGGTCTAAGTGAGGTGCAGTTGTTTCTAATGACTTGCTAAAAATCAGTGCACGATATTTTGATAAATTAATGTATACTTATACAGGGCTTCTGCTAAGGCTATAACTTCTTTGGGGTCCCAGGGACCCCTTCTTCAGATTTTTAAGGGGTCCCTGTTCTTCGCCCAAATTTGAAGGGGACCCCATTGACGAAAATTGAAGGGGTCCTCCGAATTTTTAATGCGTATATACTGTACGCAATTGTCTGGTCACCTTACGATATTTCATAAATGCGATGACATTGAAATACACGTACTTTTTTAATTAATTCTCCTCACCACATTAAAGGGCGAGGAAATTAAAAGTATTATATTTTTCTTGCTTATTAAATAATTGTCATTAATTGTCATCACAATATAAATTAAACGCTTCCCAAGTACAGCGCATTACCAGCAACATTTCAACATCTTGTTATCACATACACACACAAAACGTGCTAGATCGTGATCGAAGTATAGATCGAAATATGAAATATACAGGTAGTCCTCGACTTACGACGTTGATCCGTTCTTACGCGGCGTCGTAAACCGAATTTCGACGTAAGTCGGATCATACGTTCATACAGTACTGTACCATAATAACAGCACAGTACTGCAAACACTTAGCCTATCCAAACACCTATCCTAACACGGTACCCTACATAATTATCAATAAACATAAGTAAAATATGGCCTTCCTTTTCTTGGATGCACTGTTATCAGATGAGTCTAGCTTTCGTTTGGGAGCCATAATGAAGGGTGTAATTATGGCTCTAATTCGATCAGTAATTCTTGCCCACTCTGAAAAAATTAAGCTGGTTAAAATTGTGATAACTTTCAAATACAGTTATAATCTTAACATCTGCTATAAAGAGTAATATTGCTTAAATAAAGCTTGATTGTGGTATTTCTGTGTTAGTTATCTAAGCGAGTCGATTGTCGAGCTGTTAACCTCACCCCACCCAAAAATCATCTGAAAATATAACCTCTATTCTTACTGTATTCTTTAAAGCTACAAACTAAATAAAATTAGATAATACAGAAGAATGGGTTAATACTTTAAGAACGTTTTATCGTCATAACACAGATATCTCACTCCTTTTGATTTTTTAGATTAAAATGTTAGTGAGTAGAGAGTATGTGTTGACGCGGAAAGTTGAGGGAGTCTGTGGAGCCTAAGAAGATATTTTTATATACACATATAATGGCTCGCTGTTTATCCCTGTTTGCCTCTTTTGAGTTCATTGTTAAGTTTATTACGATTTCGTTCTAACAAAGGTCAGTAAATACTCAGAACTATCTTTTTCTCTTCTTACACAACAAGTGCCCAACGACTTTCGAAATCATTGCGGCATGTCCCATTTATTGTCACTAGTGACACACACGGATGGCAGCACTGATGTAACGTTGATTACTTGTGTTGTAGGAACCATATGTTGACATTACCTAAAATAATTGCTTACCCTCAATACCATAGCTATTGATTAAAGAAGGCACGTGGTATTGTTAACACAAGTGTGTTGCTGATGCTGATAGCTGTGATGCTGCAGTTGCAGACCATCACAATGTTAGTGTTGAGCCCATGCAGTGTGTGTTTCAGTGGAAGAAAGCTGGTGTGAAGATGTCTGGCATATTGAATTTCAGATTTCAATTTTGGAATAAGTATGCTTTACAATTACCACTTTTTATGTACGTCTGATTTCAGTTAGTTCATCATTATGGCGTGCTGAACTCTGGAGTGATGGAAGCCCTTTGAGGGCTGGCCCCCCAGTGGGGGATGGGGTGTGGTGGAAAGACTGGTTCTTGGTGACTGTGCCTGTGCTGTGTACTAGGGATTTATTGTACAACTGTCTAGAAAGAAATAGATAACCATTTGGAACTGATGCCATATTTATCAGCCAGTCAGTCTTTATTGAGGGTTTTTATGAAAATTTGTTAGAATTCTTAGAAAAAGACAGTGATTTGTATATGATTTTAGCAAGAGCAGAAGTAAAATTTAGCATACAAGCTTAAATTCTTTGAGATGTAGATGTCTATTAAGGAATTGTAGTGTATAGTTCTTTGACAAAGGCAGCTGTATAAAAAAAAAAAGAAGAGAGGGAGTGAAGCGTCATAGTTATAAACATGCCTATCACATTTGATCAAGAATGTGGACCAAAGTGTCAATCGAAGCATCATAACCAAGAAGTGAATGCTGTCATCACACGAGGAACACTCCTGGACTTCCAGGCATACTCTCAGCTCTGTCACACTTGGGTTCAGCATACAGACACAGCTGGCCGTTCAGCTTTGCACTTGGCTGCATCTTGTGGAAAGCAGGACATTGCAGAATGGCTAATAACAGAGAAAAAGCTGAATGTTGCTATCAAGGACAAAGAGTCAGGTTGGACAGCATTGCACAGAGCTCTGTTTTATGGTCAGCTGTCTGTGGCAAGACTGTTGATACAGGCATGTATTTACTTGAAGCTTTTTAAGTTTTTTTTTTTGTTAATGCGTTGAATTTTCATTTCAGTTTTGTCATAACATTTTGTTATAATTCTTGTATGCAGAAGTATTGGATGGTGTTTTATAAAGCATATATGATTTAATGTTAAGTTATTTTGTAAGTAATTAAACTGTCAACATAATATGCACAATGTATATTAGATTTGCACCTGTTTATAGCAAGTCTTTACAAGTTTTTTTTCAGTTATGAATACATGGCTGTCCTTTAAGGACTGTTGTGAGTTTCATCTAATACTTAAGTTTTTCATTTTAAATAATAATAATAAATGCAAAATTTGTAAAGCACATACTCATAAGGACTTGCCATATAATTACTCTTTTAAGTCCACTCATCTGCAATTTTCTTGTCATTTAAGATTCTCAGCTTATGTAGTGACACTGAACTGTGCTTGTATATACCTAATAAGTGTGTGTGTCTGTACATTATCCAGTATAACTGTGAGCTCTATGTGCGAGATCATGAGGGACTTGGGCCACTTGACCTTATAATGAAAGACCATCCAAAACATCTGGCATTTAACTGGAAAGGTGAGCAATAATCAGGCATAAAAAGTCCGTTCTTTCTCTCTCATGGCTTTCCTTATAGCCTCCTCATTTAAGTTCAAGACATGCAGCATTTATAATTTGTTATATATTATTCTTCTATTACTGTTTTAAATTTTATGCAGAATTTAACACAACAGTTTTACTTTAGAGCAAGACTATAAAGACAAGTGTCTAAAATATATATGTTTTCTAAAATATATATGTATTTATAAAATACGATAAAGAGTATACAGTGATGGGAACATTTATTATATTTAATTAAAACACTATATGGTTTTTAAAACACCACAGATGTGGGGTAGAGATGTTTTATATCATGATTCTTTCAAAGTTCTGTTGATTTTGACAGCATAATTTACTTTTTTATATGCATTATTGGACACTATAAGTATTGTTTGCCTCTCCTTTCATAGGCTGCATTGGTTAAGAACTACTGTGTAGGATGCAACTTGCGAGTAATACTGGACATCTCTAAGGTTCCACTGACTTAATAAAAAATAATAATATTTTTAAATGGAAAAACTTAAAAAAAGGAATGCTATATTTTGATGGCTTATTTGTATGTGGTTATTAATGATATTACTGCTGTTTATTAACAGATCCAAATGAAGTTTACTCATGGGGTGATAACACAAATTTGACCCTTGGACATGCAAGTGAGCAGCGACGAAGCTTTCCTGAAGTTGTGGACACATTTAGACGCGGGAATATCTCAGTGAAGCAGATTTTGATGAGCAAGTACCATTCTGTATTCTTGACCCAAGAGGGACAAATCTACACTTGTGGCCATGGGCAGGGTGGCAGGCTAGGACATGGGGATGAAAGAACATGTGTGGTAAGGAGATTTGAACATTTCTCTTTTTTTCTTTCCCACGATATTATATACTGCGAGAGTTTGTGTCTTTTGCATTGTGGTACTTACTAAGTCACATTCAGTCAATTATGTGGTATTTGCAAGAGAAGATCTTATCCATTCTTTGATATGTACTGCAAGAGCAAAACTTGCTTCTTTTAGTGAATCATTGTACCTGAGGTTGTGGTTTTAAGATTAGCTTCTGTCAGGTGGTATTTTCTTATATTTCAGACACCAAGAATGGTTTTGGGTTTGCAAAATGATGTATGCATTGCCATTGCTGCAGCGCGAGATCACACAGTCTTTCTTACTGACAAGTAAGTGTTCTTTAGGGGTGGGGACATATGGAAGAGTGAGTTAGGTGAGATTTTGTACTTTCAAACCGCATTATCCATTTTGCTGCCATAGTCAGTTGCTGTCAACTTCCCAGGCCAGTGCATATCATCTTACAGGAAGACTGCTGCTCCCAATGACCATTAACGTTCACAATCACTTTTTACATCACACACTTACTGCTTATAAGGAGATGCAAAACTAAAGTTGCTAGCTCAGCACAAGGGATCTTTATGTGTTGGCATGCGATCTGTTGCAGATTGCAGATGTTTTATAAGATGGGAAGGTTTTATTCTGTGCTAAGCCAAGTTTTTTAATTCATAACAGGAACACTTTGTACAGCTGTGGGCTGAATGACTGTCACCAGCTTGGTATCACAGGATCAGGAGAGAGAGTACCCATGGATAAAAGTCTCATCCCTCTGAAGGTCAGCTCCACACCTGTTATATGCATACAATTTTATTTCAGTTCCCATCCACTTTCTTTGGCTGCATATTCAGTGGTTTGATCAACTGTTTTAACTCCAGGACCAACAACTGATGGTGGGGGTTGACTTGCAGAGTTTTTTAATAGGAGGGAGGAGCATCATTCAAAATTCTCCATTATTTCCATAGAAGTCAGAATCTACGATTTATATCATGCAGTGTCATTTAATGATTACATTATTAATGATCAATAACTAAAATATTGTTTAGGTGTTGCACAGTTTTTAATTTCTTCATTAGATTTCTAGAATCATCTTGTGTTTCAGATGAATGTCAAGCTGCTGAAGGGAAAAACAATTCGTGGGATTGGGGCTGGCCGCTTCCACACTGTGGTTTACACTACTGATGGTGTTTTCACCTGTGGTCTCAATGCCGGTCAGATTGGTGAGTAGTCATCACTGTGGTCTCATTTCTCACTTATCTAAGTTTTTGCTTCACTTTGTCTCATTCAAATGATCATCAGCTTGTTGGGATGCAGCTATGTGCTTTATTGATCATTGTTACAGGTCAACAGAAGGGAGAGCGTTACCAGACTCACCTGCGACAGGTGTCACAGCTATTCCATAAAGAAGCTTCCATTGTTCTTGTGGCATGCTCTGATGCAGCCATCGCCTGTCTGACCAGTCGTGGAGATATATTCTTGCTGCATGACTATACCTGTCGCAAGATTGCATCCAGGTAAATATTATTGATGAGTGCTTTCTTTTATGTGTTAAAGTTTAGGAAGATGTATTTCGAAATTTCTTTTTGAATGAATTTTGTCATTGCACTATTGTGCTTACCATTTTTAAAACTATTTTGTCCATGGCTTTGTGATGTGTTCATGTATTTGTGTAAGGTTTGGAAGTGCGTGTGCTCACGCGCGAGTGAAAGTTAGGTGAGAGTGCACTTGCACATATGTATTGTAATTGGGCTTGTAATTCTCCGTCTTTCAACAGGTTTCCACTGTAGAAAAACATTTTTTCTGCCTAAATGATATTTTTGCCCATCTAAAATGGAAAAAAAATTTGTAGAGTGGCGTCATGAGCAAGCATAGAGGTTTTGAAGTTTTTTTTGAAGATATGTAAGTTCATGCCCTTTTACCCCTCAAGTTAGGCAACAAAGGCTGATGAGTTGACAGATAGGGGGTTTGCTGGTGCTAGTTGGGCCAGGAAGTTGGGAGGAGATGGGATGTCTCCATTCATCGAAAAAGAAAAGTCAGGACTACATTTGAGCCACCATGTCTCAACAAGGAAGAAAGTCTTACAGTTTAAAAAACAGAACACAATGAACTGAGAAAGTAATGAAGATGTGATGTAGAATGTGTTAAATAACTTTGTGTTAAATAACTTAAATAACTTCATGTTTTGTTGAGAGTAATCACAACTTCTTTGATATGTCAAAGAACAGTGGACCATCTCTATAATCCTACAATGTAAAAAATAATCATAAACACAACAGAGACTGGGACATTCATTTAATCATCTGCCTATCTTAATGAGGATAAAAATATTTTAGAGGGATTTTCAGAAATAGGTTGGTTAGTCAAAGAAGAGTGGAATGAGATTGAACTAAAATTTAATAGGCTGGCAAATTAAACTTTTGATGTCAAGTTGAGACTCATGGAGATCTGAAGTAAGGAGGGAAGATAAG
Organism: Pomacea canaliculata; assembly: GCF_003073045.1. Classification (NCBI taxonomy): domain Eukaryota; kingdom Metazoa; phylum Mollusca; class Gastropoda; order Architaenioglossa; family Ampullariidae; genus Pomacea; species Pomacea canaliculata. Next base: position 1,600,371 of record NC_037595.1, on the reverse strand, counting down.
AAAAATCTGTATATCTCAGATTAATTTTATCTTCATTTCCTTTATGATCATCAATTGCAGATGCTCTGTTGTTGCAGATTGTATTTTTTCCTTTTTCTAGGCTGGATCATTACAAGCCCTGGTGTGTAGGTTCACTTTTTATGGTTAACATAGGCAAATTTAGTACTGTTAAATTATACATGGATACTTAGATATGTATTCATGTGTGCAGATGGCAAGAAATTGAAAAGTTGTGTGTGGCTGGTGGAAATCTTGACCACAACACAGACATAGATGTTCTTAGGGAGAAGGGTGGTTCGGAAATCAAAGTGGTCCTCCTCAGCACCTTTGGCAAAGTAAGCTTCTTTTCAAAATATAACATGGCATGGAGGCCACATTTTATCAGGAAATAAGGAGTTAGGTTTAACTGATCTAGGATGTGTGTTTGCTACCATACAAAAATTGTGCTCCAACCTGAGCTCTCTCTGTTTCAAATTCTCTCATGCACACTCATGTAAACATAAGGTAGTTCAGTGAGGTAACGATGAAGTCCTTGTCACCCAAATATCAAGGATTGAATTTCAGAGCTCTGATCTTTCTTTTCATGTGGCATGTTTTTACTGGGGTGGCAGATCTGCATTGATATAGCCTTAGTTATTGGCTTGTGAAATTGGTGTGAAATCTTAATTTTTACCTTGACACTCTGTAGGTGTTTCAGTGGCGTGGAGGCAGCCCCAGCATGAAACGATGTTACTGGGCATTACATCGTCAGATAAATGTCAGTGATGTTGCATTAAATGCATCTGGCATGGTGTTAGTGACTGACCAAGGAGAAGCATTTGCAGCTTATTTCACAAGCCGAAGATCAGGAAACATGCAGAAAGATTCAAGCAAAGACAGTAAGAAGGGTAAAGATAATTTCTTTGTGGCACTTTTTAAAATGTTTAATTAGTGTTAATCTTTATAATTTTTTTGTACCTAAGAAATTAACATGAGCATCATCATCATGGTGACAAACAAAGCTGTTAGCAGTGATGATACATGTTGTGTTCCCATTCTTGCAGAAAGTGAAGAAGACTTTGGCAAGATGTCACTACTTGATCTGCTGCTGAAAGATGAAGCAGAAGAGATGAGTTTGCGAAGACTTCCTGGAGTTCATCGTGGTACATACATCACATGTGACCGCAAGGGCCATAACTGTGCTGTCCTGCAGGCACTGCCTAAATGCTGGTGGGTGTTTCAAGAACTTTTTTTAGAATGCAAGAACTTCCTTCAGAATCAGATATCCTTTCTAAAACATGACATTCCAAAAGCTTGTTTAGAATTCTCATTTTTAAATTTTCGTGATGCCTATACAAAGAAACACTTAATAAAACAAGTCTTTTTTTAAAGTCAGTCCTGTATACAAAAGCCCCATTTTATTTTTTTTAGAAAAAAAACACGAATGCTGTTTACCTGTTTTCAAATGTAGTAAATTCAAGGATTTATTTCATTATGTTATCATAAACTTTAATTGCATTTTTTGCATTATTATTGTTCGCATTGAGAGAGATCGGATGCACATAAAGATAAGCATGGTCTTTCAGTTTGACCGACATCCCATGTGTATCAGAATCGACCATGTATGCTGACCTGCTTCAGATGATGGAGGAAGCAGACATCTATGATTCCATTCATGATACTATCTTACATGTGAGACAATAAATTTGTACAGAATGTATAACATAGATATAGATTTCTTCTTAGTACTGTACCAGATGATATGACTATGTGGAGATCACTTTCTAGCTACCTCAAATCCAGCTGTCCAAACCTGTTCCGGCAAACAACTACAGAACAGTAGGACTTGAATTCTGTTTGGCGCCCCACTCCCATTCCCACCTGTCATGACAATGAGCACTCAACTCCAGTTTTTCACCTGGCTCCACTCAGTTAAGATGTGTGTCAGCTACCTTGTTTCTGCAGTCTCTTGGATATACCAGTGCTGGCTGTGAAGTATCGTGAAGTCTACATGCTAACATCTTTACCGTACTGACTTCTTATCATGCCTGTCCTAATTTTCTTTTCCTCATGAAGTTTGCCGCTTTGAGACCACTTGGGACAAGTCGGCAGGCAGATGTTCAAAGATGAACCGTGGCTGGAAAGTATATGCATCTGCCTGTGAAATGCTCTTTAGAGCGATATAAAGTAAGGCTAGACATCTACTCCGTCTCCCCTCTGAAGACTGAGTGACAGTGCAGTTACACAACATCGATACCTTATTCTTTTAGTAAGAGGCTGGATAGAAGTGGCCATGCAAGTATGTGTCTCCTGTGCCCTCTCTGTCGGCATCCAATTGAGCCTAACAGTTTTTATGCACTTTATTTTAGTTTCTAATAATGTATATGGAAAGGTGTGTGTACTAAAGTGGTCACACTATGTTGCGACGCAAGCATGCTGTTTCCTTCTGTGCATGGTATTCTGTTATGGCCGAGCTGTTGGTGGCCGCGATTTAACACCTTCACCTAGCCCCACACCAATGTGCGCCGTGGGGCTTTGTGAATCACTCGGGCAGCAGAGGTAAGGGGGTTGCTGAACTCGAGTAACCTCTGATAACACTTTGGTGTGTGTTGGGCTGAAAAGCCTGATGGAAAGTTTTTGAATTTTTATAACTGTTGACCTATAATAATGACAACCAACTGAGATACATTATTTTAAAGAGCATTTTTTAAACATTTATGTGGTGTAACTTTTCAGAATTGTAGGTTTTGTTTTCTTCTACTAAATTGAAATGAAAAATTGTAACTGTATGGGACAGAGAGAAGACTGGGAAAGTAGGTCAAGAGTTAGAAGTTTATCAAAAAATTATCTTTACATTATATACAAACATATAGTGCCAAAAAACATGTATTTTATTAGAGTATAAATTAGAATTTAAATATTACTATTGTAATTTGCAGTTGTAAGGACAAATCCACAAACCTAGTGCTTGATCATCTAAAACTTGCCTACTTTCAAACAACAAAATACCTAATTGGTTGACTTTTTTCTAGCTGTTAAAAGAAAGTAATCAATACTAAAACAAATCCTGAATGTACCAATAGTTTCTTCCCTGTTTTATTTATTTATGCATAGCACGATGTGTTCTAGACTACCATATTTGAGGACTGCTCTGAATCACAGTTGATGACATGCTGGAGACCAGCAACGATCGTTGGATGACTAGATTCTGGGATCAGAGAATGCTAAGCCACCTGACGGCTTGGTACGACATCAAGTAGTTAACCAAGGATGTTCCCTGTAGGATCCCCCATCGGAGTTTCCTTGTGCACAGTACCCAGCAGTCCAGTTTGGAGGCTCATCTGCTCCCGGGTTTTGGGTACAGCAGGGCCAGTGGTCTGAGGAAAAAAAGTCTTAGCACATTAACTTTAAAAGCTTCCGGCAGGGTGTATAAGAAATACTAAGGGAGGGTTTTTGAGAGGTGTCCATTTGGTAATGGACTGAAGCTTACATTTTGTCTCAGGCGAAGGTAGCAGTTTGTCACTGTGTCTGTTCACTCAGAAACTGCTGGCGCCTATTAATGTTAAAAACTACTGATACTCATTTGGGTTGTTGGATGTGAGGACCTATAATATACTGCACTGCTGGCCATTTTGTTGCCTCACACTGTAGATCACATCCTCGTCCTTGGAATGGCACTGGTTTCTAACCTTCTGGAGTTTGATGACCTGGGGCCCTTCTAGGGCTCCTTTGAGTAACATGGAATACTCGTTTTCATGGTGATTATAACCTTCCAGCTCATTCAGAGTTTTCAGTGCAGTTGAGCCTGGTTCTAGGCAATCATTAAGGCTGCTTCATAGCGGCCTCTCTTGTGCTGCTAGAGCACATGAAGTAGTGCATATACCACTAACTTAACTGGGTAGAAGAGAAGTAGCATTCAGGTGATGGGAAGGCTTGTTATGACGTTACCCAGGTTCTACCTGTGGGACTTGGCACCCCTTGGCTCCGCAGCACAGCATAGTGCAGATGTGACAGCCTATTTGGCCGGCCTGAAGGCAGCTTTCATTAGTGCAGTTAAGGTGGCTTTACAGCCTCAGCCTGGCTGGATTTGGGGTGTGTTAATTTATTGTTTCACCTAGCATATGGCTAGGTTTGCTGCCAGGGTGGGTCACCACTTTCTCCACCTGTTAGTCTCCACATAATCATGTCATCAGTACGAAGAAGAAATACCATTTTTAGTGGTAAAATTTCTTCGAGTACTTAACAGATGACGACATCTAGCTCCCTCCTGCCTCCCCGTAGTGGGTTCCAGACTCAGTCCATGCACAAAACTGGAGTTGAGTGCTCACTAGTGTGACATGGGGATGGGAGAAGGTTTGGACAGCTGGATTTGAGGTAGCTAGAGGGGGATCTCCACATAGTCATGTCATCTGGTAAGCACTTTAAAAAAGAAATTTTACCATTAAAAATTTTTTCTTTTTTTTTCTTTTTTTTTTTTTTAATAAATCTACAAACCATTAGATTTAATATAAAAAATTTCTTTGTAGCCTAGCTTAATCATTTATATTAAATAGATGAAATTAGCCCAGATGTGAGGAATTCAGAAGCTGTTTATGCTTGCTTATTTGGCTAAAATTGCTGTAAGTTGGATGCGTCTGCAGTTAGATTAAAATAAAGATACTTGTTTTTAAAATTTTAATGCTGAATTGATAAGGAACAACATGTGCTGAAGTCAGCTCATTCTTTTAGTTCCCTTTGTTTTTTACTTCTCATTTCCCCCATTCCCGTCAAACATCCACTAAAATTCACATTGATAATATTGAGCATTGTATTTTTGCTAAAGTATCTGCTTTTTATTTGTCTGTAGGTAGGTGAACAGAGCTGGCCAGTGCACCTTTTTGTCCTAGCTTCAAGAGCAGACTTTTTTCGCAAGAAAGTTTTCTCGTCAGACCCTGCAGGTATGGGCAACACCACCAGGGAAATAACAGTCCATGATATCCACCCAGAAGTTATGGAGCAGGTGCTGAAGTTTATCTACACAGACACATGTGATGTTATGAAGATTGGGTCCAACTTCAGCTTTTCTTACAACAAGAAAAAGAATGTCAATGTTGACGGCTTGCATCAGGAGGTGATTGCTAATAGTGGAAAAGTCCTGTCAGCCTTTGAAGTGGACAGACAAAGGAAAAAGGAAAACACCCAGAAGGAGGAAGGACTGGAGAAAACATACAGAGGCAATGACCCTGTCAAGATCCTACAAGAAGCAGCAAGAAAACTCGGAGTCAAGGGCTTGTCCAAGAGGTAAGTATTTTGTAAGATAGCATTTAGCAGGTGTCTATTTACAGTTAGGCCTGAAACATGTAGCTTTTTATTATTTCAACCCACTTCAAGCTGTCATCCACTTGCTGATGTTTGTGTAAGGTCGCAGGAGTCATGAAACGCACAAAAGAGCCCGAAATACCACATTTTTAAACTGCTTTTTGTTACATTATACCTCAAGTTTTTTGCAACACTCAAAAAAAAAAAAGGAAATTAAAGGTTTGATTTGCTGTTATTGTATTTTGTATTGTATTGCATTTTGACTGATATGTATCTCCAGGAATAAGGCAAAATTTGTAAGGTGCTTACTCACACTCCTAAGGAGTATGCTTTTGTTGCTTAAGAACAAGAACGAAACATGGACAGCATACGAGGGACAAGCAAACAAATAACGTATGTGCTATAAAAGAATAAGCAGCCGTACTAAATGAAGAATAAAATCAAATACAGAAAACACAAAGAGGAACCAAAAAACAAGAAAAAGAAAAAGAGTTGAGAGTAGCGTGATATTGCAAAAGGAAGGGCTAGCATTATGGGAAAGGTTGTTAGGAGTAATGCTTATGGAAGAGGTGCGTTTTTAGTGCACATTTAAAGGATCAATAGTGAGTAGGTGGTGGACATGGAAAGGGAGAGAATTCTATTATTTCGCTGCACAATAACTAAAAATCCTGTGGCCATATGTTGTTGTTTTGGTGACAGGAAGAGTAAGGAGACGATCATCAGACGAGGAGCGGAGTTGTGTAGCTGGGATGTGAGGGAAGAGCAGCTCAGAGAAATAATCAGGGCAGGTGACAGCAAAGAAATTAAAACACAGCATGGACAGTGTGGACAGTTTGTACTGGATGCCAGAACAGATGGGTAGCCAGTGCAGAAAACAAAGAGGGGTGGCATGGTCCCGTTTCCGAGCTCTAAGCACCAGACGTGTAGTAGAGTTCTGTACTTTCTGGAGTTTGTGAAGAAGGTATACAGGGCAGCCAGCAAGCAAGGAGTTGCAGTAATCAAGTCTGGATAAAACAAACAGACAAGAGTGTTGGTAGCGCACGTAGACAAAATGTGACGGATGGCGCTGATCTTGACTAGCTCATAATAGACAAACTGACAGACAGTTGTAACATGTTTAGCAAGAGTCATGTCTGCAGTGACAATTAATCCCAGATTCCTGACGGAGGACACAAAGGTAATGTTGGTTTCGCCCACCTTGACGTTGGTGGACAAACGAGTGAAAATGGATTTCTTCTTCTCCGTTCCCTTTTATCATCATTGAGTTCAGTTTGTTTGACACCATCCGGTCTTTGACTTCTATGGTGCTGGTAGCAGAGTGAGACTCAGCCTGTGGAGTGGAGCAGTACAGCTGTGTATCACCAGCATATGATTGATCAGAAACGTTGTGACATTGGATGCAAGATGAAAGTGGCTTCATAAACAGAACTGGGCCAAGTACTGAGCCTTGAGGCACGCCACAAGAAAGTGGACCAGGGCGAGATGTTTGAACATCAACAAACACAGTCTGCATCCTATCAGTGAGATAGGAGTTGAACCACACTAGTGCATGTCCAGAAATCCCGTAGAGGGTGTGTAGTTACGAAGTCCATGATGTTGAATGCAGCAGACAGGTCCAGTAGAGTTAAGACAGAAATATCACCCCTGTCAAGGGCAGATAATATGTTGGTATTCACTTTAATTAAAGTAGTTTCAGTACTGTGAAAAGGTCTCTATGCTGACTGAGCATGGGGGATGAGCTGGTGCTGATGTGTTGTAAGTAGACCCAAAGATGAGCAAAACTACTTTCTCTATGATCTTTGAGAGAAAAGACAAGCTGGAAACTGGGCGATAATTGTTAAACTCATCGACATCAAGGGTGGATTTCTTAAGAAGTGGCCTCACTAGGGCATTTTCAAAGGAAGATGGGAAAAAACCTGAAGACAAGCTTTGCAACTATTTTTTACTACATGAATCGCTGCCAGAAAATGTTCAACATGACTAACGATACTGGCTTGAGATTTGATGCCTACTGATAAGTGTCTGCTTGTGCGACTTCATGTTTCTATGTGCCGTGAGTTTGTCTTTGTTGGTGAGATCAGGTATTTTATAAATGAAACATTATTAATACTGTTTGTTGTGGTCATGACAGATTGGAAGGAGTGAGTTGCGTCAACAACGTAATACAGTCTACTGGGAAGAAAATAGCGGCGCCGCGGCTTAAGTTTGACAGGACCAAAATGTGAGAGCTTATTTCCTGCCATTTTCTAGCAGTTATGCGGAAAGCAAAATTGAGAGTCTGGATGTAACTAAGTGGCAGAATGACTGATTTCTCATTAGTGTGCATTTTGTAAGATGTAAAATGAGGGTGTTTAGGTTCCACTTGATCAGTGTGGTGTTGTTTTCAGGGGTTACACGGTTTTTACAATGGTTTTCACTGTAGTGTGTTTTCAATTTGTTGTAAGTTTCCTTTTTTCTTTTCTTTTTTGGTATTCTGACAGACCGGAGCTGTATGATGTGTGTATTCGTGCAGAAGACGGCACCACAGTGCAGTGCCACAAATGCATCCTGGCTGCTCGTTTAGAGTATTTCCACAGCATGTTGGGTAGTGGCTGGATTGAGGTTAGTTACACCAACTCTGTGACTTACACCTACACTTTTTTCTAATTTAGAGCTTGATGAATGTGGAAAATGAAGCTCTTTGCTTTTCTTTCATGTTTCTGAAATCTCGCCTCATTGTCATGGCCACCAGGATGAGGAAGTAATGTCACCGGGATTGCTGGGTATTCGCGGCATGACCTGGTGCTCTTATTTGCTTGCAGACCTCAGACACAAGTTCAGTGAAGCTGCCAATCTCAGGGGAAGTGCTGGAAATTCTGCTGGAATATGTATATACAGACGAGCTTCCCATTTTGACAGGCAAGTGAAAAGCCTTTTGTGTGAACCTGATGATTTTCTGCCCCTTTATCTTTTGTGTTCAAGGATACATTATTTCTTCCTTTTCTGAAAATAGAACAAACATTTATAATATCAGTTGACCTTCATGTGTGTATATGTATTAGTACATGTTTATGACATTCACTCCTTAACTCTTTCACTCCCACAGGCGACAGTTGTCGCTTTCTCAGGCCAGTACTGGAGTATATGCATGTCGAATTGTGGGTAGACTGTTATTTTTAGCACACATAACTGTGTCTTCACATCATGAGCTATACCAGGGAGCATGAGCTTGCTGCAATTTTTGTTTTTGATTTCTGATGCCTAAATGCCTGTGTGCTTTATTTTGCCTGGTACTGGCTGCTAGAAAAGCAATATGTTAAGTAGTGAAAATGTTGAAAAGACAACATAATCATTTTGCATTTAGAGATACAACTGTACTAGAATGGTTTTGGAAAATGTTATAGCTAAACTAACATTTTGCAAATGTGCTGTACAGAGAGGCCGGACATAGAGCTGCTGTGCAGTGTGTTGGTGGTCGCAGACCAGCTGCTGGTTGTCCGACTGAAGGAGATGTGCGAGGAAGCTCTGACTGCCTTGTGTGAGTTTCACAGGCTCTTCTTTGAGCTGATAACTGGACATTTATGAGAGCGCACATGTGTGTGTGTGTGTGAGAAAGAGAATGTACACATATACATGTGTGTATATGAAAGAAAAATTATGTGAATGTGAGTGATAATGATAGGCTGAACACTTCAGTGTGTCATCATTTGTGTGTGTGTCTGTAAACCTTGGGGAAAGGATATATGAAGATGGCCAGAGGGTCGTAATTGCCACTGCTTTGAGCTAATTACACTCTCAATACCTCTGCTGTCTCACGCTGTGTTATTGGGTACATAAAACACACTAAATTGGTAGTAAAGCTTTAAATGACTCCAAGGCCTCAGTGTACGTCCCCAGTGAGAACTCAAGGCAATTTAGTGTTTCAGAGAAAATTATTAATACTCGAGAGCTTTGTACGTTGATCACAAGAATACAGTTACTTCCCAGACATTCCTTCTGGAGAATCCAGTGAAAAGACCCCAATTCCTTGCCTGACATGATGTTAAATTCACATCTGCAGCAATCATCAACTCTAGTGATTGGCTAAACATACCATACACACCCTCTCTGCCATTCCATTACTTAGTTATGACCAATCACTACTTATATTGTCCTTTACATTCATCCTCTCTCACACGTGTGTGTGTGGGGTGAGAGGTGGGGTGAACTAGTGATATAAAGGGAGAATTATAATTAGATGGCACTGTAAAAGATTAGAGACCTGTTCCTCATTAAAACAATGAAATGACCCCACTGCATTGAAATGTCTATTGGTTTCCCAGCTAAATGTTGTTTAAAAAAGTGTCATGCTCACAGAGTGGTTTTTATTACTGTTGCGCAGCAAGACATATCACAGTTACCAAGAGCCTGTTGTACCACAGGCTTTTCTGTGTCTGCCTAATGACCTTGCATCATGAACTAAACCAAGGAGCATGAGAGTGTAATTTTGAAGAAAGCATGGAGTTTTTTGCAGCATACAATATTTATGTCACCGGCATTAAAAACTTATGTCAGGTTTTGTATATGTGTGTCTGTTTAGTGACCCTGCGTAATGTTGGAGAAGTTTTGGAGTTTGCCACGACATACAATGCAGAGCAGCTGCAGCAAGTCTGCCAGCAGTTCATCCGTCTTAACTTGCCAGCATTGCTTGAGAACAGGTTTGCTTTTTTCTCTTGTCATGGAACAGAAAGTAAACAGAACATTTTTTGGCAAATTTGGGGGTGTGTATATGGCAGTGCACATTTTTTCTGTGCTTTGTTCTAACCAGACTATTGTCACCCCACACCCTGGTGATGTAAAATGGTGCAAGTGTTTAAGAATTGTTTATAACATTTATCTGATAAGGCACTTTCAAGACCACCTTCAGTAGTGCTGGCTGTTGTATAGTAGTACATGATTTTCATGTAGATTCATGCACTTTAGACATAAATGTCATGGATAAATTGCTCTTATTCTTGGAGTTAATGCTTAAAATCTTCGGCTTCAGGTCTCTGGATATGATTGGAGATGAGACAATGCAAGACCTGAGCAACTACTATAGGAGTGCAGTAAGTGAAACTAGATATTCAGCTTGCATCAGGTGCAGACTTGTTAGGCGTGGACTTGCCAGAATTTGTCATGATTTCTTGATCCCAGGCACCATTGTAGATTTGGATTCACAGGCTTTTTAGTTTTAAAGCTTCTGTGACTAAGAACCACTTCTTTATGTCATGTTCGTGTTTATTATTGCCTAAAGTGATAACAGTCTGTACTGTGGTATAAATATCACTAATATTTGGTACCGGCACACAAAATAAATTTTTTGAAAATAAGTATTTTTATGGTTGCATGAAACTACAAGAAAATACAAGAAAAACAAAACAAAAACTAAGTCTCTGTCTTTATTAGTTTTGGAGATATTGCTGTTTGAAGATCGTGATTTGTGTCACAGTTATAACTATTTATCTTGAATGATGTTTGAAGATGTCATATGTACATTGTGAAATCTTAGAAGTCCCCAAGTACTTTGTATGAGAAGTTACCAACACTGACTTTCTACTCAAGTTATCGAAAAAGTAATTTGTGAAAAAACATTCCAGAAAAAATACATCTAAATTTAAAAAAAAACAACAGTTTTTTCCTACAAATTTGCAAGGTCTCTTATGTGAGATGCATTATTACAAAATCATCAATTTTTCAGGCAGAAAAATGAAACGTTTCAGGGGTAGCGAACTTAAAACAGCTGTAATTTCTAATCTACTAGACAGAGTTGGTTCAAATGTGATAAACTAATAGAAAAAACATGTATCTTTTAATCTATGCGATGTTAATTACTTTTACATGTAGTGGAGGGGCGTAGTGGTTAAAAATGAAGAGTAGGTATTTTAATATTTGTAAAGGACATTCAAGTCTTCTTAGTCAACCCTAACTTTTATTTGATGGTGATTAGAGAAATAACACACACAAGTGCAATTCCAAGTAAATAAGTGAATACCCCAAAAGTTTGGGTAATACAGTCAACTCCCCCCCCCCCTCCCACTTTTGATTAAGAGGAGAGATTTAGGCAGTTGTTATAAATAATAATAATGAGAGCAATTGTAATACATTAACAAATAGTAGTTGGATTTGGTTATCATTTGCTTTGGCCTTGCTGCAGATTTAAAGTCCCCTCATTAATTCACTTGATTATTGTCTGGGTCTGAGTTTTAAGCAGATTACAACATTTTCTAACCATCAAAACATCAAATTTTTGTTATCTATAATAATAATTGCTTATGGCTTATTTTAACAATTCAACTTCCAGCTAAAATGTATTACTGATGATATATATATAATGTATAACAATAAGTAAATCTGACTTTTTTGTGTTATGGTTAAATTTACAGTAGATATTTTGTGCCATCTTACCAATCCAACCATCAAACGCATTTATCCTCACAAAATACACATTATTTTTCCAGTCACACAAAACAAAGACATACTCTGAACACCTGATGGAAAGTTGTTCTTTTTTGTGATTTAAAAGTGATATTTCTGTTCCTGATAATTCATAAAATACTGTGAATTGAAAACAAGCTATTTTTGTGTGATTGCCGACTTTCCACCAGTAGGAAGGTGTATGTGCCGATACCTATTAATATTTTTAATTAGGGTAATAATTTATATTATTGGACTAAGGAGAATTCATACACTTGAAAAAAATTGAGGGCTTAGGTTTATTGTGCTCTTCAAGATTCCTGCCATGTCTCGGCGCATGATCACTCCATGGAGTGAAGGGCCTGAAAAGGAGTATCTCTCAGCTTTGTGTGCTGAATTCAGTTCGGAACATGCTTTGACAAGCCGTGAGCCCAGCAATAAAAAGAACAAGCCTCGCAGACGCCAGAACAGAACCAGAAGCATCAGCGAGGAGACCCAGGCTCCTCCCAGTGGGGTAGGGAAACTACCACAGCTGCCTTCACCAGTTGAGGTTATTGAACGACAGATATCCGTAAGCTCTGAAGTGAGCGTCCATTCCGAGGAGGAAACAAACTTTATGGAAGTGGCAGTAGAACATCAGCCAGCATCAGTAAGTTGTTTCTCTTTCCATGGATTAAAGTTCTCATACTTGTACTTGAACAATAGCTGAAATAATTTCTCTACACTTGCTTATCCACTAAAGGGACATTGCTTATTGACTGGGGATATTCAAGAGAACATTGTGAAAAGACTCAATTGAAGGATGCTTAAGTTCACTTGTTCACTCACACATGCACACATCACACCACACACATTTGCTCTCTCTCAATTTTATTTATAGACGTAACATATCTGGACCAAAAATATTCATATAAAATATTATAAGCATTTGTGATTGTGGCTGTCTTAGGAGGACAAACGGCAGGTCACGTATGGAATACCCATTCAAAATCCTAGCAAGACTAGTCATGGCTGGGGTACCTCCATCCTCTCCCCATCCCCTGGCTCTCAAGAACAAGTCAAAACCGACAAGACAGGAGACAGTGGGACCCTAGGCCTGCGAAAGATCATGGAACAAGAAGAGGGTGGCTTGAGGTAAACTGCCACTTAAAAATAAAATATATTGTGAACAAGAGACAGTAATGAAGACATTATGATTATTTATTGTATTTATTGTTGTAATTTACCACAAAGATTGAAGAACATCCACAACAATGGTTTTGGAGCAGATAATGGACAGTTGTGTAGCCTGTAATTTGAAAACTGAGACAACACAAATTTCCATTTTGTCAGTTTTAAAATATCTTGTCAGAATCTGTTACCAATAGTTATTGTTATTTTCTGGTGTTTAATTATAGTTGTGATTAAAAAAAAAAAGTATGGCCAGAAATTAGCTGGGCCAAGTGATCTTCCACTGAAAATGTTTAAACACAAACAAAAGTTTTGATGTTTCTGTTGCTCAGAAACAAGCAGGTGGCAAAGACTGGTGGGAGCACACGGTTTTCATGGAAAGATGTGAAAAAGCAGAAAAAGAATAAAGCAGCTCATGCCCAGAAGTCATTATCTTTGACATCTGCACCTCTCAGTCCAAGTGCCAGTCAGGATACAAAGCAGCTGTTAGTGTCTGCTGCAGCCTCCCCTGTAGCCTGTCCATGGTAGGCAGCATTGTGGTCAATCCTCACAGCATTGTGCTCAGTCCTCATAGCATTCTACTCATTCCTCACAGCAGGCACAGTTAAGGTTTACATGTGGAAGTAGATGAGTCAATAGTTCATAAATTTATGAGATTTTAGTGCAGTGCGGTAGTTACATATATCCTGGCTTTAAGTAGGAGCAGAAAGTTCGAAGCTCGCTAGGACACTTGTGACGTAATCATTAGTGAAGGCGAAAGACAGTAGGAGCTAGAGCATTCAGCTTCATCTACCTCATGGTTTGCTCTTGATGCAGTAAACCGTTTATATTTCACTGCCTTTGTGGCCTATAGGGTTTCAAAAATGGGCATAAACAGAGTTAAAATATTTTGATTCTTTACAGTTTCTAGCTGTTCCACCATGTAGATATGGTTTATCTATGATATGTGTTTGTATGAACTGTAAATTGTTAAGGGCCTACAATTATATACACCCTTTTTTATGTACATAGCCTTTAGACTATGGAACTTTTCATCTTAGTGCACAGACTGCTGTTCCACCAAGTAGATATGGTTTATCTATGATCCATGTTTGGGCAAACTTTAAAGCCCTATAGTTCTAAAATTATATACACACTTTTATGTACACATAGCCTTTAGACTATGGAAACTTTTAATCTTTGTATACAGACTTCTGTTTCAGCAAGACTATAAGGATGGTGAAGAGTTTTAAATGAGAAGAACTGTTTTTCTCCTTCAGTAATGCCAGCAGAGTAAAAGCAGCCATGGTTGCGTGTCTGGTTTTCAGGGGCTCTGTCAACAAAGTAGTCCAGTCATTCAGAGAATTGATGCTTCAAGACAAAGTTAAGCAATCTGACACAGCAGGCAGATCAGTTGCTCAGTCACCACCATCTTCCACCAGCAACAGGCCATCTGCCAGCACAACTAGTGCTAAGCCACTGCTGCCTTCCAGCAGATCACCTGCCCAGGACTTAAATATCAGGTCAGTGGCTGACATGTTCAGTGACAAGTTTCCTGAAGTTAGTGACTTTAGTGATGCACATTTTAACCTGGGTTACCAGCCTTCTGGGAAAAAAACATAAAATCAAACTAAATGATGGGGAAACAGAAACCTGTAACTCAAGTTTACACTATACTACAATTCTAAACCATATTCTCCAATCCACACATCTTTCTCTCATATTTTAGTGTTTCCAACTTTGAAACCTACATGAGATCTATTACAATTCCATAAGCAATAACAGAAAAAGATGTCATACCTCGTCTTTGCGAGGTTAATCCACAAGGGTCAGTACCGCACTGCATCCAGTATCGATGGACACTACCCTGCTCTACTATGTAATCTCAACTAGGGAGACTTATATGCCCTGACTAAGGCATGTCTTCATCTTTCGGAATCCCAGGCCTGAGTAAATTTTCTACCTTGTTCCCGCCAAAAATCTGCTGCTGAAACAGGTTCACCATACACTTTGTGTCACGGTTAACACTTTCTCATCTAATGTTCTCATTCATTCTCCCAGGCATTCAGCATACACTTGCAGTCCATAAGTTGCAAAGGGGTTAAAATAATCTGAAAAACAGAGGTATGGACTGGCCCGTGACATTCCACCCACCTGAACTTTAAAAAAAATGGAACATTTTTTTAGGGCTAACTTAATGAGGGCTCTGTTATTGCATGTCAAATTGCTTTATCTTTGAAACTCTCTAATTTCCTTTTGATTGCTTGAGAACCAAGTTCAGTGCATCAATTTTAATGTTAAAAACTTAAATGGGAGAAAATTTACAGTACAACTAAAAAGGATAGGCAAACCTACAAAGAACAAGTTTTGTAGTAAGTTATTATTAACTGGACAAAACAAAGTTTACAAATTTAATGTATGTAATATTGTATTATCTTTGTTGTTTGCTCCCCCTTCTAAAGTGACTATGGTCATTGAATAAATGATTCAATTCAATTCAGTATTGATTGATTAGTTTGTCCTGCCAATGTCCTTTTGTTGATCACATTTCTTGTAAGTATTTATGGTTACTTTCTTTTATTTCAAGTGTCTTCTCTGTCCGCCAGACTTGTTCCTTCATGACCAACATAATGACCTAGTTTTTGTGCTAAGCGCTTGGTCCTGTATAAGTGTGATTCTGTGCTATATAAATTTTACATTTATTATTATTTAATATATCAAAAATAATATATAAACATATTTAATATATTAAAATACTTTCTTCACTTAAGGAAACAATAATTATCATCAAATTACTACTTACTGTGTTTGACCTTTCAATGATTCCTTGCAGCTGGGGGTTACCCCATCGTCCTGCATCATTGACTGTACCCTCCCCCAGTTCTCCGGGGCTGCCAGCCCAGCCATCCAACCCATGGCATCGTTCCGTTTATCCATCATCTCCTCCAGAGAATGCTGCCACTAGCCTACGATTTTCTGACATTGTGCGGGATGAGCTGCAGCAGAAAGACACACTGGAGAAGACTGTACAAAAACCTCTTCATCTCATTCAGGTGACTGTCGTCAGTAAAGAGATGTAGCAGATAAAGATGACAAGGACTATTTTAGGACTCTTTTTCTAAATTTCGTGAAAATATTTTTAGTTTATTGACTTCCTAGTTTTCATATTGGGATGAAAACACTTGACACCAGGTGGCTAACATGTATGTAGCATTTGTTATTCTGCATTTTGCTTACAGCCCACACTTCCAGAAAAATTATTTCCTTTAAAAGCTATGTTCTGTTGAAGATTTAAAAAAAAAGTTATTTCTAGTTCTTAGCCAAGATACTTAGTCAGCTACAATGCTATGACATCAGGAGGTTGATAATTAGTTTTTATCTAAAAGCAATAATTGGCTTACTGATGTGTATGTGGCAGAGAGTTCCTTTATGATAGTGTCACTATTGACGTAAACTAGAAAAATAAACATAAAAACATGGGTGGAGAGTGGCATAAACTTTGCTGTTTGACGACAGATGGAAGAGGAGGCCATGAGCGGGTTGCTGCTGCTGTACCGGGCTGATCTGCAGCATGATGAGCACATCACAGTAGAACGTGCGTCGTCCACAATGGCTGCTCCCCTCTGGCGCTGCCAGCGCTCCTCAGCAGCTGGACACAACTGATAGGAACTGAGGCTTGGGCCCACCACCACCTTATAGTGTTACAAACTTGTGACACTCCTATCTGGTATTTAAAAAATTAGTTTTATCACCTTTTTTGAGGCTTGAATAGGCATTTTGACATAAATTTTTTCACTTTTTTCCCCCAAAATCTTCATTATGATGCATCCTGATCTTCCTTATCCAATCAGTGACCCCACAGCAGGTCCATTTTCTTGGACCCAAACTTTGGTAGTATGGATGACTCACATTAATATCGAAGTGAGTATTGCGATGCACTAACTTGAACACCAGCTTGATTTTGTGCCTGGATTGATTAATAATTTATAATTTGTTTTGAAAGAACTGTGACGTTTAGCAGTTCATTGCTGTTTCTTATTAGTTAAAAAATACTTTAAAATGTCAAAACAAAATCTTATTCAGTGCATCCACTAACTTGCATTACAAAGCAAAGAAATGATTTATTTTATTGGCATCAATTTTGTAACCTCATTCATACTTCCTTATCATCTAAAAGGGCATTATAGGAGTGTGTGAACCTGTTTACTGTTTAGTTTTCTGTTTGATCACTGATGCTCACTTATTTTGGCAAGTTACAACATATGCAACCAGCTTGCAAAATGTGATGTTCCTCCCATATCTCATCGTTATCCTCATCATCTTTGTCAGTTTTGTGTCATGAAGAATGAATGTTAAATCCATGAGTGCCCTTATATAACCAAAAGCTTTAAGAACATTTACCTGTGTGGTCGAAAAAGATCATGCATTGTGCACTAGAAGCAGAAAGAATTTTATGAAATGTATCAAAACATTTTTTTTTTATTTATAACTTGGCAAATTGAACAGTGGGTAAGCTCTTGCCACTAGTCCTGGGTTCACATCTCACCTTGGGCATGCTGCTTTTTCTGCGCATGTGGCACCTTTTTACAAGTCAGCTGCTTTGTCATGATATAGCCCTAACTGGTAGCTGGGCATAAACCACCAGTAACTGTTCTCCACAAGCTGCTGCAAAGCCTCATTGCATTTGTCCTATATAGCATGTCTGTAAAGTTTTGTTGACTCTGCAGGCTCCTTGTTGGGCAAGAATATATTTGCTTGGATGATGACTGTGAGCAAGATCATAACTTGCATGTTTTGCCCCACTGATCGAGGCAGAAGAATGAATTTTCACTACTCTTTTAGAGGGAGGGAATTGGAAAAGCTCCTGTGTTTGTGTTGACAGCTGAATGTCAGTGGGGGGACTGAGGAAATGAGAGGTTGTTAGGTATGTACATACATTTAATTTATTTACACAGTTAGATCCCAGACCTGAGAATGAGATTGCTGGAGCAGAAAGCTGACTACTGCTTAAGAAATAAGAAATAATTTGATTCTGTCTTGATAATACATGTTAGTGATGTTGTACCTAATCAGGACATTGAAGAAATCTCTAGAGAGTGTTGATGGAGCTGTTGACCACTTGTACTTCCTAGTTAAGACTTATGGCTTGTGGGGTTCCATGTGTCAAGACTTGGGAAGATTGGCAAATTCGGATCTGAGTTTTGTTGAGTCTGAGAGACTCAGCAGTAGTCTCTGTTGTGACAATTGTGTGTTTGCTAATTTATGTCAGAACTAAAGTAGTTTGACATGCAATACTGAATGCTTTTCTTGAATTGTTTTGTGTTTGCCAATGGAACCGAGCTTAAACATAAGCTGCTGTTCTAGTGAAATTGTTGTAACCACCTATTTTGTGTGAAGAAAGATCATACCTTATCCAAGGGCAATTTTGTGGATGTTTTTTCCCAGATGTTTGAAGCAGTCATGTGTCTGTACTGTTAAGGATGTGTCGTGTTGTGAGTTGCATGCAAATGCAGGTGGTTTTATTGACATATAAGATGTAATGCTTTGTTCTCAATTTGATGAATCATTTCTTTCAACACTTGGAGTTGACACTTTTTAATGAGCAGTCTATTTAAAACCCCAAGTCTTTTGTAATAAGTCCTACACACACTTACCCTGCGTGTGTATGCAAAATTACAAATATACAGCACCTTGATGAGCCCCCGCAGATGAAAGTGAAGGGAAGTGGAGATTGTTACAGAAAGTGAAGGCAGATGATGTTGGACAGCGGTCAGAAAGGAAGTCTGGAAAAAGTACACTGTTTAAGGAGCTGGTCAAAGATGTCAACAATGCAGCTTGTCCATTGGATGTTGTTCTTTGTTATTCACAGTTTTCTACTGGCCTTCTTTTTTTTCACACAAACATGTTAAACTCCCTCTCCATGACCTCTATTTTTCTTGAAAATGACATCGTCCAAATAACACACACAAAGCTGTTAGATGGAGGACACCACTCATACACAAAACAGTACCAGACCTACTGCAACTCATTAGTTTGCTCATGTTTTCTTAGCTTGAAAATGCTAATCCGCTTGACATTGCTATTTCCTTTGTTACATAGCTGGTTGATTTTGCGGGGTATTTTTGGGGAGTTTCATTTTGATCATGATTCCATTCCTACTTCATAAAGGGCCAGATTCCTGAAGGCTTGTTATTTTTTTTTTAACTTGGTCATTTTAGTAATCTTAGTAATGTAAATATTTCAGAATTTTTTAGCAGTGATTACCTGCTTCAGTGAAGTAGAGTTTGTCCTGACCTTTTGTAAGTCTGATGCATTGAGAAGTATATACATGCTTGTGCTATGATGAGTTTAATAATTGACCTTGTGGAGTATTTTGAAGGTATTTACATGTGACTAAGTTTTAATTGTCAATAAAATATATACTGATGTCCATGAATCAAATCTGTATGTACTTACAGCTTTGTTGTCTCATGCATGGTTGGAGCAAGAGTAATTAGATTTGACATATGTTAAACTGAGTAAATGAATGCGTTGCCACAGTGTACATTTTGTAAGATAAAATATATTACAGTTTCCACTGCATAAATGAAGTATGCGCTGGATTACTAGAATAAATGACGACATGGCATCCAATTGTTTTATGAAGGAGGTATACTTCCATATTGTTGTAAAGAGACATAGACCCATCACTCACTTCATTGCAGTTCAGATATGCCGCTTGGTAATTTTTCTGAGAATTCGAGCAGTTTCACCTGTGTACACAGTATGGTTTGTGTACTTTGAAGTTTTGTTTTGTTCATTAACCTACAGATTGATTCAGAAAGATGTTTTTTCTTCAAAAGATGCAAACTGAAATAAAATTACATATCTTGAGAAAAAAAATTGACATCTTTTTACTGTTTTTTTTAAAAGCTTGCAATATTAATAATAGGTTTATGTTCCATAAATATTCCATGTGTATTTCATTGTGTTTGCAAATATTTTAAGAGCAGTCTACACAGGTTTAAAAAACCCTTTCAGATTCATCTAGAGATGTCAACATTGAAATATACCTAAGATTTTCTTGTCCTCGTGCAATGCATGTAGAGTGGTCCGGCGGCGCAATGGTTAGTGCCTGTCACCAAGACTATGAAGACTGGGTGTCCTCTCATCTGCTCTTTCTCTGCATGTGACATCTGTTTACAGGACTGGCTGCCTTGCCGTGATATAACCTTAGTTGCTGGCTCGGCATAAAATACCAATTTCCTCCTCACATGCATGCATGCACACGAATACACCACAGTTCTTTATAGATTTATTACAAAGATCTGAGTAAATTGCAAAGTATTTTTCTGACAAATCACACCAGACAAAGATACCTAGAACATAAGATTTCCATCACCATCATATTTTGACAATAATACTATCATGTTAGTAAACAAAGCTTGTCAAGCAGAATGACACATGGGTCATTTTATAGCAAAACAGATGCTTGTAGGTCTGTAACCCATCTCTGTTTGCATTAAATGCAGTTAATAATTGTCTTTTTTTATATTATTGGCCTAATATTCTTGCTTCTTTTTCTCCCTAAATATATCATATTTTGTCCTTGATATTTTGGGTATTTTTTTATTCTTCCCTAACATTTGGAGTATGGTTGTCTTTGTAAATCACAAATCTTGTAAAGTGTTTTAGAAGGGTCTCTCTCCTGTGTCAGTTTGTCTTGTTTAATGCCGTATCTATGACCTTGGTTTTTTATTTTTAAGAGACTATCTCTGATCTGTGTATTCAGTTTTCTCCCCATAGTACTTCTCTGATTCTGTCAAAGTGAGCACACATCAAATAAGCTTTACCACTATTGTAGACATGATTTATCAATACTATTATTTCTGAAATTTGGATGGATGTAACCCCCTGAAACATTCCAGTAACTCGTGACTAATAATGTAACCAAGAATGCACTCCATAAGGTGTTACACTTCTGCCTGATACACAATACCTCTACTTCTAGCAGTGTATAAATTTTTGGGAAAAAATGCAAACATGCACACTTCCTTCTATATTGTAATAACCAAGATCAGGAACAATGTCGACATTAAAGGGCTTCTGATGCCTTGACTTTTAGGGTTACTTAGGCATCATCAAAATTTGACCACAGTATACTGGCACATGTACACTTATTAGAGATATACAATTTATACACTGAAATATGTTACCAGGAAAAGCTTCTATTACATAATGAAGCTCATTAATGCAAACTGATCTGATAAAGCAGTTACAGACAGGTATATCCACCAGGGACATGTAGGCACAAATCCTGTAGACACCAAACTGCACACTATAACAATGGCCAATGCTAGTTAGTGCAAGATATAAATGAAACTAGATGCGACCAAATATCTCCGATCTGTTAAAAATCTTTGTTACACCAAACTTCCTTCAAAAACAAACAAACTGAACAACAAAATGTCATGGTAAGCAAGTGACAACAACTACTAATTGAGAGGATACAGTTTTTCTTGTATACATTGTAAGTGAAATTAAATGAATTGTGGTGTTACACCACAACCAAGAAATGGATGGAGGGAAAAGTATCCCCAGCAGCTGACATCCATTTGCTGGTCCAAAACACAAAAAGCTAATTGAACACAAGAAGACTATGCCTAAATGTGTGGACATGAGATGCAAGAAACAGTTAATGTCACTGGTGCTCTTCTTACATGAGTGAGAGAACAGAAACAAGCTTCTCAAATCTGACTGGCTCCTGATATTTACACACAGAATCTACAGTGTTAACACACATGGCCACAGGGCTTACACACACAGTCCACAGTGTTTATATGTGTAACTTCTATGGTAATTAATAATGTCTACAGTATTTCTGCCAGTCAGCAGTTGTAGCAAATTCAAGTGATAATGATACAAAACTGCTGTTGCATGCTGTGACAGTCTTTTACCACTCTCTGACATGTCACTGAAGGTCTGACACAGACTACAAATTAAAGAATTTAAAGAAAACTCAAGTCTGAAAGAAAGACCTCAAGCAGAGTATGTGAGCCATCACTAAAAATTGCTAACAAAGAAATAGCTAAGCTAATGTCAGAAAAAACTCATATCTGGCCATTTAAATCACGAATCATAACAAGTTTATGCTCACTGCTGCTAATTAATATCTCTTAAATACACTTTTTCTGAGTCCCCTCCATCAACACCAACTAATACTCTGCACCTTGATAAATAAAATTAGCAAAAATGTTTATACAGAAATGATGTTACTTATAGTTCTAAAACACATATGACAATAATAAAGGGATTCTTATGGTTTTTACTCTTTCCACTTACATGAATCAGGATCTGTCTTTGACTACAATTCATTTTGTTTTTCTTATCTCAATCTTCTTGTAAAGTTCACTGAGCTTGCTTTCAAACATGGAAAGCATGATACAAAAGGAGCATTTTGATTACATATTATTATCAGACAAAATATTTTCACAAAATACTGTTCACTAACTTCTGATGATACAAATCAACACAAAGCCATGGAACAAGATTATTTTAAATAAACATTAAATGACCTTTAAAGCGGTTTACCTTTGAGATTTTGCAAAAGGTCCAAAAGTTAGGTTATTTCAACAGCAAAGTATCTAAAGTATTTTTTTTAAAAAGTTACAGAAACAAGAGCTCAGAGAAAGAATATGAACAAGCAGCAAAAGCACAGAAATTCTATACTGGCACTGGTGAGGATAAGTACTGTTGGTAGCCAAGCATTTTACAATGGTCAGACATCATCAACATCGCAGCATACTTTAGTAAAGCAAGAGAAGGAGATTCAGCTTTATGATGATAATCATTCCACAACATGAAAATGCTCTGGACTGTATGCTTAAAATACAAGAGCGGTAGGACAATATATCACAGAGATTACAATATCACATCAATGCACGTCTTCTCTTGAGCTCTCTGAGGAGACCTAGACATCAGATCACTCAAACAAGCATGGCTTTCTTTTAAAGGTTTCATTTAGGCCTAATTGTCCAGAACACTGTAGGATTCCCCGCTATTTTCGGAATAAAAGCATACGCTGGGAACATGTCCGTCCCACAAAAGTGGCATACTCTCTTACGCTGTCTGCATCATTTGTACCAGGATTTATAGAGCAATACACTTCATATGGCATTATCTCCCCTTCATAGAGAACCAGCACCCGATCCAGATCAATGTCACCTTCTGAGTCTTCTGAAATGAATAAACAAATTAAACATGTAACAATGAATTTCTCCTGCTCAGGTTTCTCCTACATCTTGACAGCACTTTTTTGTAACCCCTTGCTCCAAAAAAAAAAAAAGATTCAATGGACCTTCCAAAAATATTTATCTACACATATATCTTGATATCAGTTTGCCTGTCTCTGTTTCTCTTCATGCATCATTTGCACTAGTTAAGGGAAGCTATTCTTCAGAAATTGTGGACCACCTATGATAAATTAATGTATTTTGTGTGTTTTATTGATTTTATTAGGCATAACACATAGTCCACTGTTAACCAAAGCATAGGCATATAAATGTTTACACCCCGCAGCGAACATGTCAAACGCAAGACTTGTAAGCATAAAGCGCTGATTGTGAAAGATGGCTGCCAGAGATTATCTGCTTCCTTCTACCTTTGCCAGTATCCTCTAGTCGGGCATAGCGGCTGATGTCTAGTTTAGGAACACATTTCTCAATGGGAATCCAGGTGTATGTTTCTGGGCACAGCAGCTGTGAAGGGACGAACTGGCCCTGTGAAGAAGTGAGAAAAAAAGGCAAGGACTGTTCTCATTATCAGACACTTTCACAAGTAGCTTAACGTTGTTTATGATCAGAAAGTTGCACAGCTAATGGTAAATCACAGTAAGGGGTCAGAGGTGAGGGTGGGGGAATGGGAAACTAAATGTCAAGAAATGAGTCCCAGCTGGTAACAAACAAAAATATCTGCATATCCTACTAATCACTACACAATGTTTTAAAACCTACCTTTAATAACTATTATTAATTCATAAATTCAATAAACTTTTTATGCACATGTGATCTGATCTACTCACACCTAGAGATTAGGAGTGAAACGTGTTTGTCCTTGTCATATAAAGTGTCTGTAGATATCAAGACCATAACCTGTCCTTATTATATTTATTATTTGTAACTAGGGTGAAAGTGGTGGTTCTGACAGGAGACATTGTTTAATGATGATTAAATGGTGTTTAAATTGCATCACACATGCAAACCAGTAAAACTCTTGAGAAACTGGAGATCAGGGGAGCTCTGTCCTCTTGACCTGCAATTTGGTGCCTTCAAATCCTGCGGAGCTAAGAACAAGACAAAATAAGGCCGTGCTCTCATACCAACCTTGTATCGCATTTTAGGACAGGAGTGGATGTAGAAACCCATATAGTAGAACCGAAGCTGTGGTGCCACCTTTTGCATCTCTCGAACAAATGCTATCTCCCTGCAATGGGCAAAACCATCCAGATGAGCCCCCACACCAACATAGATAAGTTCACACAAATAATGAATTTGTTTCAGGGTTTTGCACAAATAATCTTCCATGTTGCAAGGTACAAGCTTCAAAAAATTTTAGAACAATATGATATAATGATAGTAATTTGTAGTTGTAATACCAACATAGGTTGTACTCTCTGTGAACATAAACAAACATAACATACAGTGGATGGCAATATACATAAAGAGACACTGAACAACATAAAGATGAGACAGAGTGCACGAATCTGATGAGGAGCAAAGGTTTCGGGCAGGAGTGTGGACAGACAAGATTTCAGTAAAGTAGTGGGGGGAGGCTCCTTCAAAGAATCCATAGCATAGAGTTGAGAGCTGGTAGTCTTTTCTAAGCTTTAACAAGTAACCAATGAAAAGAGTGAAGAAGTGGTGTGAGATTTGCGAGTGCGGAAAACAAGATGAGCAGCTGAGTTGTGGACTATATGAAGTTTATCAATGAGGTGCTGTGGACAGCCAGCAGGAAGAGAGTCGCAGTAGTCTAGTTTAGACAGAATAAGCAGATGAGAATTGTAGTGGTTGAGATGGACAGAGTATGGTGAGTAGCACTGATCTTCTGGAGCTCACAGGATGCAGGACAACAGATATCAGAAAAATGTGATGTCAAGAGACATGTCAGCAGACATTATGTAACCTAAGTTGTCCTTAAGTTACAAAAGGAACATCGGCATCACCTGCCCAAACAGAGAAATTGGCAGTAATTGGTAAACTCTGGCTCTCCTTTTTTTGAAAAAATAAGAGCTTCTGTTTTATAATCAAAGTTTTTTGAAAGCCAAAGGAAAATGAAACATATGTTAATGTTGTTCATTCATATCACAAATTTTCGCTGCTTTTTTTTAATTGAAAAATATCAAAGTCTTCTCACGTGATATGCACGACTTGTGTAGTGTTGCATAACTATCTACTTGAGTTGATGATGAACATGACAGTATGTACCTCAGTGCAGAGTATGTCCCTAAAGATAAGAAGGCATAGTCTGGGTCGTAGTAGAGGTAGACAGATGACAGGCAGAAAGGCAGTATGTCCACCACCCCTACAGCAATGATCTTCCCATCCAGAATGTACTGCTGGTGGAATGAGCCATAGCCATGGGTCAGGCCATGCTCTCCAGGTGCTGGCATCAGGGCCTGGAAAAATAAATGCAGGCTAGGAAGCAGTTGTTCACGTGCATGAAGACAATACACTAGCATGCATTCTCTCACCTCAACCATAAGGATTAACAAATAGCAAGAAATCACAAAAATAAATAGGCATTTAAATAAAGCCAATTATAATTAACATTTCTGTTTTTTAAATTTATTTTAATTTCTGCAAAATATACATCCTTCGAAACTCAAAACTAATTTCCTACTTTGTACTATTAATTTCATTGGAAGTTCTCAGAAAACGAATTTATTTTGACAGTTCTAAACATTTTCATCTTATAACTCCGTGAAAATAAGAAATGTCAAATAAACTGATCACACTGACTCTATAGCATTGTGGTTTCAGGGGTGATGTTGCCACTATGCTGTACGAAAAACTTCCTCTGTTTGCAAAATTTCAAGCAATGAATATCAAACAAGTGTTTGCATAAGAGAAGCGATAATTAAACTTTTTAACATTATATTAAATGCAACAACAAATTAAAACTGATGTAATATCAAACTACCAGGAATAGGATCCATTAAGCAAGCTTCCATACATATTACCTCTTTGAGATAATGATAAAAGATAAGGCTGATATCACTTAGCAAGTTCTCTAGTTTAAGGCACTAGATGCTTTTGTACAACTGGAACTTTAAAGGCCAGATAATTTCTTTGAAAGGCAAAGGAGAATAAATATATTCTCTGCATATAGAATGCCTACAAAATTTTGATACACCTCCTTCATCTTCAATGATTCAGCTACACATATATGTGGCGCTAATCGAAAGCAACAGAGAGTGTATTTGCACCTGTGATTAGCTGTCACCTAGCAATAACCATGCCTCCCATAAACCTCACTGGCTATGAAACTACCACTGTAAGAGTGAGCGAGGAGAGGAATGAGATATGGATGTAGCAATCAAAGCAATCAAAGCAATCCTTTGATCCCTGGTAGGTCAGCAACCTATTTGCTTCTTTCTCTCCCTCTCTCTGACTGTTTTTGTCAGGTAAAATAAATAAATATTCAATATTGTTCTACCCAGCAAGATGGTCAAACTCCAGCTAATTCTTTCCATCTTTACAGTAGCATTTATACTCATAAAGAAAAATCGTCTTTTCTCGTTTAAAAGCATGCACAATACGTAAACCAACAAACAACCCAGGAAATATGTAAGCAGTTGTGGACAGAAGCTGTGAGTAATCACCTCTAGCGGCGAATTGACCAGAAATTCACAGAAGCTATTTTTACTGCACTCCGCAGCACTCTCCTTGTGAATGGCCATCTGGTACTTCATAAAAACCTTGTGTGTTTCCTTGAAGGAGAAGCGGTACCCATCAGACGGAGGGCTTGTGCGCACTAACTTTACCTAAGAATAGAAAAACAAAAATACAGACAAGAAGGTGAGAAGAGGATTGTGACCCATTTACCTGAAGTGGTGATTCAACAAGGAATCGTGTGTATTGCTTCAGGTTGGGCTTTTCAGGTGGGTCCTTGTGAACCACAGTCTGGTATTTGTGGTACACCCTATGTGCCGCAAAATTAGAAGCCACAAAATCCTGACTTTTGGGATTTGACCGAACCAGTTTCACCTGAAAGCCGAACATATAAACATGCTACAAGCTTAAAGAACATGCATACATACACACATTCACAGTCTACATAGATCACAGCATTGACAGAACACCAGGATGAAGCATCAAGCATACATCTTACCAGCAAGGGTACAGTTTACATGGTTTAACATTCATTTGTTACATGTAAAGTGAGAGACTCCTTGCATGTTGCATGCGCAAAATAAGATTTCTACTGCTAACACCATAGTAAAGGTTATGAGATTTCTCACAAATTGGAGTACTATAAATACACATCAAGGCGCCCTGCATAGCTCTTACAAATTTGATTGAAAATGCTCTTTAGAGCTTGCAACATTTTTCATAAGGAACAGAGGTCATCATAATGACATGAAATTTCAATGAAAGGCACGAGTGACGGTTGAATACAGATGAAAGGTAGTTGGACAAATCAATACATACAGCTGAAGTTACTAATTACATAGATTTACAAGGGTACTTATGAACTACAAGGGTACTATACAAATACAAATGGTTTTTGTTGACTGGGAATTTCTGCAGTAGTAGCAAACAAAAGGATGGCCACAATAACAACAATGAGCAAACACTTCGAAACAAATAAAAATTATTATACATTCTGAAGCACAAAAATAATACTACACTATGAGACCAACAAAAATCTTCATGCACAGAAGCAAGATGCACCCATCATTCATTTATCTTGAGTGGTGGTGAGCAGTCAGACATGAAACAACCAGTCCACTCCTTCACATCTGCAAAGCAGTTCTTACTCTGCCCATCTCAGTATCCAGTCTTATAAGGTGTCATGCTGGGTCACATGGCCACACCAGACAACTTGTGCTGCTTTACTCTTGCAAGGAGTTCCTGGTGTCCCACAAGGGTGGGGACCATGTTCCATACAAAGTCATTGACATCTGGCCATTACTGCTAATATCCCAAGATGAACCTTGTTTCCCTACATTCACGCATACATATGCTCTCATTTATGTGCACACATAAACAATCATATATATCTGTACACTCAAGAGGCAGTGTTACATTGGGGTTCGAAACGTATTTCATAGAGTGACACATGTTTCATATCTCAGTAATTATTTTAACCATTCTTAAGGTGAAACACTTGAATGGGAACGAAGCTAACTGCTTGGTATTGTTAACCCTAACCCTAACCAAAGTAGGTAATGCTTGAGTTCTCCATATGCCATATCTGATGGTGTGCAGACTGGAACATTTAAAAACTTTTAACAGGCAAAAAGGCGCAGTTTTTCAACTGGGCTATTATCCTCCACAATATTTCAGCTGCATATAAAAGAACAGGTTGAACAATTTAAAAAAGGTTTTGGCATATTATCAAACCTTTTGAATGCTTTTACAACATAATGATAATGGGAAATCCTATATTTCTTGTGTTGATAACAGGACCCTCTGATATGTGTTATGCAGTTGATCATCGTATGATGAAAGAGGACTTGCAGTATTAGTAAGTACAAAGATTTGACCAGTTGTAGCTTGATTCAGAGTTTAATGTTTATTAACCCCTCCTCCATCCCCAGCTGACCAGTTTGCCACCTTGTTTTACCTTGCTGTACTTGCATATGACACAAGTGTCGCTTTGCCATAGGCAGTATTTGTTCATTGCTGTTGGAGATTGTTTTGTGTTATTGTCTTGTGAAAGTTCTGGCCAATCAGCCCCTGAGCCTGGCAGCCTAAGGCAATTGTTTTCTTTGTTGAAATGCATGTGTTGTGAGAAGCAATATGTTCTGACACAAACCCAAAGCCCCTTCATGTCTCCCATGTCAAGAGTAAACCACAATCAAAGTGGAATCACAAACAAATGTAAACGAAGTGTTCCTCCCAACACACAGAACAGCACCATCACAACTATCACAGCACCTACCTCCAGTTGATGAGCTGGATTTTCTGCTCGTTGAGGTTCATTCAGAAAGTCTTCCAGCGCCTTGGGTGGTTTGGTCTTGTTCTGTAAAAGTTTCCAAGACATTTGTACTGCAGTTGTCTGTTTCAAGCACTCACTACAGATAACATACTACAGCACATCTCACACAAGAGGGCTTCTCAATAGTCCAAGTACACTGTCCTCATGCCTGTCTTCTGCAAATCAGTTTACAAAATTCTGAAGCCCACTTTTAAGGTGATACAAAAAGCATACCAAAATAATTAAAGTATGCAATTTCTGACACAAGAAAGGTATTACTTCATCCTGTACAAAGGGAAAAAAACCCAGGTGAATATCCTCAAGAGAGTGGTGTCTGCATATTCTTTTTCATAATAAAGATACTCATTATCCTAAATTACTCTGCAGATCTTGAAGGAGAAACTGTATATGATTAAGCAAAAAGTTGTTCTGACAGAATTACTTTATAACATTCAGAAAACAACTGTTATCTTGTGCCATATAGCAATCTTCTCACCAAGGAAACAAATGGTTTTGACTGAGCTTCACAAATAATTTACACAGGTTTGCGATGAAACAGAAACTCTACATATTTCAACAAAAATTAACAAAGTTTAATTGTATGTCTTTACATAGAAAAAATTAGTATACTGTATAGAAACGAGATAATATTTGTTATTCTGCTTCATCCTTAGCTGAAAGAAATCTGTGTTCAAATTATTTTGCTGTTTCTACATCATGATACAGGTTTTTAATATTCTAATTCTAATAACTGTTACTATTATGTGACATCAGCCAGGGAACTCAGCATTGCTCTGGTATTTCAGTCTGTAGACCCTTCCAACTGTGATTTGGTTGTTAACGTTCAATCTGCTGTTTGAGTCACATGAGTGGCTTAAGTGTAATGAAATAGTGACACACCAATATTCTTGTACTTTCTCCACTATTATTATCCCTTTTAAAAAAAGAAAAAGGGGCTTGTGTTAATTATTAATATCCCAGCTTAAGCTGCAAAGACATTTGTGACTGAGACTTGTCCACATCAACACGTGTTCAAATCAGTGTCTAGCCAAGGTAGTCTTTCTCATTATGCACAATGATTCCCCACCAACTCAAAAACTTTGCATTGTATTGGAGCAAAGAGCAAAGAGTTTCATTTTGGAACCAACCAACAATGTAAAAAAATATGGAATATAAAATTTAAAAATAAACATGCTCCCAAAACCCCCATCCCAGCCAAACACGGCCAGTGATCTCTCCACAGACGAAAATAATCTACTACATTTGGTGAAGATTGGACAAATGGTGTGGATTAATGCACGTGCAGACATTTCTACATTCTGCTTTATTTATGATTGTCCCCTCTTGACTGTACCTTGCTACTGATGATAGAAACTGGTGCCTTTCCTGTCTTATGCTCTTTGTGTTCCAAGCGAATAAGTTTGGCTTTCCTACAAGGGGGTTTACTCTTGTCTGCCCCACAGCCTGTTACACAATATCAATAGAAGAAAAACAATATATCTCTCTCCCAATTATTAAAGTACTACAGCATAATTACATAACAATAACACAATATTCCCTAAAGTTATAGCTACAATATCATGTAACATTATCTTCTTATGGCAACAGTATAACTTAAGCTCTTATTACATCAACTAAAACAAAATATATCTTGTTTCTTTTTTTGTTTTAGAGTCTTTCGTGCTTAC
The DNA here is from genome assembly GCF_003073045.1 of Pomacea canaliculata. Classification (NCBI taxonomy): domain Eukaryota; kingdom Metazoa; phylum Mollusca; class Gastropoda; order Architaenioglossa; family Ampullariidae; genus Pomacea; species Pomacea canaliculata. Next base: position 1,569,664 of record NC_037595.1, on the reverse strand, counting down.
TTTGCTTAAGTTGTTAACCACACTTCTAAAATAGAGTTCCTTTTTGTCTTCTTAACCACCCATCCTTCCCACACCCAAAACAAAAACAAAAAACACACACACAAACCATATGCTCACCTGGTTTTGGTGAAGACTTCAGGGTTTTCCCTTTTCTTTGTCCTGAGGTTTGTGTTAGTATGAAATTCTCAGAACTGCTGCCAGTGCTTTCTGGCTGACTCGTCATTCTCAAAGATGATGATGTCGACAACAAAGAGTTCTTGGCAGGTGCAGTTCTTTCACTCTTGACATCGTTGGTAGTGAGAGATAAATCTACTGGTTTCTTTGGTTCTATAAAGTTATCTCCTGATGGACCTTCCGCCACCACATTCTGGCTATCTTCCCCTTGTCCAGTGCTCTCCCCTGGCCTCTGACCCGTGATGAGGAACCGGTTCACTCTTTTAATTACTTTTTTTTGTGACTTTGACAACTGGAAATTGACAGCATCACACCGAATAGCATATTGGGGGCAGCATGTAACTTTCATTGTTGGCTTGTAGCTGTACTTTCCACTCCTGCAGAGCAAAGAAAACTGCCAGTTATGAAAAGTGCTCAAGAAAAGCATTAGCACTTTTAAAGCCTTTTTGAAAGCAACCAGCATGTACCAGAATTCCTAACATCAGCTGAAATTTGCACAAAATACTGAATCAAATGTATACTTGTATGTTTCCTCTACACATATGTTTCAAACACTTTTTCTTATTTAAAAAAAAAGGCAGAGTGACTGAAGCGGCAATATTAGCACAAATTTATTCTTTGCTAATATGGAATTATGAAACAAACAAGCACAGCTCTCACATAGACATGAATTAGTACAAGCTACACAATGCCAAGAACAAACTGAGGGGTGAGGCATAAATGAAGAAATGATATATACTAATGCTTCTCTAAGAATCAAGAGAACCAAGGTGATACACCACTGCAGCAAGACTTAACTCTATGGATTTAAAAACAACTAAAAATGTGTAATTTGAGAACCAAGGTGATGGGCCAATGCAGCAAGATCAATCCTTTGCTGAAGACACACCAGCTGTTCTCCTTCTCAGGCACACACTGCTATACAGAGTGTCCAAGATTGTATTTTTGACATTAGACTAAGGATGACCCACAACGTTAAAACTAAATGACGAAAAAACAGAAGCTTAAATTTGTTCAAAGAGGAGAGTCAGAGTTTGCCCTTCATTGCCTGTCTCTGTTTGGGTAGGCGATGCTGATGTTTCTTTTGTTACTTCAACATGTAACTTAGGTTACATAATGTCTGCTGACATGTCTCTGAATGAACACGTTTCTCACATCTTTCATTCTGCATACTATGAGCTCCGGAAGATTCACCATACTCTGTCCATCTCAACCACTAAAATTCTCATCTGCTCATTTGTTCTGTCGAAACTAAACTACTGCAACTCTCTTCTTACTGGCTGTCCACAGGATCTTATTGATAAGCTTCATAAAGTACAGACCTCAGCTACTTGTCTTGTTTTCAGGACTTGAAATGTGAACATGTCACACCATTTCTTCCCTCTCTTCGTTGGCTACCAGTTAAAGCTAGAATAGACTACCAGCTCTCAACTCTATGCTACGGATTCTTTGAAGGCTCCTCCCCTCACTACTTTACTGAAGTCTTGTCTGTCCACACTCCTGCCCGAAACCTTGGCTCCTCATCAGACTCCTGCATTCTATCCTCCCTCCCACAAAGACAGTCACATACGGACAATGGACTACTCCCTCTGTGCTGCTAAGCAGTGGAACTCTCTTCCACATAACATTCGCCACTCGGACTCCAAGGCTACATTCACACGCTCTCTGAAAACATATCTGTTCACTAAGTACTATCCCTGAATTACTATTCTTAACTCCCTGGCAATACTGTCTGTCATGCTAACCATCATGCAGGGCTTCTGCTTACGCAAAAAATTGTGTACAGTACGCATTAAAAGTTCGGAGGACCCCTTCAATTTTCGTCAATGGGGTCCCCTTCAAATTTGGGCGAAGAACAGGGACCCTTTAAAAATCTGAAGAAGGGGTCCCTGGGACCCCAAAGAATTTAGCCTTAGCAGAAGCCCTGATCATGTAACGACTCCATCTTACACTATTTCTGATATCTACATCCCTTCATCCACTGTTTTACCTTCTACTCTTGTACCTCATCTTTATGTTGTTCAGTTTGTCTATACATACCTCCCTCTCCACTGGCTGTTATCTTTCATTATTCAATATTGGTCTGTGCAGAGAGTGCGATCTATTTTGGTCGTGATGCTGCGCATTATAAGTTCCCATTATTATTATTATTTAATTTCACTTTGAAAATGGCATGGATTTAGCATATAACTCATAATTTGTAAGATTGTGTATTTTTCTGTTTTTTTAATACTTTTGCTAATTGTGTATTGGGGAATTTGCATATTGAGAATTCATGTATGGGGTATGGGGGTGAGTGGGGATTACTGAACTGGGAAATTTAGCTGAAGACATTTCTAGTAAATATACCCGTGTGTGAGAGTGCATGTGTATAATTGTATGTGTGTATGTGAGAGAGATAGAGGAATAGTACAAGGTACCTTTTATAAACATATAAATTAGCAATAGTAAAATGCAGTGCTTTGGCTGGAATGCATTGCTCAATAAATACTGAGATTGAATAATCAGTCATCAACGTTACTGAAAACTCTATTAAATGGTAAAACATATATCTCTCCCACACACACCCCCCAATGGGGACTGACAGCATTCATCTGACACTTTTATTGGACTTAGCAGCAGTCTTGCACTCTAAAGACCAGAAACTCACCGTCTCCAGCCTCTGTCAATAAGGTCCTGATAGTCTTGTACTGTCATCACATGAGCCCACATGCCTGTAGGCGGAAGATTGAAAGATAGAGGAAAGAGTGTCAAACTCAAGATATTGGCTGTTACAATTAACACTTATCTCTTCATTTCATAAATAAATTTGTTCCTGCCAACTTCCCATCAATATGACACTTTAGCTTTATGCTTAATTTGTGACAGTTGGAATAACAGTTTGTGCTAAGTGCAGTAGCTGCACTATGTTAAGTGCGAGGTTGGGGGTGAGCAGGCCACATCCTGTTGCAGTACCAAGTAGAGTGTGGGCATTGCGCACAGCATGCTGCTAAATGGCATCATAAAATGCCTGTTTTCCTAAGTAAATATGCACACCTGCTAAAGGTTTTAACATAAAGAACATCAACTAATACTCAACAAAAAGTTATGGTAAGATGTGCACCATTGCAAGTAGAATTTGACAATAGTTTTCAATTATAAAATAATAATGCTAATAAAATTAACACTTGTGTAGTGCTCTACCACAAAGCTAAGACTATGCTCTGAGCACTAATCAAATACATTTACGATATAAATAGCAGAGATTATACAACAAATAAACACAACAAATGCTACAGCTATTATGGAGCAATAGCTAGCATGAAACGTGCTCAACAACTCCAGATGTTTCTTGAACAAATGTGTTTAAAGGGCACTTTTGGATGACTATCATTTGCTGGTGGAGTATCACACGAGGGAGGGGTTCCAGCAAGTTGATGCTGAATGGACAAAGGTATTTACCAAAGATTTTTATTCTACTTTTGGAAATGGAAATGAGGTCAGCATCAACAGAAGTATGAAGATGCCTGCTAGAAGTAGTGAGCTAGAAATTCCGAGAAGTAAGAAGAAGAAGCAAACAATTAAAAACGCACAGGAAGTCAATGGAGAATATGATGAGGTTTTGCATGGTCCCCTTTGCATGCTGTAGTATGAGTTAGCTTCAGAGTTTTGAGGCTGTGGAATTTGATGAGAAGATTTAGACCACAGCAGGAAAAGTGAATGTATCAAGTTGTGATAAAGACACAGATAAGGATATGGGCAGGTCAAATGGAAAGATACCCACAGACTGCACTGTGCAGTGCAAAGTAGGCAACTCTGCTGATGTTAATAACTTAGATATAGTGATGTAACACTGCCCTGATATAGAAAACCCTCTATCCCAATGGTTGTAGTTTTCTTGTTTGATATTTACAAAGCTTTCTCCATATGCTGCAATGTTGTTTTACTTTTAAAAATGTGTTTGCACATACAAAAGGAATAGCTTAATATATTAAAAAAATCTCTGTTTTGAGTACACTAGTCATTTTGGGTACAGGATAGTCCCATCCTAAATCCCATCCTTCTACACAGACTTTATGAAGCAATCTTAAGCAGCTGATGAGGGCTTTTCCTAGAATGCATAGCCTGTAGTTTTTGACACTTCAAATGATCTTGACATACACACTTCTAGTTCCATCATATCATGAAGTTAAAATCAGTTGATAAACCATCAAGAATAAGATTGTCAAAATAAGTCATGCTGGTGTTAAAATAGTCCTTACTCTGTTTAGTGAAAGTGATCATCTGGGAGGAAGAGTGCTATATGAGCAACTCCCACAAAGGTTTGACCTCTTTTAAAACACTGTCAGCAAATTTTTTACGAAAGTCATGTCAATGAAATAAAATTAGTCATTTCTTATCAATTTTTATGTGCTCAGCATGATCATGACAATCAAAGAGTGAAATTAGCTCTAGTTTTCTTTTGTAATCTGCTATAATTATTGTGTACATCACGAAATGCACGCTAATAGCAACTGACCTCTGGTTAATACCTGTACAAAATCAAGTCATAGACTACATCTGAGATTTCTTTTCCTTTCTCTTGTACAGTTGTTCGGTAGCATCTCTGGGGAGTGTCTAGCAGTAGTCAGTCAGCATGGCAGTAGACAGTTTTCCCTGCTATCTTTTTTCCATCGCTGTGATATTTTGATGAAAACATTTGCCATGTTCATCACTAACCATACCACAGTTGTCAGCCAAGTTTCTGATACTGTATCAGCATGTCTTCTACTAGTTCCTTGTAGTTTTCTGCCCTAAAATTCCCAAGAAAATTTGTAAACACTATGCCAAAAGCATTCCATGCTTGTTTCACATCACCCTGCTGCGGACTGTTGAAGCGGTCATCTTTGAAGAGCTTTCAAATCTGAGGAACCATAGAAACTCCCTCTTTAATCTTTTCCTTACTGAAATGGGAATGGTAATAACAAACCAAGGCTTAGCAAGTTTTTCTTGAGTATTGAATAAACTTTTGTCTCTTTTCAGGAAAGTTGTGAAGGAATGTTGGGGTCCACCTTAAATCATGCAGTGAGGGTCATGCTGTGTTGTTTTCAATAGTTAGCTCAGTCTTAGAATGGTCTGAAGGGGAAGATAAGAGGCTAAACAACTACCCATTTATTTTATAATATATCATTTTCTGCATAAAGAACTCGATCCTCACATTATATTCTTTATTATTTGTTTGTTTGTTTTTTGTTTAGCTTCTACGAGAAAGTATCATCCTGAGGCCATAGATGCTGACATGCAGGAATACCTGTCATTGGGTGGCTGGTGCTAGATGAGCCAGTGTGGCAGGATGAAGAGGTCCGAGCAAAATAAATTGATATGGAGGAAGAGGTGAAAGATGAGTAGTGTGTGTGTGTATCTTAAGTATCTGCGTCTCGTGTCCATTTCTCGCGTATCTTGATTGTTACAGCGTTATTAAAAGGGGCAATGTTAATAGTCTCTCTGGAAGTGAGCGAGACACACTCTGGGGCGAATCGAAAGACCTATTTAATTATTGTTTTCCTTGACGACTGAAATGATTGCATATGGTACAAAAATGTGGTAAACAATGACGTCAAACAAAGCAATACAAACAACTACTGACTGACCGTGTGAATAATTTGTGTCGGGTGACCCACAATATCCGCAACGATAGCGTTCATGTTCTGCAAAGTATTCAACGATGCTGCGCTCTCGCCTCGCCATCTTGTCTGTCAGTCGATGACGAGTGTCCGTCACAACCAAGGGAGGCAATCACCCCTCAACCAAGGGAGAGCACTTTACCACATCAAAATGGCGCTGCCGAGTAAGACATTGTCTGCTGCGTGTAGACAATTTTCTCTTCTGTGTCGCAGATTTGTCGGAACTACTGCAGTCAGGAGCGTTCACTTCAGCTATGTTCCAGATACACCTGACCCTAAACACGGTACGAAATTTGAATGCTAGCTGCAATTTTTCAAAACTGAAATCGAGGAATGGTTTGATACAACGCTGATTAAAAGTAGAATTAAGTACACGTTGTATTATGGTTAGGAATATAATATTTATTATGAGTGATGGATTTTAATTTACAGTTTATATTATTTACTTTCAACACTTCATCAGAGCCAGTTGGAAAAATGCTCTTTCTTTTTCATCTCTGAATCTGTCACACAGGGAAAGTGAGAGAACTTTGGGATAACAATCTGAGGATAGACTAGTTGGATGATGACCAGGACTTCACAAAAAAAAAATAATAATAATGAAATTTAAGGGTTTACTGTGAGTAGTGATGAGATTGGAGGTGGCTGATGAGGCCTATCCAGCCTGCAAGAGTTAATGGGAGGAAACCTTTCTGTGCTGGGTTCTGGTAACAACTCTGCTACTGACATCATAGATCACATTCCTCACAAAACAAATAAAATCACACCTGTAATGAGCTATTGACATCATACATTAAATTCTTCACAAAACAAAATCATACCTAATGTTTATGAACTCACGTTGCACTGTTAGCAGTTAGTAAAGATTTTTTCCCCTCGTGGAAAGGAATATCCTGAGTTTTTACTTTGAAATACAGTGCATAAGGAATGGTGTTGGAAATTTCAAAATTCTGGTGGATGATGAGGGATTTCTGCCTCCATACATTATTTCATTAAACATATAATTTTTTGGCTATAACAAAAAAAAAAACAAAAAACCCTTGTCTTGTTTAGGAGTTTAAACTTTGTCTTGAAGTAATCATATTTTAACAATTGCTCAGTTTGTTTGTTTATTAGGGTTTTTTTTTAATAAGCATTTTTATGGAGTAGACTGCAGATGTTCACATCCTTGTTGTAGAGAGATAGGGTTATTTCTCTGATAAGCTTTAAAGAATATCTACTACTATTACAAATTTTAGGGATTCGCTGAATCAGTGACTGACATTAGATGACAGTTTCACTGAACCTTTCATTTAAGCATTCTGGACTGTGTTAATTAAAAAAAAAAAAGATTAAAAAATCTCAAACAGTGAAAAACTGAATGAAAGTTCATCATAGAAATTAGCATAAATCAGAATTAAACCATACTGCATTTTTCCTGCAGGTAGCACAACTCGCATGAACTTGTTTCAGTCCATCACCAGTGCTCTTGATGTCTGCCTTGGAAAGGACCCTACAGCAGGTTTGCTGCTTCTTCAGGTTGTTTAAATAGATTGGCTAGTGCACTGAAATTTGAAAATAAGTTAACTACAGAGTAAGTGAGTGGGCAATCTCCATATTCTGACAAGAGCTTTTTTGGTTAACCAGAGCATCGGTCTGTATGTCCAAACTGAAACAAAAGCACAGTTGGTTTGTTTATGGCTTGTGATGCATTAATATATTATGAAATTTAAGAACAATAAATGTGTTGTAAATGATCAGTGGATGAGTGTAGGATGCCAGTAAACTGTGCATTAAATAACTTATATTTACAGCCACAGTTCTAATGTCGACTTTCCCACATTTCATGAAGGATAGTTGCAGTTTGTTCCATACATCTGAAACAGACCCTTATCCTTTACCTGCCACATTTAGCTGGAATAACATTTAGCCCAAGTTCTCTGTAATGCCAACAAAGTCACTAATGACATTCGTGGCACCTGTTTACAGGTCTGGCTGCTTTGCCATGATATAGCCTTAGTTGCGGGTTTGTGGTAAAATACCAATACAATAAATAATGATAGAAGTTCAGACTTTTCCCCCTTCAATTGTTTTGCATATTATTTTACAATGACATTAATACAAAACTTGACAGAAATATTAATGATAGTTTATGGGTGTTTGTTTAGTAAGGCAGTATTGTGATTAAATTTAATTTTCAAATTTGCAGTTATCTTTGGTGAAGATGTTGCATTTGGTGGAGTTTTTCGCTGCACTGTGGGGCTTCGAGATAAATATGGTGAGATTTAGGTGGTTGTTTATACTTTTGATGTGATTTTGAGATATTTGCTTGTTTTTACTGTGGAGATGTATTTATCTTTTGCTACAATATTGACAGAAAATCCTCAAGTAACTTGAAGGCTCTCCAGCTGAAAACCCTATGGAAATAACACTTAGGCCTCATTGGTAATTTAAAGGATTACCAGATTAGTGACAGATATCACATTCAAAAGACTTTTTTCATTTCTGTTATTAATGCCTTGAACACAAAATCACAAGAAGAAACACGAATATCGAGAAATTAAACGAATTAAATACACAATTAAAAAATGATTTCCTCACCTATTCAAATCTCCATTTGGGCCTAGGACTTGTGTGATGTCAGCACTGAAGGCATCATGGTTGATATAAGCTGCCCAGAAAATACTAAATCTGGAAAGCCCAAGTGCAGATATGGAAACTGTATAATGCATAGGAAAACAGTGACAGAATGAGTGTTCATATGTTCCTAAAGGATTCATGAAGACATGAAAAGACAATAAGCTTAGTGTGCGCAGAGCTGAGTTCACTGCACCTGCTTTGTCATGTGCAAATGCCACTTTGCCCTGAATGTAACCCAGTAATGTACACACTGAATAAGAGGGTACCACAAAGCATCTTCATCCAGGCCTGCCTTTTCGGTCCAACAACATGGAAAAGTTGCATGAACACCTGAAATTATCTCAATAAATGAACTCTATATTCAACTTTTTGTTGATACAGGGGAAGCACGAGTGTTCAACAGTCCTTTGAGTGAACAGGGAATTGTGGCATTTGGCATTGGCATGGCTATTGCTGGCTCCACAGCAATTGCAGAAATACAGTTTGCTGACTACATCTTTCCTGCATTTGACCAGGTAAGGGAAATACCACATTATTGTGGCTCGGTTTTATACTCGGGGAAAACTGAGCTATGGCTCTTAGCCTCTTAAATGGTATCATCTATAAAGCGTCGTAGTTTAATTATCAATAGTGCAGATTACATAGTCGTATTTGCATTTTTTGAAAAAATATAACTGACCGGTTTTCTGATTTTTTTTCTGAACACTGGTTTGCTATTTCGCAAAAAGAAATGTATTTTATTTAGCATCCTGCTTGAGCATTATTGCATATTATTATTATTAATAGTAATAGCTGCTGTTGATTTTGTTTGCTGAGGGTTCTGATGTTTGACAGGCAAGTGTTTTGAAAAGATGTTTTTACGCAGAGAGTATGTCACAGATGACTGTAATGAACTGAAAGTAAGGTAGAATCTTTTTGTTCTCTAAGCTTCGTAATGAAGCAGCAATGTTTAGGTACCGAACAGGGAACCAGTTTGACTGTGGGCGCTTGACAGTGCGTGCACCATGCATGGCTGTTGGACATGGTGCACTGTACCACTCACAGAGTGTGGAAGCTTTTTTTGGACACTGCCCAGGGCTCAAGGTGAGTTCATTACCCTGGACACTTTATCACATAATTGTCACTAGAAGTATGTTTTATGCGGTAAAACCAACTTGAATTGATGTTTTCACACACAGATGTGCCACCATACCAGAATTGGGATTGTACATGACTTCCAGATGTCCTTTGCATAACATCAGCATTAGAAGTACATGTGAAAGTCACTTCATGTGTACCAAACATTTTCTTTTATTGCAGCCTTTGCCATTTATCTTAAATGTTAAATTTTTTGCATGATACATCATAAAACAACAGGGCACATCCTTACCAAAACAAATGTCTCGCATTTCGATCTGTGTAGAAAGTGGCCATACCAGTTTAACATGTTACAGCAAAGCCAGTAACAAAGTTGCAGTACATAGAATCACAGAAAGAAGATACTGTTATTCTAATGTTATTCTTACACTATATTTCAAGGTTTTTAAACATGCTGTTTGAATACCATTTTATTTAAACTTAGTCATTTGGTTATTGTTATTTTTTTGCCAGACTATAAACACTACATGCTTTCATGCAATTAATTCACACCAAAAAAAATTAGACATTGTTTTCTTTCTGCATAAAATGTTAATGCACCAAAATATATGTTCACTACTAAAATAATTGTGCATTCCCATAAAGAAAGAATGCTGCTTGCAAAAGGAAATCTTTAAATTGCATGCTATATACGCTTTTATTTGAGGTAAGGTTGAGACTTTATTAACAAGAGACGAACCCAGAGCAGACTACCTGATAGTTTTTTTTAAATTTTGAATATTAAGAGGAAAATTAAAGCATGTCACAAGCGTGGTAAGATAATTTTCAATGCTGCTATTATAATTAAGTAGAATGCTATATATTAAGAAAGCAAAACGTTTTCAGTGTATTAGTAGCATCAGTCTTTACCAACATATATGTATATGTGTGCATGTTTTGGCAGTTGGATCAGTGAGTGAGGGCAGAGAGTAAACGAATGATTGAATTGAAGGATCAGAGTGGGAGTTTTTAAAAGTTAAAAATATGTATCTTCATATATTGATGTGCAATATGTAATACATTTGAAATACATTGTAGTGAAAATAATGCATAGAATAAAACTGGGTAGTCAAAAGATGCTGATGCTGTGGCATCTGGAAGATAGAGAGTTGAAACATAAGTTGATGTTATGGTAACTATAACCTCAAGGTATTAAGGGTTGGACATGACTGAAGGATTAGATAAAAATGTTAGGAAAGTGAATTTTTTGATTGCACTGAACATGCATGTACATACCTTAGGTCCATGCCCATGTATATATTTAACATTTAATTCACAGTCGCAAGGAAGTAAAGAGACTAAAAACTGTAGATGTCGTTATCTGACCTCATGCTGACAGGTGGTCATTCCACGAGGACCTATCCAGGCCAAAGGCCTGCTTCTGAGTTGCATTCGTGATGAAAACCCCTGCATCTTTTTTGAGCCCAAGATCTTGTACAGAGCTGCTATAGAGGAAGTTCCTACTGGAGACTATGAGCTGCCTCTCAGCAAGGCCAGTGTTTTGTTGGAAGGTGTGTTGGCTGATTGACTTGCTGACAGTGCTACTTGGCTATGAGAATTATGCTTTGGTATTAAGGCTAACAATTTGACATGGCTTTTATTTGTACAGGCTAACTCAGTGATAACATTTGTTATGGAGGCTAAATTCATGACATAACCTACCTGACAAACAAGCTCAACAATACCTCATGAAGAATGCATTTTTTGTTTAATTGATGACAACTTGTTATCAGGTTTAGCCTTATAGTCTGTCTCCTCAAGCTGCTGCTGTGCTACAGGTTCTGATGTGACGTTGATTGGCTGGGGGACACAGGTGCACGTGCTACGGGAAGTGGCAGCCATGGCACAGGACAAACTAAACGTCTCTTGTGAGCTGATTGACCTCTGCACCATCCTGCCATGGGACAAAGACACTGTGCTTGCAGTAAGCTTCTAGCATCCAGGATGTGTGCACACACGTCATTATGAATAGAGTATGAATGTATGGAGTTATTTGCAGTTGGCATGTGCTTGTGTCTGTAAAAATGTTCAGCTTATTTGAGGAGGAGGAAAGATTGGACCCGAGGCCAGGAGAGATCAGTCAAAGGGACATAAGAATGCTGTACACTGTAGTTAGAGCTGTCAAATCCTTCGCAGACCTGACAAATTTTTCTGTTAAAGGACTTTGGTGGACATGTTTATCACTACCGCTAAAAAGCTTTTTCAAGGCTAACTTGATCCATGTTGTGAATGATTAAGAATCTTATCTGTGTAACAGAGATTATCTTAACAATTTTATCTTCTTTTTTTTTTTATTGTATTGATAGTCTGCAGCAAAAACAGGGCGTGTGTTGATAAGTCACGAAGCTCCTGTCACAATGGGATTTGGTGCAGAGCTGGCAGCCACCATTCAGGTATGTAGGATCATTCTTATATTGATAACATACCACGAATCATGGTGGCCTTATTTAAGTGTTCGGGATTATCTTTGCCCTGATAAAATAGAAATGCTAGCTTTCACTTACATTTAGTATGTGCTGCGTATGATTTGGGATTATTTTTTTAGCTCCAAAACATATCTTGCCAAAAAAGCATACCAAAACACTTGCACTAGATCACATTTCTAAATGCTATAACCTGTGTATAATGCATCATCAGCAGTGTAGAGAACTTAAAGGTGGCGACAGAAATGTACATGAGGGAGAAGTGGGGTATGTGTTAATGTGTGTGTGACTGTGCCTGCCAGTGTGCATGCATTTGTGTGCTCATACAAACAGTAAATTGAGGAACACATTAGACATAATATATTTTGTCATCAACAAGCATGACCCAGAGAAGGGATCTGTATGCTGACTTTCTGTGTCAGACGTTAAAGTGATTTTTTGTTTTAGTGATGTAGCATTGCTATCCATGCTTATTATATTGTTCATGAATGTGTTGCTCCTATATACCTGAATGCATTTATGCTTTGTGTGAATGCGTTGATCCTTTGTACCTTAGTGATTTCATAATATTCCTGTTTTTGTTCAACAGAGTGAATGTTTTCTGAACCTGGAGGCACCCATTGAGCGAGTGTGTGGCTATGACACGCCCTTTCCTCATGTGTTTGAGCCTTTTTACATGCCGGACAAGTGGCGCTGCCTTGAGGCTGTCAAAAGACTTGTCAATTTTTAGCCACCATTGTTTCCTATTGGCTCCAAGAGAAGCTGAGAAAGTATAGTACCATCGATGTAAGAGGGACAATTGCAGAGAGCTGCACAATTCTTTAAGATTTAAGATCTTGTATTACAGCTGGTATTAGCAATTTACTTTTTAAAATGTGCAGTATGTAAAAGATTTTGATGGGCCTTTTTTGTTTTCATTTGTATCTAGATCTAAATGAAATTTAAATAGTTTTCAATTTTCACTTGCATTGTGAAGCAGTGAACTTGCTGTGATATGGATGAAAAGAAAAAAGTTGTGAGATAATCTCTTAAAATTATGACGTTGACAATAGATTTTGGCAGATGATTGGGAGCTTGGTTCTGAACATATGGCATCAGGTAGAATTTCTATTTTTGTGACATGGTATCGTCATATTTCGTAGGTTTTATGTTAAAAAGAATGATATTTGACATTTTAGATCTACGGGTACACTGTGAGTACATGTGCGTGTATGTTCACACGTGCGTGCGAGCTGTGGGTGAATGTATAGGTGTGTTGTGTGTGTCCAGCTTGTCTGGTATGAATGACCAGACAAAATTTTCTATCAAACATATGTATTTTTTTTAAGTGCTGATATGCTAATGGCATACAGAAGTAAACTAATTAGTTTGAATTCTGTTGTTATATTTTACTAGATTATATTACAAAACATGTTTAGAAGTCAGTTCTCTATGTTAACTCAGTGAATACCGGTGACATATTGCATGAGCCTGGCAGCTGTTGTGTTAACTTGGAGTGACCAACGGCTGCATGATAACTAGAGCTACAATCCAGGTCCAGTATATTGATAGTTTCAGCTGTTGATGCTGAACTGAGGATACATTTTCCAAGTGAAAATTTTTTCAAATCTTTCAAATAAAAGTGGGGTTAGAAGGGAGCTTAGAGCAAGGAAATAAAATAAATGCAAGTCTTGCATAGATGAAGGAAAGGGGCGTGAATCCAAGAATCAATGAATCAAACCAAACTTGCACATATGCATGTCTACTGGTACGTCATTTAAAAAAAAAAATTCTCTTTAGTTTAATAAATCATGCCTGTTAAGTGTAGTTTCTGTGTGATTCAGAGTACACAAAAAAGTCTTCTAAATGAATGTACAAATTTATTATTATTTTTGTTTTTTCACGATCTGTTAATAAAATTACCATCCCCACTTGTTTTCACTTAATGAAAAACAAAGGGGAATCACTGATATAAGTTAACCTTCATTGATGGCAGTGTTAAGCACAAATCAATCAACCAATCCCCCTTGATTAGCAGATATGCTTGGCCATAGCTACAACAACAATGTATTTGTATTTTGTTTTGTTGTTGATTATTAACAGTTTGGTTAACCTGATAATGATTCTAGATTTAAATGCTCCTTATGGTTTTTTTAAACATATTTTTACGTGATTAAACAGGTTATTTGGAAATGTATGCCCATCATGTGACCTCATAACTCTTTCTCAAGTGAGGAGAACATGACTATAGACTTTGAAATGAAAACAAAACCATATTAAGAATCTCTTCATTGTATGATCATTTAATGAAGTGTATTTCACCTTGTGTGTTTTTGTATTTGAAAGTGTATATGTGTATGAATTTATGTACCTGTAGAAAAAGAAGAGATGGGATGAATTTATGTACCTGTAGAAAAAGAAGAGATGGGTCATGGCCAAAAACAATTTTAACTTGCAGAAACCAACGTGCGCGCGAGGGGAGACACCTGCCCGTGAAGTCTCCAAATCCCTGAGTTCTCTCCTCTTCCCACATAGCTTCGTTGCTCATGAGCTACAGCGGTCTCTCTCTCTGTCGTACACTTGCGCACGCGCTGTGAAGATAGCAGTAGTGACCCAGGAGCTACCTGTTGCTCACAATATGACACCAGCATTCAATCTCTTATCAGTATAGGTGTGAAGTGTCAGATGATCGGTCTTGAGTGCAGGTAGTTTACTAGTGAACCACCTGAGCGTGAAGTGGAGCAGTGTACTGGTAGATTACGTTCTGCTTTGTTAACCGTTCCTTTTCTTTTGTAATTTCTCCCAATCACGACAGTTTCAACAAATTTAAAATGATTTATTGAGTAAAAATAGGGAGGAACAACGGCTTTCGGACCCGAACCCCAACACAGCCGAAAACAAGGGAACCGCGTATTTTTAGTAGTTTTTTTTTTTAAGGAAAGGCGCGCAAACCAGCCAGTTTGATACCTGCGTGACGTATAGTATAACCCTAACCAACACACAAACATCTGCCAGTGAATTCTGTAGGAAGGTAAGAAAGATGGCTATCGCCCTCACACAAGGTGGCCCCCATAGGTGAGATTTCTAGTACTTTCCTACCACGGTAAAGTCATGGGACTACCTTTGCATATTTATTTATAAATATAAGTAAACAGCTACGTGCAGCTGGCTGTGTTATGCCAGTTTATGAAATGATTGAAGATGCTCCTCTACAGTGATATGGCTGCTTGTTTGTCTTTGTATGTCATACATGCAAGAAGTCATCATCATTATTTTCTATTTAACTGTCTCTAAAAGCTGTTCTGAGAACAACGATAACTAAAATCACTTTCGTGGGATGGGACCAAAGCCATACAGAGCACAAAGCAAAAGTGTTTGTGTGCCCACTAAAACAGTCCATTTTACTTCCATTTTGACAGCCGGCGTCTTCATTTCTAATTTTCTCTGCTAGTATTTATTAGGCACACTTTCACTTTCAAGCACGTGCGCACAAGAACACAAACACCTGTTCAGGATGGTCAAAGCGCTGACTGGAGGTAGTCGATATCCAGACTGAAGGTATTACTGGAAGTAACCGACACAGACTGAAGGTATTTCTTGAAGCAGCCGATACATGGACAAAGGGAATGACCGGAAGCAGCGAATACACTAACTGAAACACGGCCGGCTGACAATAACACAGAGTCCTTTTATCACAAGTTACATAATAACAAGTTGGGAGGACTTTCTTCTGTCTGATTTACAGATATTTGTAACGGTAGTCGATCAACAGAAGAAGCTTCCAACGGAAGCTTTTCCTTGCGGCAAAACTAGATGGTAAGCAAAGCAACTAAGCTTTATTTTTGGAACCATGGGGTCACACATTGCGCGATCTGTGTGTGTGTGAGGGAGAGATTCGCGCTGTATTGCCGGTGGTTTGGAGATAAACCATAAAAGGTTAACAGGGTACGCTCAAATATGCAACCATATACCCTACAAGGGTGTCAGGACAACCCTGTAGCTACTTACTCTCCCTGGGAATCAAAGGGGACGTTGCTAGAGGGAGAAGATGGGGAGAGTTCTCAGCATCGTGACGCCACCAGAGCACCACGCCGATCGATGAAAGTGAAAGGGTAATTAAGCGACATTTTCTGAGTTTGTGACAAGAAAATATTAGTATTCTGTCAATTTAGACACAGGCAGTCCGCAACTGGAGTCTGTAAATGCCGGGAAGCGGTTGCGAGTCAGACTCAAGAGCCAAGGAAGAAAGAAAAAACTATAAGGCGCCATGTTCTTGTATTAGCTATTTATAGTCCAGACATTACGGGGCTTCGTCGTTATCGATATGAATTCATCGACGGGGGGGGGGGGGGGGTGATATGGCTGGGTGAGAAAATGGGAGGGGAGTAGGTATCCACCTAGTGCCCAGGCGCATGACATAAACTATTACCAATTTAACTTAATAGCTTAAGCTAACTACCCAGCCTAACGACTTTCGATCAGACCTCCCTAATAAAAAACAAAATCTGCTTTTCAGACACATCCCTTTAATCACTGCCCAATCCAGGTCACTTACCCTGCTGCTGCTTCGGCTGAAAAAATAAAATCTCCATTACACAACCCACGCGCTACACCTGTTGCATTGTTAAGAAAAAATATTGAATTGATTCAGAGGGCCTTCTTGTAATGTTTGGAGAAAACGAAGTCCTCGCTGATTTCGTAGTTTTTGAAGTTTTAAAAGTCTTCGTGGCGCGATTAGAATTTCTCTTTCTTTCTTTCTCTTTTTTGTAGGCTGATATAAATAGCACTGACTCTTTAGCAGCCTCCGACTGAAGTAAAACTATTTGTGTGAGGGCTGACAGAGAGACAAGTATTGTCCACAGTGAGACAGTCGTTCTATGCAGGTAATGTAGGACTGTCCACTTTGAGTGAGATAGTGAAGGCAGTTTTTTTGTGAAGTAGATAATGTAGGACATGCAAATGACATCATTCGCAGCCGCGCCTACACACCGGAGGTGGCCCCCGAACTCACCACCTCCTCGCCAATGAGCGAAGGAGAAGATGTACCTCTGGATCAGACGCAAGGCCCGGACCCCCAGGGTACCCTTTGATATCTAAGGTGCGTGTGTGTTTGCTGTTAAGAGATCCTACTGCTCTTCCGAGGCCCGCCCTCCGTCCGCAGCCGACTACAACCAGCTGACGAGAAAGCACGATTCTGAGGTGATCACGTGACCCAGAAAGTCGTAGCACAGGTGAGGGTTGTCGTCACCCACCCTTGGACTTACATGTTGGATACCTGGCTCCAGGTCCCTGCCTTATTACAACTATGTAAGCGTTTTTAAAACGGTTTTAAAGTGCTTCAATGCTATATGGGGTTGAATTGGTCAAGAGCTTTCTCCTGGTGAGGTAGCAATGAGTCGTAGCCAGTCAAACATGAACTGAGCAGCAGCTCACTGAATGAACGAGCGAGAATGCTGGGAACAAGCAGACAGTGAATGAGTAGACAGCATTGAAGATTCTAGCCACTTGCCCAAGATGTCGGCAAGCTTTCTTTGCCTTAGTAAAAAGACAAGGGACTTTAGTAAGCCTGACATTTCACGAAGGCGACATGATCAGAACAAGTAAAAGTTACATAAGGGCTAACAGCCTGCGCAGAAACACACACACACACTTCCTAACACTGCGACGAATGCTAATTGAAAGAAGAGAGGAGTATTGCAAATATGACACGAAATTAAGTAGAAAGCATTCACCTTACTTTTAAGGATCAAAAACCATTTAATCCGGCTTAAAAATAAAAGAACTTAGACATATAAGCTAGCATGAGGAAATTACCCTGCTCGAAAAACCATCTCTAGTAAAGAACATTTTCACAATTATTTTTTTTAATTCTATCAATGCACTTGGTGAACTTTGCAATAGGTTCCAAGGAACACACGAAAACAGGACCAGCGAAAGCTAAACTGACAACTGATTTATACTGGCTATTCCAGAAATAGAATTCTGATTATTTTTGAAACTTGTGGCTGCGGGGAACATGGTTCCATACAGAAGGCTTTCACTGGTTGTCCAGTTGTGGAAAGACAGAACTAAGATGGAAGTGAAAGGCGGGGATGGTGCGGCGAGTGCAGACGGGAAGTGAAGGTGTCATGGTGACGCCTGTGACATGTCGTTATTATTTCACAATTTTCAGAGAAAATAAGCGTCTAGCAGGTAGACACTCCTGTGGACATAAAGAGCCTTGAAGAATATGTTTCTGTAATATTTTAACAGAAATATAAAACTGTTTTGTTTTTAATTTAAGAATGTTTTTGAGACCGAGATGTGTGTGTGTGCACGCGCGTGAAAAATCACTAAAAGTTGGAGTTCATCTGACGTTCTTCTCACATGGATATAGCAGGTCTGGAGTGGCGACAAGAGTCATTAGTGTAAGTGTGTAAGTCCACTCACTATGCATCCAGGCAACTGATGAACTGATGTAATGGCCTTCTGTTAAAATCGACATCTAAGTTGGAGTTGACAGATTTCAAAGTTGTCTACTTTTTGGTGCTCGTCCATCTGACCAAGAATAGATAACATCAAGGGGAAAACTTTGTTATCTTGATACAGCGACCGCGTGTAAGATGGGCACTTTACAAACTCGTAGGTCGGGTGTATATCCGGGTGTTTGCAAAAGACATGACTAAGAAGTGGGCGTAACGGATGGTTTCAGTTATGCACCTGTGTCAGCCTGCCAGGTAAACCAAGCGCTCAGCATTCCACACCCCTCGTCCACTTCAAGTTGAGAACGTGAATAAACATTGAACTCGCTCGTCCCACTTTGCAAGATGGCTGACACACGCAAAGACAGGTACAGTCTACCTGACAAGTCAGGGCAAAGCAAGATATGCTAGTGAAACTCTAAAGGCAAGGATGATTTAGATAAAAGAATAATAATTTAACAAGCGGTTACAGAAAATGAATAAGGCAAAAAAAAAAAAAAAAAGGGGGGGGGGGGAGAAGAGGAAGAAAAGGTTAAATGTTGCGAGCGAGTGTACCAACAACATAATTATTATTAGCTTGTTACACACAAAAGCTTAAGTCACACAGAATTTCTTTCATGGCTTTTTAAGCATACAGAGGAGAAAGAAAATCTTTCTTTGCCTTCCAGTAATAGTAGTAAGTGTTAAATTACATAAACTATATACACATTAAACTATATAAACTATATGGTTAAACTATAAGCATTCTTCTTAAAAAGAATCTTCTAAGATCGTTAAATCGAAATGTTTCATACAAATGCTGTAGCCACCTCAATCTCTGATGTTATCTAAAGGGAAGACTGTCTGCAGATGATCTAATTTCAACTTTTCATTTGCTTTACCGAATCTCGAGAAATCTCGGAGTTGATGTCATCAAAAGACTAAAAAAAGATGCATTACTTCCATTTAAAATTGAGACAGGCAAGAGATTTGTGGCGACTGGGGCTTGCGAAAAGCTTTTATCACGGACATGTAAACAAGTCCGAGCGTTTACTGTCAAACCTTTGAGTACTTGAAAGGAAGGATGACATCATGGACCTGTATGGGTGGACTGCTGTCTGTCTGCCAAGACTCCGCTGTTAGTCTCGGCGAGCCTAAACAATGAATGTGACTAAACCGGAAGCTTTGTAGTATCAAGTAGCAGTTAACTGGGAAAAAAAATATCGTCTTCCAGCAGTCCAGTAATACAAGTTCGGGGTAACATGTTTGAGACGCGACATTGAGAACTGAAAAGTCCAGGAAAATCTCGCGGTTTCTCGTTTGGACCACGTGTGCCTTTGTGTCCCTTACTGAAATGGCGCGGATTATAAATTGTTTTCGGAAAAACATGTTTGGTTTTAATTGTCTAAATACGAGTAAATCCAATGTACCGTTTATTATGTTAGTAGCATGTTTACTTTCATAACCGGGCTTACTGTGTCTTTTGGGATACACGAGGAGGTGGGCTATAGATGTTTCCAAAACTATGTCAGCTAAACAAGTGCGATCGAGTAGTTAAAAGGATTTTACTGTTCAAATTTTGAAGTGTCGTTTTTAGCTGGAAACTTCATAGGAAAGTACTCGAAGCTGCAAAGTGATGTGTTTAATCGTTCGTGTGTGTAGCGGAACAGATATTGTGTCTTGCTGCTGTCATACGCTTCCGCAGGGCCCTTCGTACGCTCGGCTGCGTCAGTCCGGTCACGTTGTTGTCTTAGTAACCGACCCCGCGGCCATGTCAGCTTCTCGGCTTAGTTCATTGGATCGTCAAGTCTATATTTAGCGACGACGTCAAGTAGGAAGTCGTCTGCTCGCAGCAGGAAATTTCAGAGACGTCCATGATGTTGCACTAAGTTTCCTAGGACGCTGGCTGAATATAAAAGTCGATGACAAAATAACTTCCCCCTCCTACTCCTTACCTGAGAATAACTCGAGGGGATCAAACTCATCGAGTCGGTTCCTCGAGTCTCTTCCTGCAGGTGAGTGACGGCGAAATGACAGCCCGGAGACGGGAGTGGTGGGGAAGACATACTTGTGAATGACGAACATAATCAAGCATGCACATGAATTAACCGACAGTAAATGTGCGGAACTGGCTTCGCGGGGAAAAAAATCTTATAAACTTCCAGCATGCATAAGGATCTTTGTCAGGATTTTCAAACTTTGGCTAGACTATGCCGCATATTCGGAATTCATTGGGGTGGGAAATATTTTGCTGACTGATTGAAGGTGCGGCGTATGGAACCTGTGAGTAACATCCGAGAAACAACTGTATGCTGCTTTTCTTGGAATGAAGTTTTCCCAGTGTCAGCCGCTGCCTGCCAGGAGAGTTTCTTTAGGATGTCGTCGCTGAAAATAATTCAGGAAACTCAACATTTCAACCCTTGCCTACAGCAAAACAGTTCCCACTTACAAGAGTCGTAAAGGTGATATTTTTGCAGTTTCTCAATACCTGTTTACTGACATCAGCGCTAACGGGAAATTCTGAAACAAGAGACACAGCTGGTTTGTCGACATCAAAACAAAACTTTCCACACCCCCACTATTAGTGTAGATTTCTCAGATAGATATATGTAAATAAAAAAAAAACAAACAAACCAAAAAACAAAAGCAAAACAAAACAAAACAAAATTGGCAAACGATAGAAATACTAATGATGTGGAGGCTGATGCCTTTGATCTTCTGTTTGTCTGTGCTTCTATCGGTCGATCTCTGCAACTGTTAGTCTATGTGGTGTTGATGTCCTTTCCTATCTCACAGTTAATGCTCGGAAATTTCTGTCTCTTGTTTGTTTTGTTTTTTTGGTTTTTTTTTTTTTTAAAACACACACTCACACTCTTCGTGAAATTAATTCTTTTTTTAAATCTGACAAGTTGTCGAATATGCGATAAATGAAAATATGTCAAATGACCCCATTATAAATTTTGCCAAATCAGAGTTCAATAACACGTTTTAGAGCGCAAGTTTTAGAAGGCATTTTAGGGAAATTTTGAAACAAGAATGACGAAATGGTCTAGGTTTCCCATTCAGATATTTTAGTATTGCGGCAACTTTATCCAGTCTTCTGATTTTATTAAGAAAGCTTGCATCTTCTTCGGAAGGGTTCCCAGGCTATATGACGAAAAGGTTCCCAGGTCAGATAAGGTAAGGTTCCCAGGTCAGATGGCATGAATGTCGTGAAAGAGGTGCTACCATAGTGACAAAAACTGAATCACAATTTTGAAAAATAACTTTAAAAATAAAAGAATCAAAGCGAATTCCGATCTGTCTTAAGAGTTATTAGCAACCTTTTGCTTAATTAAACAAATGCGGAACTAAGGTAGGAGTATTAAATGATTTGAATGCAAAGTAAACGTGATTAAAATAGTTCCAAATCTTTGCGTGGCTAATGTCTACTCCTACCAGTATAATAACATCACAACAATAAGATAATATGACAAAAACTTTATTATTATTGTAGAGAGATAAGGCGAGGTGGTGTTGAACATAACCAATCACAGCTTCAGACAAAAAACAAAAAACAAAAAAACAAATCAGCTTTACAAAGTACATCAAGATACAAACTATTATGTGCACAGCTCACATCCTGTTCTCACCCACTCCCTTCTCACACCCACTTAACTTGCAGCCCCTTGCAATGGCTGTTCGAAAGTATAACAGAGTTGGGTACTAAAGTATTTTGTGACGACTCTTGAAGTTTGAGAGTATGGAAACTCTATTCACATGGGACGAACACTAAACATTTAGCTAACACAATTATCTACGACAATCTTCCTAACATTTGCAGTCATCCGTTGCTCGCACACAGTACTCTCAGCTGTTTTTGTGTACTTGCCCACACGCTCCAAGATATTCTTAGTCCTGCGGCTCTGAATACCAAACCAGCAGACCATGGAGCAAAATATCGGTTATCTGCTCCTAACTTTATAATAGTATACTAACCTTGCACCTTTGAGCAGTGTTACAAGCATAAGTGCATAAATTATGCAGTAACTTAAAAAACAGCAACACGTGTTCATGTAGTCACATAAACATACGTACTAACGTACATGCGCGCACACACAAATGCACATTCTTACACGACAACGACATTTCAGCTGCAAGCCTTTGACAGCAGATGCGAGTCATTGGTCTGTATGTGGCAATGTTTGTATATACCTCTTCGCTGTGTCCCATGGCGGAAATGATTACAGCTTGAAAAGAGAGAACTACAAACGATGCGTGACAGTCAGTTGGTGCAGCTGCCAGTGGTAGGTTAGCTTGCCCACAAGCCCGAGCAAATCACGGCCAGCAAGTCTGAATTCTTAACACCGGTTGTCTTTATTTTTCTGTAAGTCCCATAACACCCCAAACAAACATTGATCCGCTAGCTACCTGAACAGCAGCGCCACTAGACAGCTCAGGGTGATGCCTGAAATCGGAAAGAGGGCCTTGAGAGGTGGGCGGGGAGGTGGAGGGCGTCACAGTCGTCTGGAACGGACATCGGTGGTTTGGCCATTCCAGACATGTTTCCGTTTATAGCTACTCTGGGCTATTTCGGGCAGCCACATTGATCCACGGAGAGAAGAGAGAGGGGCCGTCTGAGCACGTGTAGGCGCGTGGGTGTCTAGATGTGGCAGACGAACGGGACTATCAGAGCACCAAGCAAGAGAGTGTGTGCGTGTGCGCACGGCTCTGTGTGTCCTCTCGCTCTCTCCTCCAGTTAAAGCACATTGGAGCAGGCAAAACAGCTATTGTTACTGTAATGGGACGTAAGGAGAGCTGACAAGAAACAGATGCTGCAGCCGTTGAAAACATTTTTTACGGCTTTTTTTTTCTCTCTCTCTCTCTCTCTTGTACCCTGCTCGCTTGCTCTATCGATCGACTATTCCAGACTAGACAGATGACTTATCAGTGAAGCGCACACAAGCAGATCTCGCCGGTCCAACGCTGTAGCCAAAACATAAAGCTTAAGCTTAAGAAGCTGTCGTCAACGTGAGTGGCTCATTGTGTCTAATGAGCCGCAGTGTAGAAGGTAGAACCCAACCCTCTCATTCCGCTGCTATGACCAGTTTCTGCTATCACCTCTCCTGATGAAACGGGTATCAAAATCTGCTTTGAACTCCCTGATGAGACGGGTACCAATTTTTGCTAAGCAGCTGTTAGGTGGCAGGGGTGTGTAGGAGAAGGAAGTTGTATGTTAGGTTGAGCCAGCAACGGCAAAGTAGCCAGCCCCTTAAGGCCAGGGTGGTGAAGGCTGCTTCACAACAAAGTTTTGTTGCACAGTAAAGCGCACTGACCACCAGGCTAGGCATCCATTTATTTATTACATGTAGTGACAAGTGTCACGTGACACTGCAATAAACGAGCTGCTGGAGTGAGAGTTTAGAGCTCTACCCACACTGCCTTCACCCTTTATTTTGCTTTGAAAATCGCAGGGTAACTAAGCTCGAGACGAGATGCCATTTTTCAGAACCTGAGTGAATAACCTTTTGTTTTCTATTTACTGACATACAGGTCACCAAGGATGCAGCCAAGGAATACTGCCATCTTTACTACTGGCTGCAGCGTTGACAACATATGCGAGTCATTGATTTGAGTGTGGCGGTGTTTGTGAGGCAGTATCTGGAGAAAGGAAGATGGGAGAAGGAGTGCATTGATGTCATAAACGTATGACACCCTGTCAGCACCATCCATGGCGGAAGACAGTTTACATTTCATGTGGAGCTTAGTGGGGGCAGGGGAGGGGACAAACGAACAGCAGAAGCTGAAGGGGAGGATGGGGAGTTCATGACGTCAAGAAGGTGAAATAAAGTTTTGGGCTGGGTGTGAAAAGAGTCCGCGGGTGTTGATGAAAGCTGAGCCCGCAGCAAATATTTGACAGGTGAGTTCACGTCACACTGCTGCAGGTGTGTGATTAGCGGGGAGGGAGGGGAATAACTGGAGCTGATGGACTTAGCCGAGTTCTATCCTCAATTAAAGCAACATGGCTGTAAGGTCCTGGGCACAATCACAGCAAGTCGACACAAATCTCGCTCACAAGTTGGCAAAATCGAAAACACATCGGCATTATTTTTGAAATCGTGTATGGCATCATCTCGGAACAGAACATTCTGGACGTGTATGATCTTGGCATATTTTAGAGTGACCTCCACCACAGACCTTCAAAGGTCATCTGTGTCATCGTCGGAAAGTGAACTCTGGTGACCTTCATCTACTTGCAGAGCTTCCCTTTGACTTGCCCAGTGAAATGTGAGCTAATGTCTACAGCAAAGTCGGAGTTGCTATGTCATTGTGGCAAACAGGCCAGTTCTTAGCCCCCGCGGGGCCCGAGGCAAAGGGCATGTGCGGGGCCCTCACGCCACGATCACACGGTTTTCCATATGCCTAGTTACCATATCAATCAAAAGCGCGGGGCCCCTTGAAGCGCGGGGCCCTAGGCAGATGCCTCGTCCGCCTGCCCCTAAGCACGGCCCTGGTGGCAAACACGCTGTTTCTAAAAGCTTATCCACAATGATTTTGTGGAGTCCTCTCGGAGCGAACCCTGGGGTGAATCGGTTAATTAATTTACAGCTGTCCTGTGGCCACAACCCCATGACTACAGCACCCTCTACAACGTTGTGAGATGCTCTCTCTCTCTGTATGCTCTCTGTCTATACATATATATGCACGCATGCACAAGCAAACACACGCGTGTACACAAACACACAAGCATACTCTCTAGCACGAGCATACAGATGTTAATAGACGAATTAGAGGCTTCCCTTACTCCTATCCTCACCCACACGCCAGTAGTCACATAATTGTTCACATTCACACACACGCACACATTTCTCTCTCCTTCACCACTGCCGCCCCCGCGCCGCCACACAGACGGTGAGAGGGTCGTGCAGTGCGTGCAGCAGGCGATGCAGCGTGCAGTAGCTGCCTTGCGACAGCCTGCTGCACCCTCCTTCCCTGTCTACCTATCCTCATTTGCTGCTGATTACAGATTGATGAATGTCAAGACATTGACCACCTGGAGGTGCCAGGTGCTACATTGACCGAGTGGATCGAACAGAACCTCCCCGCTTGACCTGGCTTGTCCGATGTGATACCGATACACTCGGAGACATTTTGTCTTGTCCTTTAGAATGATGGTGTCTCGTCATCAACTCAGCCTGCCAGTCATTCTGGTTGCTTGATTGTTTGCTTAGCTAATAAGAGGGATTTGAGATTTGATTCTTTATTGCTCCAGCAAGGGTGTGAGCATGTCACTTTAGTTACACACCTTAGAAAATAAAACAATTATAACAACAATTAAAACTGTCTTCTGCAAACCCACGACAGAAAGCTGCATAGGTGTCAACATGCAGCATCTAGGAAGATATGCTCTCATATACACCCAGGCTCCTGCTCACGCATCCTCACCACATACTTCATACACACGACAAAGGAAATATTAAAAAAGAAAACATCCCCAAAAGAGGGAGAGATGGCGAGAGCGATTTTGATCAGCTGCTTCCATCATATGCAGGAGTGTGTATGTGTTTTAAAGCTTTAATCGATAGATTGACATTTACACCTGTCCAACGAAGATCGTTTTTCGGGTGCTTGGTCCTTTGCCGCTGCGGCAGACGCTGAACTTTTATTCAAGTAGTCTCCCCCGCTGACCTTTTCTGCGGGAACATTTGCTGACGTGCCCCTGATGCATGGGTGTGCCTGTCGTAGTCAGTGCCTGCAGTTCATTAGCTTTTCTTCAGTCTACGTCAAGCACGTGTGACTTTGACCTGCAGAAGGTCACCAACTCCGACCTTTTCCTGGAATTATTAGTCGCGGACATTTGGCAACATCGGGCAATCAGCAAGTTTGACACCACCATTCCCTCCTACCCCGCGAAGACAGGTCTGACTTGTCATCCGGCTAAGATGTCTTTATTCTTGGTGTGGCTGTAAGCCCAGAGGGCCATTTGTAGATGTTCTGCCGCGAGAGAAACGCGAGCTTTCTCTTTACATGCACTCAAAGAGGAAGCAAGAATTTATCACATTTCCAGAAACGTCCACGTCTACTATTACAAAATCGTGGGTTTTGTCTTTTGTATCTACCCACGGTTGAAAGAAGCACACAGGTCTGGGGATTTTTTTTACACCGCGTGTGAAAGCAGAGGCTAAAGGTCTGCAAAGGGGTGTCAGGATATACAAATGGCAGTGATGAGAAATACACCTAGTGATCCGGGTATTCACTCTTCTATTTCGTTAGATGGCGTAGCAGTTGCTAAGCTACATGCTGATGGATGGGTAGGTAGAAAAGGTGGATAGACGCCCACATTGAGAAGGTAAAATTACACACATCGAAGAATTAGATTGGGCCAGAGTAGAATTATAGACATTAAGCAATCTTACCATCATCGAGAAGGTAAGACTGGTCCAAGGTAGAACTGTAGACACTAAGACAGTCTGACCATCATCGAGAAGCTAAGATTTGCCCTCTTCGAAAAAGTACCCTTGCCTAAATTTTAAATACACGCAAATGATTCTCAGTAATGATTTAAATCATTTATACAGATCATTTTTGCTTCATATGGAGAGAACATATTTTAATTTGGGCAATAATTAATTTAGGAGTGGAAGGATTAAAGTGAAGGGCTGTGCAAATCTTTGTTGGCAAGTGAGCGTTGCTTATGATAATGTATCTTCAATAATCATGCAGTGTACTCGGCAACAACTTGACTCAATCGAATCATTTTATTGCGAACGCAAGCAGGCGCACAACCAGCTGTTGCCTGAGTTTGCCCCATCAGAGTTCATTGTGCCATCAGGACCAAACACACAGGCAAGTACACACGGACACACGCACGCACACACGGACACAGGCACAGGCACGCGCGCGCTCGCACACGCACACACACACACGTCTGTTCCGTTGTTCCAGCAGGTGTATGATGGGCACATTAGACCAGTTTATTCCAAACTTTGTAAAGACCAAGCAACCGGCCATCAGGATCAACCATGCGTCACGTGACTCAAGCAACGTTTTCAACGGGCTCACGGTGTTGTCAGATTTTTTTTTTAAGATTTCAAGATTCTTTACTCTGTCACCTCTAATGGGGTATTGAGATATTAAAAACATATCCATACATGTTCGCACACACATTCCTATCTTTATAAATAGCATTTATTATACACATACACACTCAAAAAAAAAAAAAAAAAAAAAAAAAACAGCAGCAACGACAACAGAAAATAAAAAGGAAAAGAGTGTCTACCCCTACCAGCGTTACCGATAAGCACGGACCAAATTTCGGACAGGTTTGGATTAAAAGAATTCAAGTGTCTTTTGTAAGCACTAGGCAAACGAGTATTGTGTGCTCACATGTCAGTCCTGAAAGGTAGCCCTCAAACATGTTTTGAAGAGAGATAAAAAGATTAATGGAAAATAAAAATCGGTGAATAAAAATCAGCTCGCTGCAAGCAGTCTGCCTAAAGTTTTGCGATACATATCGATCCCCCGTATCGTCACGTTACCCTCTCACCTGTATATCACTTTTACTTCCTTCTTTATTTGTCACTTGTACTCCAACTCAGACCCCCGCCAACCCCATCTCACCCCCTTCTGTCCATTTCTGAAATCTGTTTCTGAATGTATATGTTGTATAATATATCTATGTATCTGTTTCGGTAGGTTATTCATATGTGTATACTTTTCCAAGGAATAGAAAAAAAGGGCCAGGATATGGCCCCCTAGGGGTATAGAATTTTTTTTTAAAAAGTATTTATAAAAAGAGAAGTGACGGGACATACAGTACAAGAAATTAGAACAAACTTCGAGGTGAGCTGTAAAATAAATAAATGACAAAAAATAGAGATGGTTAAATAAATTGGAGAGCTGAGAGCTGAGTATGCAGTGGGGTAGCGGTCTTGAAAAAATTCCATTTGACAAAACGAACTCGTTCCGCCTCATTAATCTGTTCTATAGCGAGCGCCCCCGAGGGCTGCTGTACCGAGCCCTTCATGGCAAGTAGGTGGCGTTGTGAGGGACAGGGAGTGGTGAAGCGCGACAACTAGGTTACGGTGCCAGCATGATGAATTGGCACAGCACTCCTAAATTTAGACCCCAACATTCACGACAACGAGTGCCAGAGTCCTTGCAGACGGGAGACAATTCTCTTAGAATATCGTCAGTGGTGCGGGACAGAGGAGACGAGCCTTAAGGGATGTGGGGTGAGGGAGGAGTTGGTTTGTAGGTCTGCAAGCACGAGAAGACTTTTCTACTCAAACCTCCACCAGACTCTTTTACCGACAGTAACAAGGCGAATAACTAGAATCCACACACCACTCTTCTCTGTTTACCTTAATAGGCAAATTCAAATTAATAGTTTATGCTCTGTAAAGGCGTTTTCAAAATGAACATTTTCACATGAACATCACGAGGACAGGTCAGGCTCCCCTACCCGCACAGTTTGGAAATAGTTTGAACCTTTCCTGTTTCTCTTATAGGACTACTGGTGATGGAGTGGGGCAATTAATAAAAAAAATTAAATGATTTGGTAAAGCTCAGTGCGAAATGCTATTCCCCAAATCTAGGTGACTGCTCCCATTTTGTTCTCGAGATGCACGTGTACAGACATCCCAATGCACAGAAAGAGGTCACACTTGTTACGTGACGTTTGTACCAAGATTTGCCTAATTAACATACGGCTCTCCCATTGGAGGAAGCCTTGACAACGTAACCGTATCCAGGTACAATATTGACGTCCACGTTATTGACTTGATTCTGTGCATGGCGATGTCTGTGTATATCTCGCTAAAACCAAAAGGACGTATAACCACAGAGTTTGCGAAACACTATCTTACTTCGAGCTTTAGCCAAGTGTTACAAAAAGATCACATGACACTAATCTCGTAAATTAATGCAGCCGTAAATCTGTTACGCTATACTATGACGTCATAGAGCGTCAGTGCAAGGTGTGGGCACACCTTTGAAATAACGACTGCCCTGCTTATGTGTATGAGTGTTTGGGGCCTTGACAGATGGTCGAGGAAGTAGGATTCGATAATTTCCCATCACGCATGCTGCAGCCACTTTCACAATGCAACCTGGCTCCGGTCCCCGCTGTGCGCGCGATGTGTGTGTGTGGGTGGGATGGTATTGTGGGAGGAGAGTCATCAAGTGCACCGTGCTTTTTCGCCGTAGAGAGGATACCTTGTGTTGGGAGAACAGCAGCTACATACAGCGACCATTTCTCCGGTGGTGTTGCTGGATCGTCACCAGGATGACTTCTGTCAGAAACGATTTAAAATAAAAAGCCGAAAGCCACAGGGAGGCAGACAACGAACAGAGCACAGCAACATACTTGTCGTGACTGAGATGGAGAGAAGTTGACTGCCCTCGCTGCCTCCTCGACAACTGACAAACGGATAGCATTTCAGGGTGACGGTCACACGATGGATTCATTTCTTGTGAGTGGAATGACATAAGGGTAAACGCACTCTGGAGCTGCTGACACAGCATCTACACTCGTCTTCTACACCATCTACACTCATGCCTTCTTCCTACTCTGTGTATTTAGCCCGCACGTCGTTTACTTCACCCTACACGTCAGGTTTATGTCCGTCTACATGCCAGGTTTACTTTAGCCCACATATCAGTTTACTTTAGCCCACACGCCACATTGACTTTGGCCTATATACCGGGTTTACTTCAGTCCACATGTCAGGTTCGATTCCGCCTACATTCCAGGTTTAGTTCGGCCCACACGCCAGGCTTAATTCAGTCCGCTCATCAAATTTAGCTTCTCTTACGAGGGAGAGATTGTGTGGGAGGAGGACATAATTACCAGACTGCAAGAATCAAAGTGAAAAGACTTTTCTGTAAAAAAATTCTGATAACGAAACTAATTCCAACTACTCCAAATAAAGCAAGAGATGGAAAAAGGGGAAAATGTAAAGCACATGACAGAGAGATCGTGGGCTCCATCACCAATTAATGACTGTAAGACCTCACAGCCAACAACAGACACACATACTGACATACTGGTATGTGATACAGCCACCATCGTCATCACTATTATTAGACAAAGTCATGTGTCGCTAAGCAGTGTGAGGAGATAATAGCTACCCCCCGCCCCCAACAGCAGGCAACAGCCAGAAAATAATCAAACAGCTCAGTAGGTCACATATTCAATTATATTCACAGGATCATTCTTTTTCCATTTTATTTATATTCATTGATCAAACAGTATCACATATTTATATAATATTCTTAACATTCATAGCAAATAATGACAGTATATCAGCTATTATTAGATGTATTATGTGGTGACAGCTTGAACCTTGAACTCTAAGGCTTTCAACCCAACTCTTTAGCAAAATAATTATCTTACGTGATTCGAAGCTCGCTTTGGCAGCTTACTACTTTTTACATGATTGGAAACATTCAAAAGTGTCATTCGGTTGGATAATACAATTATACTTCAGCTGGCTTTAAAGATCATTCAGAGGGACTTAAAATATTCGAAATAAAAAATATAGTTTTATATCCAACTATAAAGAGAAGTTAGATAAAGTATTATGCTACGTTTCGATGAAAATTTCTCAAAATATTGTATCGCTCTCCCCCACCACCTAGTTATCGGCATTTCATCTTGTTGATTATATCATTCGATCACACATTGTCCGTTGATATATTTGATATAATATTATTAAGTTGGACTTTGAGATAGACATTAAAAGAGCAATTCAGCCGGACACAAAGAAAGTTATTTTTAGTGGAAAGTTTTACGGACTATTGTATCGTTAAATAGATATCGGCATTGCATCTCGTCCTCAACTCCAGTTGACTCGATATCACTCAATCACACCTGGCTGCTGATACATTATCACACAATTACTAACTGCTCACATGGACTCCACTGACACAACACCACACACAACAATGAATAACATCACAATGCCTCACCTCACTAGCAAGACATTCTCATAAAGACATTACCTGCCCCCGTGTTCACGAAACACATTTACCTGAGCTGATTAAATCGTTTTACCTGTGGATAATGTACTGGAGGAGCTTCATACGATAATCTTCTGCCATCAGATTTAAAATGGCGGAGACCATAACAAGTCAATATTAAAGGTGAGTTATACTCAGTCAAGGATGGGCGGGGGCTATTTTTAGCAGAGTGAACATGAAAGTGCATTTACAGCTCAACCGACAACTACAAGAAGATGACTGCAGTGAAGAAAGTGAACCAGGTGTGAAGTAGCCGAACACAGCCTGACCAGCTTTGTGAACAGTGAACCTCCTGGTTGCTATGTCCTGTAAGACCAGCTTTGTGAACAGTGAACCACCTGGTTGCTATGTCCTGTAAGACCAGCTTTGTGAACAGTGAACCCCTGGTTGCTATGTCCCGTATCACTCATCACAAGGACTTGATGGCCGAGGCTACATCGTGACCTGACGGCACTTCTGTCCTATTCATGAACAAGAAATCGTGACTAGGACGAGCCCCCGCCCTCTGTTGACTAAGGCTAGTGTTGATTCAGCTTTCTGTAGTCCACCCGGACCACATCCTCCACCTTAATAATGCATGCACGCAGACAAATACCACCTCTACACCACGTACACGCAGTCATACAGACCATCAACAACTCACAGACATGCACGCGCTTTGACACATGCACGCACGCACACGCGTGAGAGCCAGTCACGAGCATGCAAACACGTGGTAAGACAATCCTGATGATAGGGTGTCTGTCAGCTGACTCATCTGTCTTGTGCGATCTAGTTTTTCACCTTCGGCGAACTCTGAATAATGACTCGTCCTCCCAGCCCCCAGCAACAACCGCTTTTCCCTCCACTCAACACCGACACCATCTACCTTCGCGACCACAACAACGGTTGTCACAGCCATCCATGTCTTTGTGACACACGCTGACACACCGCCAATACGTCAGTAACAATGTCATGAACATTGCTACCTTGACAACCTTTGTCCTGTCATGGGTGATATTGGGTGTCCACGAAACTACAATAAACAAAAACATTACGCAGCATTTATACTAAGTTAAAGCAAATTGAATTTAATGTTCGTTCTGCACGTGCAGTGGATGAATATAAGTTTGTAGTCCGGTCACACGTGCGTAATGACGTCTGTCCATCTGCCCATCTGTCCATCTGAACAGTCAAGTTCGCTTCTACAGATGCGAAAGGTCTGAGTGTGTGCAAAGGTGTGACTTGCTTCTTTCTCTCGACTGGTTCAGCCTAAAGGCCCCTTGTCCACGAGTTGTTGTTTGTTTTTCAAACGGATGAGTTACATGACACTAATTCCTCTAACCTGAACAAACAACCCTCCCTCACCCCCTTCCGTTGGCAAGCCAGACGCGGTCAACACGCGCAGCCACAGGTAAAATCTACGGCGTCCAGGTGAATATATTTACGTTGTCAGGTTATAGCCAATGGGAGAGCTGCAAGCACGCAAACAAACATATCACAGACTGCAGCCATGCTTTAACATGATCTCACGATGTTGACACTGGCGCACACGTGACCAGATGTTGATATTTAGAGGCTCGTATCTGCCGCTCGTCAATATGTTAATTACTCACGTCTTTATTTGTTTCAATGAACTTTTTAATGACACTGAGCAGTCGCTCTGGTCTTTAAGATGAGGACATGCGGTGAGTAGATGGTTTGATGGCACACGTGCAGTGAGTGTTGGTCCAAACCTGTCCTCCGTCACCAACTGTGTCCGACAGTCTTTCACAGAGCCTCCTTTAGGTCGTGATGACCTCCCACAACCCCGTGGGGAGAATTATCAGCGTGTCACACGCTTCCTGCACTGAAGAAGAAACCATTAGCGAAACATCTGTTCTAAACATTCTTGGGGTTGGTGCAGCAACCCAGGCAGTTATGTCTGTTCTGTCAGTTGCCATCTGAGGTTCGTGGTGAGTTCCACTCATGTTTAAATCATTGTCATCAGCAACATCTGTGACTGTAGCAAAGTTGTGGTTTAGACACTCCTTCACAAGGTATCAACTTTATCTTATACCGCCGACATACGCATTATTCAAATCCTTCCTGAAAGGTTTTAGACCTTATCTTCTTCCTGCGACTTGAGCGGTTTCGGTTTTTTTTTTATATATACAAAGGCAGCATGACTACTGAAGGTGTAAAGTGTAAGGCAAAACTTGCTAAATATAACATATTTTATGAGAATTATGTTGTAAATAAACACAGGACTGAGCTACGCAGACTGAAGCTGAGGTTAAGTCATAAAAAACGAAAGACGGCAAAGGAAGGAGATACAAAATTGAGGAGATATATATGTTACACTTTTCCAACCTGTCATGCAACCTACTTTTTTCTTGCTGCAAGGACTCTTACACCGTGTCGTGGGTCACTATTAATGCATGACATCGCAAACAGGAAATATTTTCAGTGTTTAATGTAATAAGAGTTCCTTCTTCTGTTCCCTAATCTCTGATGTTTCAGTCCATTTGCCGGTCTCACATTAATAATCTAACAATGATAATGATCGTCATTTGTGAAATTGTAAAAAAAAAGTGCAGTAAATTTCCATTTCCTTTTATTTTGACATTCATCCGTTACACTGCCTTTCACATGTCGGTAATAATTTAGGGATTTATCTTTCTATAGTCGTGAAGTTCAATGATGTGAAAAAAACCCGGCGGCATCATGGAGGTTATTAGTAAAGGACGCTGTCCACATGGCGTTTAAAGAACATCAAAAATCATTTGAAAATTTCCTGGTTGGATAAAAGAATTCGCCTTGGTTTTGAGAAACTGCAAGACCCAAACGTTTCTGAAATCTTAACGGCCAAAGCTGGAGGTACATTCGCTGTGAAGAACTTGGGGGAGGAAGAACTGCGATGAGGACATCGTCACTGGAAACATCAAGATGTGCTACTTTCAACGGCCCAGGTATGCTAGGGTAGTGCAAACGAATGTTGGAAAGACCTGCTAAACTTTCAGACCCTAACATCCTTTAGAACAAGTATATTAAAACAATCAACCTGCTGACCTACCAGTCCCCAAAGTCTGAAGGGAGGAAAGTCACTTGGTGTTGGCAATGTCCTGATCAAGCAGGGCGGGAGGTTTCACTGCTCTGAGCTATAAAGAGAACAGAAAGAATAGACACACTCAGTAATTATACCCTTTCCAGAAAAAGGAACACAAAACTGCGAGAACTACCGAATAATAAGCTTAATAATCAACGCAAGTACAGCCATACTGAAAGTAATATAGAATTGCATCAGTCCTACCACGAAAGGGTTGCTAACAGAAGAACAGGATGGCTTCAGACAGGTGAGTCGATACTGAAACATAAAAGATGCTTCTATCACACATTCCCACACTTTAAAAATGCTTTTAACAGAGTCTGGCACCATAGGAAATGGCATGTAAACTCAACATCGAATAGTGTCTCGTCCAGGTCATCGAGGCGATGTACAGAAGCTCAACGAACTCACGGACGAACTGGCTGACTAACCTTAAAGAGTGGACTGGTCATCTTGTGCAGGGATTTACCTTTTTCTGTTATCTAGGCTTATTTCTAAAGACAGATTTCGAGACTTACAAAATAAATGGAATAATTAAAAAAAAGCCCAAACAATGGTATACACTAAGATGCCAGCTCAATAAAATGTGTAACTAAGACTGACTTTCTCACACAATTATACCTCTTATGGTATTACAAAGTCAAAATATTTTACAGTCATTGCAGAACCCAGTTGGTTTACATGGTATTGACACTTATAGACATTGTAAAGTATAACAATTATTCGTGACACTTTATATAACATTGTAAAATTATTAATTATAATTTCTATGAGGGTAAACCACGCGGCATCCAAAGTCCACTGGTGTACACCACCTAAAGCCACGATCAGCTGCCATGTGATCTCATTATCACCCTCGACAATGATTGTCCTTACATATCCTTTGTGCTCACTACCAACAGGGCTTAGCCTGGCTCTCCAGTGAGTCCACACTGACTCCTAGACTGAGTTAACTGGTACACAACAACTGTACACAGTTTACATTCTCTCTGTGTGTCTGTTTGAACGGAGGGAGGAATAAATTTACCTTCCTCGGAATTAATGTGACAAGTCTGAAACAATTCTCAGAGTTCGATGGAATCAAACTGCAGAATTCTTTCGACTGACGCAACGCAGTGACTGGTGGGGAGACAACTCTAAAAACTCGCGTGCTTTCTGCCCAACACTGGCAGATCCCTTGAGCTCTTCGTCAACCTCCCAGGCGGCCAAGAACAAAGAAGCCTGTGGCAAAAAGCACCTGAATGCACAGAAGGAGGAAGAATGTGACAGTAGACCGCCCGAGTTATCGGCCTTTTCGAACCAACAGCAGCGTCTAATTTGTCCCCTTGCAGTTGGCCGAACAAATATGTCGAGCATCAGACAGTGGACCCAGCCCGCGCACAAAGCCCAGGCTGCACGTGAAACCTGCTCTTTGCCTCGCTCTTTCAAAAGCCGCCCAGAAGGTTGGAGGGGCCGCCGTGGACGGACGAAGACGATTGGGGATGCTGAAGGTTGAGGACCGCACTCAAGGGAGGTCATCCCGAGAATGTGGACACTGATTAGTCCGCCTTGGTCGTACAAGCCTCCGCTAGGCGGCGGTAGCGCTCAGGTTTCAATGGAGACGTCCTCTACAGGAGGGGCCGCCTGTCCCTGGCATTAAAGAACAAGAAAATAAAATGTCGGGTAATAACAGTATGCATGCATCGGCGTGAAAAAAACTCACAGAATATCAATATCTTATTAATGTCAGTCAAGGCGCGATGGGCAATGTCCTTTTTCTCCAATTCCTGCGCCAGCTGTATAATAAAATCGCCTTTTTCCGTCTGAAGTAATCACTTGTTATAATAGCAATATTGATAAACTTTTACAACCTTATAAAATTTCTAACGACTGAACCCTCCAACTCGAAAATCAAACAAGTCAGAGCACCATCTAAATAGTTTTACTGTCTACATCTGGCAGTAAACCTGGTATATGTGGCCACTCTATGGTATACTTAGCTCCCTCTCAGCGATAAGCAATCACCACATTCGTGTATCACTAACCATACTTTTGGTAAAAAAAAAAAAAAAAAAAGAATAAAAAAGCAAACCCCTAAGCACATTCTTGGTGATTATTGAGAAGTGGTCATGTCTAGTCAATCACTGCAAACGGAAAATCTCAAGAAGACTGACACAGAGACGAGAGAGAGGGAGAGGATGAGAGAGATGGACGAGTTTGGTCTCCATAGGGTGGTAGGAAGGAGTAAAGAAGGAAGAGAAGAAAGAAAGCTCACACCACCGAGTGTGAAAACATCTTCCCCGAAAAAGGTTTGCATCACTTATCTCCCTGCTTGTCTCGGTCGCGGGTTGTCTTTTCTCTGTCAAGCCAAGAGTTTGTGGATGAGGTATGGAGAATGCTTCCCACAGTCTTCTGCCAAGGTATACATAAAGAACATTATAATTGCTCCTGTCATCACATTCACTGACAATGAAAACCTCTCACACAACCCCTTTTGGATTTTAAACCCAGAGAGCTGTTTGCGTACCAATTATTTGTTTGCATATTTTTTGTTTGTTTGTTTGTTTGCTTGCTTCTTTATCTCACTCGTTTGTTTGAAGTTTAGTTGCACATTCTCTTCAAAAGGATGTAAAGTTGTTTATCATCTCCAGATAAACCTATAACCCAGTGGTGTGCTTCCTGAGATTCATTCGTTGACTTCCGGTGCAGAAGGTTATCACAGGCTCATGAGGTCGGTGGTGTTGTCAGCGTGGTCGCCTGTTGCCCACCAGGACACCAAGGATCAGATTATCTCGCGATTCGAGATTTTCTTACAGAGCTCGCTACGCAGAAAAAAATTGAACATTCAACAGGATATATAAACATCTTCTCGTGTTTTCGACTTTTAAAAATATCTGCTAGCGTAGGAGGACAAGATTCCATTACAATGGTTGGAAGATCAAGGTCTGTGTTTAGACGAAGACAAGCAGAAGCAATCTCTTACAAAAATAGGATGCATTGTAAGAGAAGAAAAACAAAGGTCGGAAGACAAGTTAAATGTCTTGGGATTAAGTTTTGATAACTGCTGCTGAAGACATGGTATAAGAAGCCAAAAGGAAATGGCATACAGCTTTCTATAAATAAATTTTATCACAGGAAATCAACAAAATAGTTTCTTTTTCACCGCAAGCATTTCTGCAATTCTCATTTGCTCATTCGAACGTGTCTTTGTTATTTCATGGAAACGATTTAAAATTCCAGCATTATCTGATCGCATCTGCTATTTCATTTCTTTTAAAAAAGGAAACAGGACTTTCGTGTTTTCCCTTCGCCTGAAAAATGTTATTCCATGAAAAGAGGTTAGATTGTAATCATGTTTTATTTCTTCCGATATTTCGCAACCTCTGCAATGTATTTCTTTTTTTATTTCTTTCACTTTCTTTCTCATCTCCTCTGTTCTTTCTTTCTTTTTTTCCACTACTTTTCCTTGTTTACCAGAAACAACTTCCATCTAATTTTTTATCCGTATTTCCTTCAAACATTGAGTCTCTCTCTCATACACCAGACTGCCCGGACACACACTCACTCTCCGGTGGAAATACACATGTCCCTAAAGGTACACCGCGCTACTGCGCTTCACGAACAAAACAAACAAGGAACATGACCTCAGCCGACCTCGGAAGAAAGGTCAGCGTGCTCCGGGAGTGAGTTACGCTCACTGCTCGGTGATAACAAGGTCGTGGCCGCTTCTAACGCACATCTGTAGGTCGGGGTCAGAGGTGAATGTGTGCGAACATCGCGGTCGAGCACACACGCTGATATTCAGGTTTGCAGCCACTTGAGGGGAGAGGGTGGTGGCCTGACGACTGCCCTGTTGTGTCACGTGCACGTGTGCGTCTGCGAGGTCAAGGCTAAACAACAGGAGAGTGCATCCACCGCACAGCCAAACGATGGCGGACAGACACACGTGATCCAGCTTCACACACCATGCGCCGTCCTTGCTAATCATACTACGTCACACACACTCATAAATACATGCACACTCGCCAACATATAATGTGCTACCATATTAGATATGATTAAGGTTGTACAACAACAAACAAACACAAAAAAAAAAAATACAGAACAACAAAAAGAAAAGAAGCACGAATAAAGGATTGAAAAGGAAGATTCAGATTAAAAAAAAAAACATTAATGGCTGTCAGGGTCTGCAATAACAGTCTTTCACCCTCAATGTGTTGAGCGGACCGCCATTCAGAGAATCACATCAGTAACTTGTGTCCAGCCAGTCGTCACGATGAGATCACTATCGTCTCGCTTGACTGACTCCACACCGGTGGCGATGGGTGCACTGACCAGATAGCTGCAGCCAGAATCAGACTAATGTCCTCCAAGCAGGAAACTTTCCAAGACTGCGAACTGAATGTCTCCCTTCTTATCTCCAAGCTGCTGGCGGTTTTTTGTTTCCCTCCTATATTTGCAGGACATTGAATCGTGTTTGATAACTATTAAGTGAGCTGTGTGAACATTATTTATCAGTTTGCAAACAATTCCGTCGAGGATTAGCACATTGGAGATGACACCAGGTGTACCTTGCAGCCAGGTGGTGCAGTATAGTCTGTCCTGAGGCGGGTACATATCACGTGATCTCATCTATACAGATGATAAGACTGCATGATGACTGGGGTGGTCTGTGTGGAGACTTAATAATGAAATTCATCAGTGTGAGGCTTGTCATCATCCTCCTTATTTCAGCCTCAATTGTTGCCATCTGTCAGCCTGATGTTTGCCTCCCAAACCACTGTATCCGAATCCGCAGAGGTACTTTTTTTTCGGGGATTGATATTTCTGGGTGCAGGCAGGTAGAATGTTAGTACTGGCACCACAGACAGGATCTGTTAGCAAGACGACCTGAGTTTGTCTGCTGCTCACATTGTTACTTCAACCATGGTGTGGGGGAAGGACAGTGGAGGGAGATGTCAGAAGTAAATGTAGAACCAGAGTACACCAAGTCCCTACTGTTTTGTATAAACAAGAAAACAAAGACATCACGTACACCATCAGCACCCCCTGCACGTGGAGTCGGCACCTCGCACACAGATTGTTTCTGTATTTTTGTAAAGCACTGATCACATCATCCATGTTCTTTATCAGCATCGTGTGTGTGTCTAAATCGCATTGTATTAGTCACCCCTTCCTAAACGATTTATTTTCAAGGCCAGCCAGGTCACTGGGGTTCCGCGAACTGCTAGATAGCGACAGTCTTTTGCATAATTTACTATTTGCTCTCCCTGTTTCCCTCTCCCTATCTTCTCCCCCATATCTCTGACCTCATACCCGAGCTTGTCATTGCTTACACCGCTCACCAGCAGACACCCCAGCACGGGTGGCCCACCCCAGCACGTGCACCAGGCTCTGTTTACGAGTGCTTGGTGGAGCTGATGTGTGTTGACACCAAAGCGGAGGAAGCTCTTCTGGCAGTGACGTGTGCTGTGTGCAGCATTAACCTTTGAACTCGCCAAGCGCTGCTAGCTGCTGTGTGTGAAGTGCTGAATGCACTTACGTGCTTATCGCCGCCTCCAGACCAACCGTCGAACTTGTCGAAATGTGTGTGGCTACGACCGAAACCAAACAGAAACTTTGCTGTACAGTATCAATGTCTCATGGCTGGTGTCGGCACACAGGCAGGTAGGATAGTGAGTGACCTGTGTACAATCATAGAAATGATTTGTGAGTGTGCCATCTCATTCTAACTCTTGTTAATTGTTATTAACAGCTTATTCGCGAGGAGCACATCACAAGCGGGGAAGGTGCGAGGGTGGGTGAGTAGTGGGGAAGATAACCACGATTTGTTCGTTCCTCCTACCCTCCCCCTGGTTTCGTTTCTTATAGATAACCCTCTCACTCATAGGCTATTCTCTTTAGGTGCATCACAATTCGGTCTGCGTACTATTTTTATCGTTCGTTTGAAGCCATCCAAAAGAGCTTTGAACGAGCAAAAAAAGAAACACCCACACACCAATCATCTTCCCATAAAGCAGACGGAAGTTCCTGTCACCTTTGATGAAGATCTGAGAAATGGAGGGAATTTACATAGGATTACTACAGATACACTGACACGTCACCACGGACTACTTTATGTATGACATGTCACGCCAAACAAGGGAATCGACACATCAAAACAACATTGCAGGTGCCTGCGTGACCACAACGGCAAAGAGTGACGAAAGCAGTTTAATGACCTCTTACCCCAGAGCACGTGAGGATCGTGACAAACGAGCTCAGGTGTGTTTGTGCGCACGCCTGCGTGTCCTACCCTCCCCATTCTACAGATTGTTCCAATGGCTGCATTTATCAACTTTGCTGTAACCATGGACAGTTGACAGAAGGACTTGCTGTTGTCCTGATTTATTGCAAGAAATCAACTGTCCAGCATTTTGAGGGAGGTTCAGCTCTCGTCAGACCCTTGGCCTGGACCGGTCGTCGGAGGGACTAGACAGATGCAGCAGCACAGAAGGTTTAGCCGCTGGGGAGGCTGTCAGGTCTGGCATGGCGGGGTATGTTTGGACTGTGGTAATGAGGTCGTTCTGCCAAGCTGTGCTTGTCCGAGGGACAACAAACCTGGTCACTCAGTGGGCCACACAGGCTTTGATCGAATCCCATTCAGTGCCAGCGAGCTTTTACAGTTCATGTGTGTTAGTTAGAGAGAGCAAAGAAGAGAGTGTGTGGGTGGATGTGGACGAGAGGGAGGTGAGGGAAGAGAAACAGTGACCTCGTTTATGAACTTTTCAACACCAAGAGGGAGGGTTAAGAGCGAGACGGGGGACATTACCAAAATATAGATCGCTTTCCTAGAAACAGCAGTTACCTGTCCAAACCTGTTTCTCGGGCAAAGTAAACGAATCGAGTGGTGTGGAGGTACCTGTTGCCCTCTTTTTTCCACTTTCGTTTTGCGCTGGTGCTGACCCAGATGACGTCAGAGCCTAGCTCACGTGACCAACGTTGACGTCTGCGACCTTGACAAAGCTGCTGTGATCAGCAGGCAGTCACAACGGTGGAAGGGCGGAACCTTTGATTTGCAAGCCACGCCCTTACCTGTACAGGTTAGAAATGTTTGACAGAACCCTGTCACGCTTTTCGTCAAGGGGATTTAATCCGCACGTGAGCGCGCGCAGATCAAAGGTCAATAATGTGGCGTGATGACGTCAGTGAAGCACCTCGCCCTGAGTGAGCACTGCTCACTGAACGAACTCGTACACCTGAGTTCACGAACTGCAGTAAACAAACAAGAGAGGCTTATTATTTGCTAAATACTGTAATAAAAAGGAAGTCGTTACCCCCAATGATAGGAGGCTATTCCGACTGCGAATATTGCATGCTTTGTCTAGAATTATTTTTTCCCTTCAACTGCCACTACGCTGGATTTCTGCCAAACCACAGACTGTTATAAAATACTTTTTCATGTGCAGGTGATATTTAGAGCAAACATCCGCCTTGAGTTTTTGTATAGTGGTCTTTCGCATTTTTCCGTGCGTGGGTTAGATAACTAACGGACAGAAAGAGTCGCCAGGAAAACTAATAACTCCAGTAGTTCGCTTCCGATAAAAACCGAAATATTTTTTTTATACCTCTTTGTGTGACTTTACCGCCTCGCCACATCAAAGAGCTCTGGGGACGGGAGGAGGCTGCGAGATGGGGGTGGCTGTGGGGGTAGTGCGGGGTAGAAGAAACGAGGAGTAAGGCAAGAGTAACTCGAGCAGGCAAGTCACGGGGGGTGAGTAGGATCATACATTCCAAAGACTGTTGAGTTTGCTTGCACTGCTGTTCAAATATTGTCCTAACAACGTGTCAGGGTGGGTTGACTTTGATAGTGAACAGAACTCTTACATTTGGCTTGAGGCCTGCTGTCAAGGACGAGGTTCCAAGGGAATGACAGACGGAATCATAAATTAAACTGTTTTCGAACCTTGAGTTAGCTCACCACTGTATAAATCACTGTACAGGTACACTACTTGCTTCTGTTTTTGTGGTGTAAATTAGACTGCAAGGTAAAGGTGCATACCAAAATGATTACTTTCCCACATTTTTTAAAAACTGTGCAAGAAAAGAAGCCATCATTGTTTAGTGTCAACAAGTTTCTTGCACTCCTCAATTAGCAATAAAACGTTAATTGCTTTCTAATGCAGTGATGGAGACATTAACATTATGACTTTCTTATTGCCATGTAGTGATTATTTTTCAAGAGCCAGTACAGTCAGCTTTTCCATGGCAAGCACATGAGTGTAGGAACCGGCTGAGCTGGGCCTCGACACCAAAGGACATGCACTCTAGACTGAATGACACATCTTTACCGTCACTCCATACTTGACCTCTGCCCTCTGCAACCGTCACCGTCGCGCAGGGTCATCGGGACAGGATCAACGACTCTCTTCCCAGCAAGCTGTTTATGAACACTCAGAAGGAAGCTTCAACAGCAGGCGACCGTTAAGTTTGACATCTGCATCTTCGGTTTGAAGATGATTGACTGTTTGTCTTTTTCTTTATTTGTTTTCCTCCTGCTTGCAGGCAAAAGCCGAGTGTATGGCTTTGCATACCACGGACTGGGGAAAGTGGAGCAGGTGTAGAGACAGGTTCCACTGTCAGCTGAGGTTACCGTTATCAGGGGAGGGTGCGGGGGGTTATCGGGGCACAGACGCCACACAGACAGTGGAACCTTTCGAGTTTATTTTAAAAATCATTTTTCGATAAGATAGGAGAGAGAATGGGCCTGTTGTCTGTATTCCAGTCAATGGTGACCGACATTCCCCAGAGAGAAAAGGTTTTTAGGGAGGAGGAGGGAAAGGGGGAATAGTGTTCACAGAATCAATGTTAATTAACCTTTGGTTTTGCTTACTGGTGTTGGGGTACCAGCATGAGAAGGTGGAGGTGCAGAAGTGAAAACATCGTGGTTTGTTGTCTTTTGTGCATCGAGCTCGCGTCCACAAGGGGAATACGCTTTGCACATTCAATAATTATAATTATTATTTTTTATTACTGTAGTAAGAATCGGGTGTTTTGGCTCCAGATCTCTTCTCATGCACCTGTTCACGAACTGATATCCCCATCTTTATACGTCCATGGCTCGCCGTTTCCTCTCTGCCCTGGAGTAGCGGGGAAAGAGAAGATTCCCGATGGGCGGGTGAATTAGTGTGAAAGGATGAGCAGGAGAGTCTGTTGCTGTGAAAACCATCTGAGAGACCAGACTCCTCTCTCATCTTAGCTAACATCTTCCTTTTATGAGGCTGGAGAGTGTGGATGCTAGAATTAGCAGCTCTACCACGGCCAAGTTGAAGGCCTTTGCCCTCACCTACTTCAACTCCTCGAGGACTCAGCACCTGTGGTGTACGAGGTGACAATACCTGTGATGTTATGAGGCTCGGCATCGCCATCATCTTACCTGCAATTCACCTTCAGGAGAAATGGTTACCATGTAGAGAATATCGCCCGGAAGATTGTCTTTCGACCTCCATTGTATCTTCAGCTGCTCTTGATTAACAATTTATAAATACTACGACACTGATAAATTTCAAAGCCATTCACATTTGATCTTTACTCTGAGCTTCGTCATGCTTGATATCACACACACAAACACACACACACATACACACACACACACACATTTCACTCTCCTTGCGACTTCTTCACGCAGAACAAAAGTACAAGTCGGTGTGAACGTTTTTAGACTTTTTAATTTTTTTCTTTTCTTTAATGACACCTCTGCCAAGAAACAGAGAAAAGTTGAAAAAGCCTCCTTTGCAGGCCGGCTAGTGTATGTCCGCTGACAATAGCATTGATGCATGTTTTCATGACACTGACATCGTTTACGAACC
Source organism: Pomacea canaliculata (assembly GCF_003073045.1). Classification (NCBI taxonomy): domain Eukaryota; kingdom Metazoa; phylum Mollusca; class Gastropoda; order Architaenioglossa; family Ampullariidae; genus Pomacea; species Pomacea canaliculata. The sequence goes on along the minus strand of NC_037595.1, from coordinate 1,525,375 downwards.
AGCCACACACACATACACACTCATCAACTCCATTCGTAAACAAGAAAAAGTTAAACCGCTCTAGAATTAATACATATTTATATATATAGGATGGGTGGTGCTAAATGTAATCACCACTTATTTTTTAGGGAGGTGGAAACAAAACGACAGCGATTTTACAAAAATAAAACTTGCACAACTATGGATAGACTTGAAGACTAAGATTATCTGGAAATTTTAACACTTTCCTTCGAAAAAAACCACATTCTTTTAGTAAACTGCATTTAATACCAGTCTGTTAACAATAACCGGAAAGCAAAGGTCTGCGACACAGCGATGTATATATAATATAGAAAATATAGAGGAAGAAGCAGGATCGGCATGTCACAGGCTCTGTTCACAACTGTGCATTGTTTGTTCATTCCTATTTTTCATATACTGCCAGAAGTTCACTTCTGGACACGCCTAAGTGTTTTCAGAAAATATACATAACCCTAAAAAAAGGGGAATGGGAAATAATTCGATCACATTTACATATAGCAGCTTTTCCTCAAAGGGATGCGTTTCTTAAAGCTTTGACACACACAGATCGGGGGCACTTTCAGGAGAAACAGAAGACACACAAGTACTAACATTACACAAAAATGATTTTCAACTAACTACCCACTGACAAGACTGTCCAACGACCAGTGATCCCTGTCTCGCCGCCTCCATGCTGCACAACAGTGCCTCCGTGGTTACACCGTGCGCATCAACCCTCCCATCTCCTCACATTTTCTCAGGCCTCCCTCTGGAAACATTCAGACAGGTTGCGCTCCTATTTTTTTTTTTAACGGAAATGTCTTTTGCTAGCCCTCAATAATGAGAAAATAATTTGTTTTCCTTCCATCAGTGCTTGTCAAGTGACGCCTATGCCAAGGACAAAAAGTACTGGGTGGCAGTGATCATTCATTATCGATGAACTATGTGAATGTTCAACAATCGTTCACTGCAAATACTCTATTTCCACAGATGTTGCAGGTCGCTTTGTGCAGTGCGCGGTCCGGTTAGCGCCTGCCACCAATGCAACGGATTGGATGTCCTGGGTTCAGATCTCGTGTCGGGCACGCTGTTCTTTGTGTGCAAGTGGCATTTGTTTACAGGGCTGGCTGCCTTGCCATGATCTAAACTTAGTTGCTGACTCGGTGTAAAACACCAATCCTCCCCCCCCCCCCTTTGTGCAGTGCACTAAAAAATAGTGGAGGGTGGGGGAGAGAAGTGAGATTGCGAAGGGGGCGGCGGTTGTGGAGTGACGAGAGAGATCCACTGGAATCTGTGGCCAGGCTTGAATGGGTTTTGAGCAGAAGATGGCGGCACCCCGCACAAAAGCTGTTGCTATGACAACGACACGCGATGCTAAGAGAGAAAGTCCGATGTGGGGCAGCCTGCACCGTGAGCCCTGTCACCGTTAGTAACGGCCTGCAGACTGTTTGCACTGCAAATCGAACTCCTACATTTGTCGTGATGAAAGCACACCCTGTCGCCTCCAACTGTCCACGCTGGCTGTCGGCTACAATCCTGAGATACAACTGTAACAGCCGTCACCATGCTCTTCCTTCTGCAAACTGACTTTGTGCGCCTAACGACAACCATTTCGTCTAAAATAAACAAAATACCCCAAGACAATTGAGCAGGTTTAGAAAAACATTTAAAATGTCGGTTTAACGGCGTCTTCATGATTCGGGTAGTCATCTTACCCTGAATATCATCACTCAACCATACGACTGCCGGCAGTCACAGGTCAGCTGCTGTTGCCTTGTCTACCCGGGAGAGGAAAGGGGATTTTTCTCGAGACTGGTGTGGAAATACAACTCAGCTAGATGATACATGGGTGTGTTGGGGCGGGGAGACTGGGGTCAGATGACACAAAAAGATGATTAGCGCTTATTTATTCGCCTTGACCGTGAACTCGCCAGTGAAGTTCAATCTGACAGTCGGCGACTGTTGCATCCTCACTGCAGAGACCTGGATACAAGTCAACTGTTCACAAGCATCAGCAAGAATGCCGCGAGAGGGAAGGGAGCGCAAGTGGAGCAGTCTGTCTGCCAGCAGTGCCTGGGAGCGCGAGTGCGTGCGAGCAACAACGAGGTCTGGGGCAGGCTGCATGTGTCGGTACCAGCCAGCAAGTCCGAGGCCGGCTGCACGATGCTGGGCGCTGACTTGAGTTGTTTTTATTTTTTTTTCTTTCTCTCAACATCAAACGAATGCTAATAAAAGCTGGAAAGTTTTGTCATCAACATTTCAAATCGTTCCGCTTTTATTCAAAGTGTTCTTTTGTCATTTTTTTAAAAAACAATATTAGCAAAGTTCCAAAAGCTTCATTATCAGAAAATGTTTATCCACATACAGTCACACCTTCTGAGGTTAAAGTTATCGGTAAGACGTCTTGCATGCAGGTTGAAGAAAGAGTTAAACTAAAAAAGCTGGCAAGAGCATCGCAGGATTATATAACTCATCACAGTGCGAAGCAAGACCCAGAAGGTAGAAAAACCTTAGAGAAGGTTGAGAAGACTGTATAAACGCCAAGCTCAACTAGGGAAGGGGTAGGGGGAAGGGAACATATTTATCCCGTGGGTGGTTAAGCAGTGGTAATACATCGGGTATTACATCGGGTACAGCCTAAGATCTTCCATTATGCACACCTAACACCATTTAGGTCCCTCACGCAGGCAAACATACATACACTGGCCTTAAAGCTCAAACATTATGCTTGTTCCAACACTATCTTGCTCAATATCAATCTCCAGCCAACATGTTAGGGGTCAAGTAGCTGAGTTCACAGCCTCTCGCTTTTCCCGTGCTTAGCGATACATGCCATGACTCACAACAGATATGCCAACCCTTGCCTCACACACAGTACTGGCACCCAAGGTGGGAGTAGCTACCCCCACACACCACCACCACACAAACAACTGTTTTCACGACTGGGCCAAAAGCTCAGTCATTGTAAAGCGTCAATCCAACCCACAGCAGTCACAGAAGTGAGCTTTGCAAGTACAGAGGATGGAGTACAGCGAGAATATCCCCTCCATGCTTGTTAGCGAGTCAGATGTATACCGGAGGAATCCCCTATCCCCCTCACGTGGCAAGACGACGACTAGCAGACATGACATCACATGACCTCTCGCACGACGAGTGAACCCAGCTCTGGCAACACGGTGTCCAACGACCTTCAACCGCTGTCATCAACATGCACGAGTGAATATGTTGAGGCTTTAAAAGATAAAATGCAAGCTAGGAAACATCGTGAAACAAAACTGAAAACCCTGGGTAGGACACTTTAGAAGCTCATTTCCACTTGCTGACACATCTGGACTTGGAACAAGTCTGATCTTGGGACAGACATGATTTCAGCCCTCAGTTCCACGACCGTGTAAACACTTTTGTCGGGCTTTTAGTGGTTTAGTGGAATTCAGCACTTAACTGGCCACACACATAAATTGACAGACTACAAGAATCACAGATCTCCATACACTTCCAGCCAGTAAACTAAGCCCTCTCTCTTTGCACGAGGACTGCAAATACAACACCCAAGAAACCCACCAAGAGGGAAGTGTGAGAGTTTTGGAAGGACCATTTCAAACACCGGTCAGGAAGTGAAATAGCTGACAGGTGAACTATTTACAGCCCTTTGTGATCGGCTTTTCAAGTGACTGCCTCTGACAATGAGACATCAGCGCGTATCCCAGCGATTGATGAAGCCAGCTCACCCTTTGAGGTAAAGATAACCTGGTGACAGGTGGAGTGAGTTATCGCGGGGCCTCCTAGCTACCCCTGCGCCTTACTTTGTCATAGGAGACTGTCACTAGTCTCCAGTGACCTTCACTACAATCCTATACTCCAACATGCAATACTGAAGGCGAATAGAAACAGGATTTCCTTCTTATATTAATAGATGTGCTGATTTGTGCACATCTCAAACCCGCTGGGTACATTTGCTTCATCACCTGTAGGGATCTTACTCTCACAAAGAAATTGCTGCATGACACAAAGACTCAAGTCACTGAACAGTATCTGAACAAACAACACAAGGAAATGCGATAAACAGATTAGGAACAGCGCTGCCATCCCACAAGTAGTTTGACAGGGAAATTGCTGAGCTATTCTTTTGAACACAGGTGTAAACAGTCTACACAGCATATACTTTCACAATTCAAAAATAGTCTATGAAACAAAAAGCATGTCTTTTTTTTTTTTTTTTTTTAAAGATATCAATTCTATAAGTAAAACATGAACAAGTCTAAAATTGATTTTATTTGCAAGAAGGGTGAGAACCAGAGAACAAGCTTTTACCCACAGAAAAATAAACATGTTTTATCACACAGGTTACTTCCCCTCAAGTTCCTAACGAGTGTAATTTGAAGACATCAACATTGCTACAATGTAAACAACAGAAACAATTGCTAGTGTGGTTTTTTATGACTATACACACTTGAGATAGCTCGTCACAAAATATCAATTTGTTTTGTAGGAGAGAGGGAGAGAGAGTGGAGGTTGTAACCATTCTCTGTACAACCTCACAATGCAGTAGACATCGAAAGACGTGGCAAGAGAACTGATGAAACAGCATTTGCATACACAACAAGCAATGGCTATTCAGTTGATCAAAGCAACTGCCCTGATAGTACTCTGGATTTACATACACTTGGCCTGGAAGAGCAGCTGGCTCACATGAGACAATTCTCAAGAAAAAATAGTTTTGCATTTTTTTTTACCTCCAATTATGTACAAGTCGCCTATCAAGTGGGTAAATCTGATCAAGATTTCTCTCTTGTGTGCAAATGGAAAGCTTTGCTTTAAGGCATGGAGGACCCTGCCTACATACAGATGCATGCAACCACGCAAACACATGCACACACACACACAACTGTCTTTTTCACAATATTTTGTGAATCAAGTTGTCAGCTAGTGGAAGTCAAACAAAAACTATTTACATCAAGTGCCATAATACCACCACCAATCAACAAGGTCTGTTTGCTTTCTGCAAGCATGTAGTGAGATATACATTATACAGCCACTAACTGATTTGCAAGAAAAATACACAAAAATGTCTTACTACATGCAATTCTTACTAGACAGAATTTCAAATCATGCTCCTGTCTTTTAATTGTGGTGCTTTGTTTAAATTTGGAGTGGGAATTGATTCCCACCTATCTATATACAGACTCAGTTGTGACCTCTGCCCAGTTCACCACTCTACACTTTGGTAAAGGTAGTGGACACAGCGTTGACAGGCAGCAGGTAATCACGCCACAGAAGTAGTAAACAAACTGTTGACTTCTTACCCAGAGCAACATGAAAAGAAAAGGGAAGGAGTGAAAGATTGGGTCAGAAAAGACTAACATCAGCTCTACTGTAAACTGTACATTACATTTGGTTTTCAAGAATTTACAGGGTGAACCTAATAAATTTAGGAGGTCCATGGCCTTGCCTCTCCTGTGCCCTTTTCAGTATAAACACAGAAAATCATTTCCGATATTCATTTCATTGAAGTTAAAAAAAAAAAGATCATAACTGTTGTTACCATATTACACCTTCCTTAGGCACAGATATATATATAGGTATACAAGGAACAGCAAATTTGTTGCCAAAATGAAAATTGAAAAATTCAAACACTGTGGATATTTACAATTTTTTTTTTAATTATAACACAGCTTAAACACATTTTACTGACATAAATCTGCATTACAAACAAACTGCTCATGCAAAAAAAAAAAAAAAAAAAAAAAAAAAAAAAAAAAAAAAGAAGAGTGAAGAGTAGGAGAAAAAACTCACAAGTCGGTTCTATTTATAGCATCAACACCTTGTGAAACCCAGTTACCAATGTGTAAACATCAAAACCAGTAACAAGAAAAGGGCAAGTACTATCAGTCAGCAAAAGAGATGAGCCAAAAACTCTTGTTAAATAATACAGGTTGGACCACATAAAACTGGTATGTCACTGCATGGAGAGTGGAAGAAAAATAGACCGTGGGTTATACTCAGACGTACAGCTTTTATGTGCCCCACCCTGTATTATACTGATACCCATTTGAATTTGATACCGTCCAGATATGATGCTGTGGCAATATTGCAGCACCCTGTTCAGCCTTACCTTTAAGTATTAAGTAACATTCTGTGCGTGTGAAAAACACAGCTGACAAATAACATCTAAAAACTAGGGGGGTTGGGGGATGCAAATAGCAAAGAACAGGTCTTTTGGAAAAAACTTGTAAATCACAAACTGCTGCAAACTTTGAACTTTTTACCACCTACACTCTGTGTGCATACCCTATGGATGTGCATGTACTCTCATACACACACTAGTGCTAGCTACAATTGTATTTACAAACACACAATTCCCCCACTCAAGATAAAACTAAAATGTCAACATTCACTTGGCTAAGCCACTTGTGCCCTTGTTCAAGAAAAGAAGAAAAAACAACAACACATGGCCTTCCAAAAACTGAATAAAGAAATTATTATCATTGTGACACACACAAAACCAGGTATTCATTTATAACCTTCCCTCTCCCTGGAGGCACTGCAAGAGAAATTTTTCTTAAACAACTGCACAAGTGGCCCAATGAACATTTCTGATGAGAGGAAATTCTATCACCACGTGAACATATGTGCTTGTATCAACAGCCCTTTCTGGTTCCAGCGTTCAGTCACTTTCTGTCAGCAAGTGAGCTATGAGAGAAGTTCTCTCTGAATATGAATACTCTGAGACAAACCATATGCAATATAAGTCCTGTTGAACACTTTGTCCTGCATGCTGATCATAAATGTTTAAGTAGAGACTATCAACAACAGAGATCCAGGAAATATGACAAACTCACTATTCTGAATCACATATATAACAGCGGGGAAGATGGCGGGCGAGGGAATAAGTAACATTTTGCATTCTATTTATAACCAGCGGAAATCCACAGATGCACATGACGGTGTCTGTGAGCTTAAATGTGTGTGCGTGTCTGTGCAAGAGAGAGAATAGGAGAAATGAAAGCAGCAGGTCATGTTTAAGTATATCAGAATAATGAAACTTATTTAGGTCAAGGATTCACAGCTTTCATCATTATTCAAGGTAAATGTGACAAAACCTCAAAAATCGAAATTGAACACAAAAAATCAACACGTTTTTGGACAATTTTCAACCTATGCATGCAAGCACATGTGCACCCCTCCCCCAGCCCCACCCCACAAACACACAAGAAAAATCAGCTGCCTTTATTGTTGAGGCAGTTTTTACATCCCAGTCAAATATGAAAAGAAATTACTATATACGACAATGGCAATAGAAAATACTACCCAAGATCATCTGCATGAAGGGTGGCAAGTTCAATGAAACAAATTATATTCATATTTTTATATTTTACATAAGCATGTTTAACATTATTCAAGTAACCAGCACCCCCACATAGCACAATATACAAGGCAAAATACAGTCGTCCAAAATTAATGCAACTTTTAGTGACGGCTTACACTTTGTCACTATAAGTATACCATGGCCGGGACAAAGTTTCTGCCACCAGACTGAATGCTGTCAGTATGATTTTTCTGCAGCAAATGGATGCGCTGACAGTTTTTCCAAATATTGTGGGGATAATGTATGCCCTTTCACGACAGATTTAGCCCTGTGAATGTATCCTGCAGTATTACTTTCATTGTTTTGTCAGCAAATCTTACTTTCATATTTGGTAATATTGGCTCTTTTGTGATGCAACTGCTTTGTGACTTGGTTCAGTTAGCTGGAAGACCTATTTCAGGTGGTACTGAAACATTTGGAGAAGGTAATCTTTTCCCTCATGTCTGTGTGTTAACAGAATACTTGAACAGACTGTAATACATTTCGACCAATGGCAAACTGTAAGATTTTTATCAAGTGGCAACAACCTTGACTTTATTTACAGATAGGGCATGTACATTTTTTCTGAAATGAGAACAATTTCCCCTCATCTTCTATGTACCTAAGCTTTGCACAACAATGCTGGGCAGTCTAGCTTAGACTTTTAAGGCCTACATGAATATATTCACACAGGATCAAAGCATTTTTAAGTAGCTAACACATGCATACACACAGTAAAGTTGGTTTTTTATGATGAGATTGCAATCTTAAAATAAAAATCAAGTGGTTCAGAGTTGCATGATGAGCCAGTGAATCATAAGCTTAATCTATAAATACATTTTATGCAGGTGTGATATGGCAACATCAGAAGAAAACAAACTGTTCTCTTCAGACAAAATTCTGTTTTTCAAAGCTTTATTATCCCAGCAAAGCTTCATAATAAATATTTAAATTCATCTGTTTATTATGCTAGAATTGTAATGCAGAAAGAAGAAAACATTCGTCCATTTTATCATTAAAAACATTACATCTTCTCCATTCCATATGCCACACTGACAGTGGCAGTCATACAACCTGAACTTTGAAATAAATAACAAGACTTTTTTCTTTTTTTTTGGTGAAGCGAGAAATATGAGAAATAGTTTAATTTGGAAAATTTTCGGTATTCAATTTCAAAGACATGGCACCAGATTGTCTTTCCCTTGCCCGAAAAATTAAAAGTCAGTTCTAAAGTTTTATTCTACAACCATTACCTTTTGGCAAAAAAAAAAAAAAAGCACCAAAACAGTACCAAAAGAAATGTACGCTTCTTTTTTAGTTTTTGAAGAAAAATAGATTGTATTAGGGATGTAGAGAAAATCTCACAAACAAATGTGTTGCTACAGTCAGCCACACTTGCATGAAGCTTCCGTCATCCACAGGCATTACATCTGCACACTCATACAGCACAAGATGCACACGGCTTGCAGACAAGGATACCTAGTAAGCCAGAGTACACACACTTGAAGCAGGTACAGAGACTCATGCCATACCAGTTGCTTTAAGAAAGGTCAAATGTATTTTGGGGGAAGTGACTGGTACTGTAGATTTCATTTCATTACATGAACAGAAGCCAAGATAAAAAAAATGTCATCTTTTTGATGACTGCAGGAAATATTTACACAGTTTAACATCCCAAACCAATTTTCAATTCTAAGGATGGAAAAGTTATTTCTGAACATATTTTTTTTTTACATTATTCATCCTTAGCACCACACGCGATGGACCCCTCCTCCATTCGCCACCAGCTACCTCATTCCCTTTAAACAAATATATGGGACCTCGGTCATGGAACAACAAATCAACTTTGCCCGAGAAACAGCAGCAGTAGAACTTTTATGAACATTTGAGGTACGGAGGACAGAAGGGGCAAGATGCCGCATTACTTATCTGATGGCCAAAGGTGGGAGATGGAGCTGCGTAGCTGTAGAATTGGCTGCCATTGACGCTGCTGGCAAAGGGCCCATAAAACACCTGGTCGATTACCAGGTTGTTTAGCTGGTCCAGTTCATGCAGCTCGATGCACTTGACCTGGGCTTTTCGTTCTTGCGTCATAAGCACCTGGTAAGCAAGCTGGTGAATAAGGTTCAGCGTCTGGCGGCGCTCATGTCCCATTAGGCAGATGGTGCTTTCATCTACCACTCGATACAAAGTCATCAGGTAATGGTATTTCATACTTTCATCCCCAGAGAAGTGGTTGGCTAGGTAGGACTCCAGTTTTTGTCTCTGCTGGTTGATGTCACTGAAATCAATGAAGAACCTAGAACACATGTACCTTTCCATGGTCCGGATATCTATGTCATCTGCAGGCGTGAAACTTTTTACCAGCAGATAGCAATACTTCAGCAAACCACCTCCTCGGATTTCCTCGGGATTGCGGGTGGCTATAATTTTGTTATTGAGGTGGTACCAAGCTTCGCTGAAGTCCCCGTACACGCTTTCTGCCACTACTGTCGGGTAGAAATGCTCACTCATGGGCGCCTGGGACACGTCGTAGAAAGTCAAAAGACTATCTAGAATCACCTGGAAGGAATCAACACTGAACTCGAACTGTCGTTTCATCTTGTCAACGAACTTCAACTCCACATTCTTGCGCGTTTTATTTGAGAGCGAGATGAGGCTCCATCTGTCACCATGCTCGTTGCAAACTTTCACCATCTTTTGAACGTACGCCTCTTTCAGGCTGCAGCTGCTCATTTTATCTTTACTCACGCCTTCTGGCAGAAAATCAAGCAGACACTCAAGCACACAGTTGCGAACCTTCTGCAGCTCATTGTGGTTTGACAAGTCGACACCAAAAATCAAATCCAAATCGTTGAACTCCTGGCAGCTGGCACTGTCAAGAATGTAGCTGGCAGCCCCTCCGTTCAGGCGCACGTCTCGAACTTGGACACCTTCAGCAACAAGTTTCTTCTGCACAACTTGGACAAGTTCTCGCAGCTTGACGTGCAGGGTGGGGAAGTTCCCACGGCCGTGTATTGGCACCACATCCTCCATCACTTCGTGCAGGCGTAACACTTGGTCGTAACACAACACCTGAAAGCGGTTGCGACAATTCAGGGTAGCCATGTCGGTAAATGAGATGGTTTGAAGCTAGCAGCGTTTCTGAAAGAAAAAGAGAAGACAATGTGTTGACTTGACACTGGACACAAGCTGGCGGAGCTTCAGCCTACCTGCCACCCACAGGCCCGGCGGCTGATTTGTGCAGACATAGCAGATTGTTACGTAGCACCCATTGTCAACCACTTCACTCACGCTCATATCACTGCGCCCAGCAAAATCATTTTCAAAAACCATAATCTAAAATTATATTTAAGTAAGCCAAATACGCTAATTAAGTTGACTGGATAATCTTTAGACCAACCTTAGTCTGCTGACTAATGTTACACAGAAAGAACATTCTAGAACTACTTTCACGCAGTGCGCGTGTATCCCCCCTTTTACTGGCGTAAACAGCTGATCGCAGGGCGCTATTTTTAGCGGGGCATTGATTGGCTGGTGTCGCGTGTGTGACGCGGTGTGGAGATAGCAAACGCTCCAGTCACGCTGAATAAGCTTTCTCTCTCTAGCCGCTAATATTTCCTATCGTGATGCAACAGCACATCTGTACTAAACAAATATTCTAAATTAAACCAATGTTAACTAAGAGATAACAACGTAGGAGGTTGCCATACGGCAGTAAGCGCTTGTGCAAGGGAGGAAACCGCCCGATTGAAGCCAGCGGGTAGGTCACTCAACCGGTTTTTTTTTCTCTCCTTGCCTCGATTGCTCCATATGTTACAAGACAGGGATGTCTGGCCTCGCAGCATCGTCATTTGCTTTGCCGTAACTTTGAGAGAACTATAAACTAAAGTTGGGCAACCAAAATGTACAACTGTCTTTGAGATGGTGAGCTGTTTGTTACATATGTACACTACTTAACACATCCTTTGCAGCCTCAAAACAAAACCACGGGTATGTGCAGCATATGGAACATGTGCGTGTGACAGGGATATTAATTTCACCTACAACAATTATGTTTTTCAAGCATGTCGTCTTTACCGCTATGAAATCCCTTAAGTAAAGAAATTACAGGGTAATGGCCTCACAGCATACCACCTCATATTTCAAGTGGTTGACAATATGGTAACTTTTTAGTAAAGAACACTTAGCTTTAATGTACATTCTTTACTAATACTTCAAATTAAAAGTTTATTGTGTAGTTTATTAGGTACACTGAGTAATGTACAACTTTACTGCTTACACTGTAAATATACAGGTACTGCAGTGAAGGTGTAAATGATTTCTACTATACACTTTTGGTAGTAACACTATTTTTAATGTTCTGAGAATAGAAACTATAATTGTTTGATTTTTTTTTTGTCTCAGCATTTTTGTTCGTTAAAAGGCCACAAGAATAATGCTAGTCTGATCCATATGTTTGGGCATGGTCAATTTGTTCAGCTATGCTGGTACATTGACAAAGTGTGAGCGAGTCCACACACACACAAATACAGACAAAGTATACACAGAAGAAGAGACCAGTGCTCAACAGAACAGAAGCAGCCTAGGTAGGGCCAGTGTTAGGGGCCAACTGCATAGCAACATGCAGAAGGATGATGTACTGATTGCATGGGATCTTGTTCAGATTTCACAAACTGGTTTGTGATCTTCAGCTCAACATATGGATCAAAACCAAAGATTTATAAACCCTACCAAATTAAAAAAAAAAAAAAAAAATTCCAAGTCTTCCTTTAGAACATTATTTAAATTACCACAGTAGTAAAAGTATGATTTCTGGTGTTACTGACAAATCCTGACTGGCATTCTGTGGTACTTAGGACTGATTATAACTGATTATAACAATCAAGACCATGTACTATATATTTTACTAATTATATTTTTAGATTGTTTTTTAACTTTCATACAAACTCGGATGCACACATGTCACCGATATTGAGATTTGCCTAAATCAAGCGGCTGAAGACCACGAAAATTCAAACTATTTTAGAAGACGGCGACAGATCTGAGTGACACTAGACTTCCAACAATCCCACCGGCGAAATCTGCTCACAATTTTTACAATCAGTTGCACACAATATCTTACCTTAGTATATCAAAGTCCACTTCATAAATGATAACTTGAGTTGTTAGCAAATATTACGGCTTCTCTCTCTCTTTTTTTCCCACCGTTGTCGAAACAAATCTCTTCTTCCCAACTAGCAGAGTCGTATCCGTTAAACTTCTTGGCGATGGAGCAGAGTCTTGGTGACCATCGACAAGTGCAGCTGATGATTGTGGGCGCCTGACAACGTGTGCGATGTTAAGATGCGAGGCTATAGGCAGGACGAAGAGCTGAGATGGTGCGTGTGTCGTCCTACAGCAAAGACGCCCTTCTGCTGCGCTTTGCGGCTGCCGACTAACGCCGTGCGCTGCTAGCGCAATGATGTAGCGCTCGGGGGGCAGGCTATTTTAGGAAACAGCGGTACGCTCGAGGGCAAAAGAACTCATTGACGATACGCGCTGGCAAAGAACAACGCGGAGTGGCCCAGGCGTTTGCGTCAGCAAGAGACAGTCTAAATCGATTTCTCTCAACGTTGGAAAAATACCGTACGTGCTGTGCACACGCTGGACAGCAAAATCGATCAAATCTCATTAAGTCTCACTATATTTTCCTTATAAGGAAAGGGTCTTTCCAAAAGGAGACGGTTGTCATGGCGACTGGTTTTACGTGTGCTGTCGTCAGAGCGGCGATAGCCAATCGATGTCAAAACACTTGTGAATGGCGTGGACTTGTACTATGAAGAATATAGTCTTATTTCGCTGAAATAAAAGAAAATGAGACAATCGTGAACATTCCAAAAGGTCTGTTTACATAAGAACATTCAAGAACTGTTTGTTATAGTATGAGCAAGGCTATTTTGAGGTAGGTGCAGCCCACAAATTGTGTTATTTCGTGGTTGCTACTCGCGCTGAAGCAACGCAATCGATAGCGAGGCGTACAAAGGAAACCCTCCCATCCATTCCGTACTATCGACCTCCTCAAGACGGAGCCAGCAACATTTATCTTTCTAAGCCTGAAACTATAGCCTGCTTTGAACTGTACACCTGGCGTGCCGCACTCTCCTACTGTCAACGCTTTTTCGTGGTCTTGCTCCTGCTTTAGGAAACTCGAAGCTTCACATAATTATAAATCTGATCATTTAGCAAAGATGTAAATTCTTCTTTTTTTAAAAGATTTTCCTCGGCTACTATCCATTCCCCCCCTCCAAGTATATCGGTGTCTACAACATATAGTGATGCTGATATCAAAACAATTTGGAACAGTGAAGTTGCCTGAGTTGCGATAAAAGCTAGAGCAAACAAAGTAAACTCTGATATTGTTTTCTTCTTACTTCCTTATTTTTGTTCTATTTCTGTTGTCCCCTATTGTTATAGTCAGACAGATCAAAGTTTACATATCTCTTTTAACATCCCCCTTAGAAGTAAGTACAGGGACAGTCTCTCTCTCTGTACAGGGCGTATTGTACATCCTCTTTGCGATGCCCGACTTCAGGCCCACGTCCGCCGCTCTAACGGTGTCATTGCTCTCTTCCTGTGAAGTCCCCGGTAGGGCTGCAGGCCGACGACGATGTCGCTGTAGTTGCCGGAGAGGTCATGGCTGTCATCTTGACCCGCCGCAGAGGTCAAAAGTCATCCTTGGAGGTCGAGGAGCGATGAGGTGGGACAAGCATGACGTCTGCTCAGCGCGCGCTCTGTCTGTGAGCTGGGACTTGGTGATCACGAGGATTTCGTTGTTGTTTAAGGAAGGAAATCACAAACCGTCACCGGCAAACCTACCGCATGGCGGAGTGTCGGCACAGTCTCACATTTTACACGCATGCACGCGAGCACACGCTTCACAGTTATAGGAATAATTATACACTCGAGAGCGCGAACACACAGTGTTTACACACACACACAGCCACAGTCGAGTCCACGTAAAGACAAGACATGTGTTGGAGGCTGACTTAGGAACCTCATCTGACCTCTAGTAATTGCTCCATCGCCTATACTATCCTACAGAACCTGAATGAACGCTTCTGGGAAATAGTTGGGTTTTTTTTTTTTTTGTACTGAGCTCGGCTCAGCGATTTGACCAAAAAAACACACACAAAAAAGTTTCGCACTCTAGTAGACCTTTAACTCGGGTTCAAAGCGTGATGTTATCCGATGTTTGGGCAGCCACTGTTGTGTAGCACGTCACTGTACGCACAGTCTCCTGTGTCCGATTGTGGATACGTCACACTGCACAAGGAAGACAGCTGTATGTGATCATAAAAACCCGGCAGGATCATCGGATTCCGAGAAGTTTCAGGGATTTCCCTAAACAAATACATTTAAATGTCGCATGTGTGACTATTGGAAACTTTATACGCAATGGGGACATATTGATGGGCCGGATGTGTTCGATTAAATAGACCTTCACAGGTGTGGCCTGCTGCTGCATCTGGGCCCAGGGTAGGAAGCAGATTTCCCGTCGACATAGCTGGTATTACCACCGATTTGAAACTAGTGGATTACTGGCTGACTCTGCCACAGGCCTTCCTACTGATCGCAAGGCAATACCGTCTCAATATTTGTAATATCATGCTACTGTTTATTTTTCGTAAGCTATCGACGTTGCATACTTTTTGTTGTTTTGAACCGGTTTAGTGATCTGATTTCCAGTCTGAGTAGGAAGATGTCAATATGTTCATGTTCCACGCTGGGTTTTATCAGGTCACTAGTATCCAATAGTTTGAGATCAGTGGGTATTGCCCATAACAGAGGGTATTGCCCATAACAGAGGGTATTGCCCATAACAGCTAAACTCCGGTATCAAGCGGTGTTATCATTGTTTTTAAGTCCAAGACTATGCTGTGGCTTGTAAAGTCGAAAAATTATATCCCCGGACACGTGGTGATTGATAATGTGATTGGGCTCAGCCGACCGGTTATTCCAAAGACATTTGGACAATCTTACACACACCCAAAACATCCCAATGGTGACTCAAAGGTACATCTTTTCAGGAACAGGAAACATGGAGACAGGCGGCAAAACTTGGTAACTGTATGCTGTCTTCCTCTTTTTCTTCCCCACGGACAACAAAGTGCGCGATAAGGACGAAGCGATACTACATACACTCTACCCCAGGGGTAGCCAACACAGGGATGCATGGACCACGTGTGTTGCCCGCGGGGCCTGGGGATACCTGGCCTGTCTACTATCGTGTATGTTACTCAGTAAGTTTGTATCAAATAAATAATTCCTCATATTACTCAGTTCCCAGTGTCCAAAACGTTGGTGACCCCTGCTCTACACCTTTGCCGGAAGTCTGACTTCTGGCACATGCGCACAGGACTCTGCAGTCATTCCAGCGTTTGTGCTGACTGCATGCCGGACTTTATTTATTTGCTGGGAGGAGTATTTTACTTCATCACAGCTGATTTATTGCTTTATTATGATGATGATTATTATTATTTGCTGCGAGGGACTGTTTCTACTGTGTCACAGCTGTCATTATCACTGACAAACTGAGTCATTATCTTTGCCTCCACTCGCGCTCACATTGCGCAAACATCTGCCATCTCTGGCATGCCAGCCCTCAGGGTGAGCAGGATACGACCCCACACCGTTTAGTGCCTACCTGTGGTATACACCGTCTATTGTGTTGTCATGTTTGGCAAATTGTAACATCCGGGTCTTAGAAACATTCGGCAAACATGGTCACATGTTGCAGCAGCACGGGTCCCGTTAAAAGGTCCGCCATTACGCCTATGTGTAATAGTTGTGGGGAAACGGATGTACGTCATCACCAAGAAACGTTTACCATCTTTAGGGCAATGGCTGGCATGTCCTAGGCGCAGTGAACCACTCACAGCTCACCGCCCACCGTTCCTAGGTGGTGGAAAAGCTCCATTTAGCTAAGCATGGAGGATTTGAGACAATGCGTGTCCAGCCTGCAGTTCTGATAAAGCTGATGAGATTTGACAAAAGCCAGGCTGCAAAAGTACACGTACACAGTCATGCTGAAAAAATAATCAATGTCAGCTGAAAATTCCATCCCAGAATCACCCTGGGCGACCATCATACGTTCTACATATTCTGAGGAAAAAAACAAAGTTGAGGTTTCGGGTTTGGCCTGCGGATGAAAATGGTCCAAACCGTCAGCTTACGGGATGCTAAATTTAATCTGGAGGCTGAGCAGGAGTGTGGCTGGGGGATGAGGTTGCTGGGGTTCCGTGTGCGTGACGAAAATCACGTGCAGTTGACTACTTCCTCCCCCTCACCTCCCCCTCTTGCACTTGCTTTACGGTACCCGCCCACGCCCCTGTGGGCTGTGATCAATACTCCTCCTCCTTGATCATCTCCTCCGCAACACCCCGCCCCTCCATCCTTTAAACCCTCCTGACTTCCTCGTCATACGGCCATGGCGTCCAGCCCCGCACGTCCACCTTCACACAACAATCAAACACGTCACACAGCCACCGCCGAGAGACAGACCATGGAAATTCCCCTTCCATGTTCCCCACCAGTCGTGACCAACTGCCCACGAGACGAACATCGCCCTTTACATCAAGTTTGGCTTTGTGATGGTCTGAAGGTACAGTAGTCATGTCGGGATGTCCAAACATTGGTTCCTTTGATAACTTTCTGACCATCAGGACGGCAATAGTCATCAGGGGGAACCCTTCCCCTCATCAGACAGTCATCGTGTGGCCAAGTACAAGGCAGTCAATCAGTTGGTGACATGACATCACTGACAACAACAGACATCCACGACAACAGACATTCTGTTTAGTGGGGAAAAAAAAGCAAAGGACACACATGACCTGCTGGTTATCTTGTGTTTGATGTAAATGGTTGGCTTATGTGAAAGTGATTTTTTTTTTTAAAGAGGAAAGACTGATGAAGGATGTAAGAAATTTCAATGCCCCGAAGAAAAAAAAAATCCCCGACGGCAAATCCGGAGAAAAGGTTTTGCATCCAAACTCCTTGTTCCTGGAAAGGAGGTGGGAAGTGATGAGGTGCCAGCCTTTGCTCTGGGGACTGACCAAGGTTTACCCCCTGCCCCCCTCGGGTTTTCGTGGGTTTAGTTAAGGGTTCTAACCATGTCAAGAACTAAAACAAAAATTGACGAAATAGCATACGACTCCATTTTCATTAATGATTTTTAATCGATAACAGCAAAAAATCGGGAAGAAAATGTTGTCCAGTACCAGTCCCTTGACAAAGGCAATAAAGGCTTGACTAAATGCTAAGTTAATCTGTCCAATAACGGCCAGGCCCCTCCTACCTCTACAATCTACATGATCTGGCACTTGGAGAGAACAATTAGCGATCTCCGGAAATTAACCTCAGAATGAACTTGCGTCGGCGGTTCCGGGAAGGAGTTACTCCCGTTGTTTTTTTGCAGTCGTTGAGGTGTACGTGGCAGTGCAGCCTCCAAACAACAGGAAAATAACTCAGCATTGATATGAACGATAACAGCCAAGTAATGCGATAATTTCAGGTTGTGTCAAGCACACAATTATGTTGTTGACTAATACCAAAGGCCAGACTCCTTGGCTCGCATGACAAAGACATAAAGTTCACTGCCATGGAAATGTTTTCTGTGTTGTGGGCAAATGCCAACAGTTCAGCCAGTGGGGGGCAGTATACACTGATGGGGGTATTTCCCCCAACTTTTCTCGGTTACTTTAACTTGTTTGTTCTCAGGAATGTCTTATTAGTCTGACTTGTCCTACACAGTGAGAATTACATTATGTTGCTGGTACATAAATTATTTCTTTTTCTCATCCTTCGGTCAGCATCATGAGTATTACTACATATCAAAATAGAATTTTTATTAGTAAAGTTGAGTATTTTCTCTCTTTTTTGTCTTGTGCTATAAACAAGTAGTTTTTGTGCATTATTGTGTAGATAAAGTTTATGTTAGTGTTGTATTTTGTGGTCGGTTGTCGTTGGTTTAGATGATTCTTCATCATCAATGTAGTCTGCAGTAAACATTATACGAAATGTGATTGTGTGCAGTTGTCAGTGGTCTCATACAGTGGTGTGTGAACTAATGCTGTGTACAGTGAACCACCAGTGAACCACCAGTGAACCACCACACGCTGCCTCCACTGTTTACTCCTCTTAAAATAGCCTGCGCTGTGTTTTCGTGTTTTTCCTTGTGACACACTTTCCTGTCTTCAATCTCCAAAGACAGAAGTGGGTTAAGTCCACCACGCCTAGGAGCATTATGGAGGCTAAACTACTGTCTTCAAGTCTCCACTCCTGCCTCTGAAAGGTGTTAGACCTTTAACCTCATCCACATCCTCACCCTTCCACCCCCACCCCATTGCCAACACCTCCCCACCCCATTGCCAGCTCCTCCCCAGGGGGGAAAGTCATGACTGTGTGATTTGCATTGTAAATGATTCTCTGTAAAATTGCGGCTGGGGTATGGAGGCTCATTGGCTTAGCGCACTGCAAATGAAAACAAGAAAATAAACAAAGGAAGAAAATAAAAAGAAAGCTTCTTTATGGACACACTTGATTTAACACGAAGCGCGAGGCAATAAATCGAAAGAAAGAGAGCGAGGAAAGAGATGAACAAAGTGAAGTAAAGGAAGGATGATGTTTCATTTTACCCGCTCAGCCACTGAGGTTCTCACATGCAAGTGAGTTCCGCTCACTCTTTCTTCCATGTACTTCTGCCAGCAGCTCGAGCCCATCCCCTCCCCCATCCCACGATCCACCATGTCTTGGGGACAAGCACCAGAAGGAAGGAAGGAAGGTAGAATAAAAGGATTATAAAGTCTGCTGGAAGAAAGCCATAAAGAAAGAAGCGCTTTGATCTTCGTCCTTATGGCCGGCACCCGCCATAACCGCGAGCATTGCAGGTATAAAGTGTGTTTATCGCCTCCTGACACAGGGAGGGCCTCACACGGAGGACGACAGCAGGCGGCGCTGAGCAGACGACACCAGACAGGAGGACAACGGGGTGCGGGCCTGTCTCAAGTCCTGGGACAGAATGTCTCAAAAATAAATAAATTAATAAAAAAATAAAAGGTCTTGAATACAGCTGTTGACAGTAGCAGAAGGAGAGAACGAGGTGACACAAGTACAGAAAAACAAAAGATGCTGGGTGCTTGTGGGATGTAAAGGTGGGAGGGACAACACAGCAGGTGAGGAATAGTCGCTGGATGTTGATGTTTGTATGGTTACTAAGGTAACCCTGATTTATGAGTCACACGGGAGATAATACAGTAACCATGAAATCACAGTTTGTGTAGTAACCCATGAGGTAGCTCAGTGACTATGGGGGTGGCACAGTGACTATGGAGGTAGCTCAGTGGCTATGGAGGTAGCACAGTAACACTGACAAATGTTTGACATGTTATGAAGTCGATGGGCTGGAAGACACGATCCTGTAATATAAACCTGTCTTGTTTCTCACATCCTGGTTTCTCGCTGTCGGATTACCTGCCCATCAGTTGGGCGCCAGGTGGTGTAGTGGTGAAGACACTCGCTTGTCCGCCTTGCAGTGAGAAGCTCGGGGTTCAGATCTCGTCTCGGGACACTCTCTGTTTGTGACACCTGTATTTTTCTCACGGCTGGGCATCGCGGGGTTGCTCTGGGTACTCCGGTTCCCCCTACTTTCTCCCCCATAATGCGAAATTACCTCGAGGTTGAAGCACTTTCCTACTAAACCAACCAGCCAGCCAACTAGCTAATTTTCTGCTCTAGCAAAGGCCGTATTTAGTATTTTGGTCCCCATGCACATGGTGTTTCTTGCTACCTGATCTTACCTGTAGAAACCATCTCTTAGAGTCCGATCTTACTCACAGAGACTGTCTTACATGTTACTGTACATAATATCTCTCGTTGCCTGGCTTCACAGTGTGTATCTGATGTTACCTGTACACCTACCTCCCTGGTCTAAGTGCACCTACATGCTCCCAGGTACCCGCAGATAAGGCACGTAAACCAACATGGAGGGTAGACAGGTAGACAGGTAGGCAGTGTGTCACACAAATAACTCACGAAGCCACTGTTTGCACGGTTACACGGCTACTACAGGCACCATGGTTACAGTTCACACAGTAAATCAAACCAGGTTAACACACACTTAAGTGTTCTTCACGTGTTTCTAGGGAAGGGGACAAATAAAAGATCGGAAGGGGGTACAAGGGGAAGGGGTGAGAATTTGGTGCTTTATGCCGTCAGCCCTGTAAACAGAACCCACATGCAGAGAAAGAAGAGCGAGCCCGAGACAAGAACTGAACCCAGGACAGTCAAGTGAGCCAACCCTTACTACGTGGTGACAGGCACCAACACTTGCGCCACCGGACGGCCGACAAGAGAACTGTTTGCCAGACATGCGGCGTGGGAGGAAGGCGGGGGAAGTGGCTCACCGTGCATCTTCTGCTGGGACAGCACGTGCCTTAACCTTGACCTTCGACTCCTTCCACCCCTCACAAATACCCTCTTCCCCCCATTACCCCTCACAGACAGGCAATCCCGCCCCCGCACGTCCCCCATTCCCCACCGTCCCACCCCAGCCCTCGCTTCCAGACTTTCTTCCGCATCCGCAGGAACAGTCAATGAAGTGCCGAGTTCTATTTTTAGAGCACTACGCAATAACAAGGTTGATGGGGAGTGGGGAGTGGGGAATGGGGAGTGGGGAATGGGGAAATGGGGAGGATTGCGTGCCAGTTGGTTGTTGTTGGACAATGAGCGGACCGGCCATCGATCACGTGGTGTGTGGGCAGTGTGCCCACAGCTAACCCTCCTCCCGACCATAAACACACACACGGACACACACACTGAGCACGTGTGGGCGAGTGAACGTAGTAACTTCATTGCGACACCCGAGTGTGTGTGTGTGTGTGCTCTGTGTGTGTGTGATCTCTCTGTGTGTGTGTGTGTGTCCTCTGTGTGTGTGTGATATGTGTGTGTGTGTGGTTTGAAGGTGTAAGTGTACACCGCCATTGGTCAGTTTTAGAGTTTTCTTTTTTAAATTTGAGTTTGGGATGTGGCCGTTGAGTGAGCGTTCACTGTTCGCTAGGGTGAAGACTCCGAAGGAAGGATGTGCCAAACATAACAAGCGGCGACCAGGATTTTGAATGTGTTGGTATGTCAAACCACGTCAACTCAAAACCATGTCCAGTTCCAAACATGTGAAATACGAAATAAAAATATGGTTGACGTGGCAGACGATATGATATTTCATCAGGTGCACAACAAGTTTTGTCAGCTTACCCAGGCTTTCTCACAGACTCTTAGCAAACCTTTCGGCATCATGTGCTGAGGGCTGTGCTGTTATTTATATGGATACTGAATAAATAAGCATCAATCTTAATTTTAGCAATGAGTTTTTATTCCACCATCATGAGTTTTTTATTCTGTGAAAATGGACTGGGACGTAAAAGTGAACAAGGTGCAAAGAAATGAAATGTCTTCATGTCACTCAGCGGCTCTTAATAAGCTTGCCTGTCAAAAGCTCTTTCCAGCTCTATGAAGACATTAAACCTGTCATATAAGCCAATCCTTGGTCATTATCATGGCATGTTGCTGAGTGCAAACACATTGTTTGTTGGGAAATGTATTTCTTTCACTCTGCTTCGTAAATCGATGTGGCTGGCCGGGTGTCGGACTCCTCTGGCCAATCCAGTTCTTCGCCTCATCGAGCCACTTTCATCAATTTCTTTTTCTGCAATGTTTTATACGTATTTCCTGCTTGTATAGATGGTATGGGTTCGCAACATGAAGATTTTCAAAACATTTGCTTCTAAATTCGATCGGACCGCAATTTGATCAAAGACTATAATTATGGTCTTTGATTTGACGCCATGATGCTCTACCCTCGCCAGGGAACGCAACTCCGATGATGCCAAGAACGATAAGCCGCGGACACGGATCCCTTGAACTCCTGATTCACAAATGTATATCAACATATACAAACATCGTGTGTTAGAGGTTTTGAGCACCTTCATCCCACCGGATGGTCTTTTGACCGGAAGTCAGACACTCCCCATAATTTTATTTAAGGACCTTCCCGACAGTCAGCGCGATAAACGTGCGGGTCACAGTCCGGAAAGCGAATAAAATCTTGACTGTTGCTAAAAATATTTCTGCCAGACATATTACTCCGTGTTGACGCCCTCTGACGTGTTTGCACGAGGTTAGGTATGCCAGGTGAGTGACCTCCGACCCCTGGCCATGCAGGTGACGTTATTATCTTGGGTAATGACACAGTGAAGGTGTGAGAGGTGAGCGACAGTGTGGAGCGTGAGAGGCTGTCCTTGGCTTATCGTAGTCCCCCTCACGAGGGAAGGGTGTAAACAGGTGCGAGAAGAGGTTTACTTGGAAATTTCTACAGAAGCCGACATGCTAACAGCCGTTGTGTACATACAGACCATAAAGTAGCACCACATCTCTCTCTCTCACACACTCTCTTACATGGACGTACACAATAATTGTATCACACACACACTGACACATACATGTACCTGTATAATATAACTCAACACGCGAGCGAGCGAACACACATACACACGCGCGCGTTCATGAACTCATGGAAATAATTTGAGTGTGTGGTTTGGGACTGTATGGTCCTATATATATATAACAACTAAACATCAGTATCCTGTTTTGTCTTAGCATTTGTACCTCCCTAACCTTCTTTCCATCTATTTGCCTACCCCTTGACCTCGGTAGTCGACCTCTTAATAAATCTTTCTTTTCTTTCCACTCCACCTCTCTCTTAATCTCGTTCTGTGGAGTGTTTACCTTGTTCTTCAGTGTGTGTGTGACTAACAGGGAGAAGCACTTCCTTCTTGGCCTGCGCTGTGACGTCACCATGGCGGGCAGTAGCATGTAGACTAGCATGTAGCATGTAGACTAGCAGACTCCACACCACACTAGCACCATGGACAAGCTCAACATGGTGTTCACAAGATAAACAAGTCAACCACAGCAACAATTCATGTTTCCCAAAATAAAAAAATAAAAAATAAAAAAATGTTCTAGAAAATTCAGACAAGCTTAAAGACAGAAACCATTCCACAAACACAGGTAATGGTGTCACAGACTCACGGATGACTAACACACACAAAAGCTGAAGCAGATAAACGCACAGACAAGAATTTATTGTGATGAAGAGCTGCCACTCCAAGGGACATCACTCTCCGAGACTAATGGCCGTGTCCGGAAATGGAGTGCACACTCGTGTAAACATTTACAGCTAGTCACACGTCTGTATTTACACGTGTATATAGTGGTGACATTGCCGTGTGTACGGTCATTGACTGAGCCTGGCAGGTGATGTACGTGGGGTCAGTGGTTGCCCTCGTTATCGGGACTGTCATTGCCGAGGACACAAGGAGAATGTCGTCACCGAGACATCCGACACCATGCTGGGATCCAGTTACTCCTTACGGTGATGTATGTGATGTATCACAGGCTCACAGGTGTGATCAGCGTGTTAATGACAATGGAATGTTTAGATGTAACCTTATGTAACACCTACTCACCCACTTAGCGGTGCGCTAAGGTGAAAGTCAAGAGAACAGGTTGACAGCTGTGTTAACGGAGATTGTACAGGTGCTAGCACGTGACTGAGTGCACGCGCTGGTGTGTGGGAACGCACCTTGTGACGTACTCTAGTCACGTGTGTATCAGTATAAGTATCCCCATCAGATCTCTGAGGTCACCACCGGCGTGCACGTCACTAATTAGCATGCTCGCCGTGTCACGCCCCACCTACGCACCAGTTGACTCACGTGACTGGAGTCCCGTTCACAGCAAGGGGAGGTAAGCGTGGCCCTCACAGTGATCCTCCTTCGCTCCATGGCACGTCCTCCCCCCCCCCCCACACACACACACAGTGCGAGCCTTGCGACCGTCGCACGCGCTCGTCACACCTCGTGCAGGGGGAGCTCATGCGAGGAAAACACGTGTCGTCACCAACGCCACACCTTTCGTTCTCACCTTCCCTCCCTCACTCTCTTCTAGAGGAGTGTAGCGATGAGCCGGAGTCATTGCCTGTCATTAGTTGTCCGCTCTTTTCTGCATCGACACCTGCAACAGCAGCAGCAACAACAAAAAGTAAATAAAAATTAATCATTTTATTTATAGTATCCTTGTATTGAGGAATTTTTATATACACATGCTTATATACACATTAACAATCTTTCGCTCCAGTTTGTTTTTGAAAAATCTCTTCCTCGTGCAAGAATGGTCTGAAATAATATCAACACGATAAACTTCAGTCCCACGAATGCCTCCATTCTAAGGATTCTCTCGACTACATTGAAATCGTGTGGAAGATCAGGTTCTGCCTGATGGTGTCGTCCGTCAGAGTTGACAACAGATGTATCAGCCATCAGTCTTTCGTGAATCGGTTGTCAACTGACTTTCACATCTCGTCCCGTCAGGGGGTGACAGTAAAATGTAGGGACGACCCGCGGAACATGTAGTCTCTATAAATACTGGGTATGTATACTGCTGTGATGATCGTCACATTCTCTGTGAACCTGTTACAGGTCGTTACGGTTTTTCTTCCCGTTCATAAGTTATTCTCATTGTTGTCAACCGGAATCGCATGTCTCATTGCGAAATCAGCAAAATGTAGGAGTACTTGCATATCAAACAAACCAAGCATGGAGGGGGTGGTGTGGACCCCTCACACATACCCTAAGTTCTTGCGCCACACGCGTTACTAAAATTAGACTACCCCATGGTACCCATGGTGCATCGCAGCTGGTGACACGGTGACTGGCGACAGGGGAGGACAAATATCGAGAGGGGAAGGAAAACAAAGACCCGCCTACATACCTCCACGGTCGGTTGATTTGAGATGGTGACAGCAGTTAATCATCTCCCAGTTTCAAGCAGCTTCACTCCAAAGGCTTCACATCAATGGACTGAATGGCAGTCAAGTCTAATAACAAATTCTTTTCCAGGAAGAATGAGAGTGGCTCAACGTATTCACCACAAAGCTCAGACACTAATCAATAATATTATTATGAATAATAAGTAAGCTTTGGGCCTCCGCACGTGTGACGCCAATTACATTCCTTTTCGATTTCAAGCTAAGCTCCTGTGGAGCCATAGGCATGAAGTGGGGTTAGGATACCTCGGGATTAAGCTCCTGTGGAGCCATGGGCATGAAGTGGGGTTAGGATACCTCGGGATTAGTTATGAACAGGAAAAGGTGGATACTGTAATTACACAGGAACAAACCTCGGCAGAGAAGCTACAGGCCAACTTCTTGCCTCACCTGCACAGGTGTGAGTACAGAGGACATGCTAGGTGTGTAGGTACCCAGCGCAGGTCAACGAAACATTGAGGTACGGAGGTATCTTTTCTTCATCATGACCCCACGTCTGTGCATTTGTAACAGGAAAAAAGTTGATAGTCAAGTGTCCTACCCTCATGTCCCCCCACAACACCCCCCCCCACACACACTGCCCCACTAGGAAGACAATGGCAGGAAGCCACGTACACAACTACCAACACCCACACACCGTGACACGTCTGTTAATGACTAGACTTGGCCAGGCCGCCAGGCACCAATTGCCCAGCTGCGTTTAATGGTGTAGTCGCTGCAGTCGCTGTAGTCGCTGTAGACGCTGCAGTCGCTGTAGTCGCTGTAGTCTCATATTTTTGTCCGGGCCAAAGCGCTCTGCCATTTTACCCTCAGAGGTGAACGAGTCTTTAGTCGTCACTGAAATCATGTCGCAAGTGTTTGGCGAACTCAGCAAAACCACTCCCTGCCCTGGTGGTGATGGTGGTAGTTTGGTGGTGGTGGTGGTGTCGGGTGGTGACAGCTGTCTCCAATGGAAAAATGAGAGCCGTTTGCTGTGGACGTCAGCGGGCCTGTGGGAGGGGGGAGGAGGAGGAGGAGGAGGACAGGGGGATCACCGCAGGTCAGTTTTACAAAACACTGAATATATTACACGCAGGTGAACATCTGGCAACAAGTGCGTCACTGGCGGCGCCACCTGGTGGTGTGCTGTTGGAGGATCAGCTTTGTAGCAGGAGAGGAAATGGGGGGAGCACTTATATGCACTTAGGTGTAGGGGGAGCACTTGTATGCCAGATCGTTGTCGTCTGTTTTCGCTCTCTTGGCGTGGACTGACAGTGCAAATAACATCGCTCTGTTCATTAACACAGCGATAAAGAATAAAAACGATGATACACATCAAGGAGAGAGTGGGTAGGATGAGGAAGGGCGATGTTTTACGCCGAGTCAGCAACTAACCCTGCATCGTTCCAAAGCTACTAGCCCTGTAAACAGTTGTACTCAGGAGGCGTGTGACCAGGACGAGATCCGAACCCAGCACAGACCATACTTATTATATTACTCACAATAAAGAAAAGGAGACAGAGACGAGAGCGGGGATATCAGACAAGCCAGGAAGAGAAGATAAGGAGGAATGAAAAACCAGGAAAGAAACATTGATATAATTTTTATAACATTTCCTTGCCGGGAGCAAGCACAATGCGCTTTGATGTAATCAGGTTGACAATATCTCTGTCTCTCTCCCCATCCCTCAACACACACAAGGAGTTGAAAGTAGACGACAACAACACCAGCTACTTCAAGTTTTCGCGGAAAAGGAGTCTTTAGACCAGACTTCTCTCACAAATTAGCTGTTAGAAGGGCAGGAGGAGTAATTTACTCTCAGCGCAGAGCGGGACCCGAACCTGAGACCTCTTGATTATAGATGGAACGCTGCAACTGTCCGCGCTCCAGCCGACATCTTGAGAAGAATAAGTAACATTTGTCCGTCATCAGGAGCATATTGCTTCTGTTTTATTTTTCCCTCTTCAAGCCAATTATACTTTTTATTTTAAGCAGTTTGTGACGACAGCCAACACCCTGTAGCAACACGTCTGCAACACAAATATTCGCAACAATACGTCACAGCAAGTCACGTGGGACACAAACAGAAACCTTGTTCTTCCTGAGAGATTTATTTGCTGCTATCTTCCTGGTCAAGGACAGGCCGAGAGCTGCCAGAGCTTATCTCTTGCAAGGGACAGGGCGAGGTCCCTCTACACACCACAAGGAGGTGGTTGGTTGGGAGGAGAGGGCTGAGGGCTGAGCGCTGAATATTCAAACTTGCTCTCCACCCAACACATCCCTCCACTTAACAAAGTTTGTACATGCATCGTCCCATCTTTCCGTGCGTACGGCCACCCATGATTATATTCACCTTCAAACCTGCTTGTACTCTCTCTCTCTCACACACACACACAGATAAACACACACACAGATAAACACACACACTACCCGCACGTACGCAGAAACACAACCCAGACACCACAACAAAAACAATAGCAATAATAATACTAATTTGTGCATTTCCTCGTGTGCAGGCGTTTTCACAAAAAGACAAAAGCACACAGACCTACCCTGTGTGCTGTTAAAGGTGCTGCAGAAGCAAAAATACACAAATAACATAAATAAAACCAAAGAAAACAAGTTGTCAAACACAGCCAAGAATAGCAAGACCTGAGTCTGTTGTATGGGTTCTGTCATCTCGCCTGTACAGACCAAGTCATCTGTCATGAGAACTACTTCACAGGCAGCCACAACCCGCCGTGTGTCCCCACATCTTGCTGATGACCTCATCGCAAATCACGCTGGGTTCTCAGCCCTCCACAACCCTCCACAACCCTCCACACTCTCCTCATTCACTGACCACCCGCTACTCTACCCGCCTTTTTTTTTTCCATTCACTGTTGTAAGAATGTCTCCTCCCCGGGTCCAGTCCAGTCAGCCCGACAATTGTAAGAATTCCCGTTTAACAGCTCGGACTTCGTGCAAACGGCATTCAGGTCTTGCTATGGCATCGCACCAAAGGTCTTCCAGCAACAAGCAGGGACATAAACAAGCGAGCACACGCACGCATTTACAAACCAACAGAAACAACCACACACACACACAGATGTCTACACATCGAGGTATCGACTCTACTTGTTGGATTATCCTCTTTGTTATGTTGCTTCATTGCGCTCTGTAGATGGAACTACTGTATTAGCTTTCTTCTAGACAGTTACTCAACACGAATAGTCGTGGTGTGCATATTTTTTTCAAAGAGAACAACGTTCAACCACAATGCTAGGTCACAAGGAAGAAATGGCTTGCAAATGTAAAGACGTGGACTGGTCGTTCTATGCACCACCGCCAACAACAGTCCTGTATGGAGATGTCTTCTCAGTCGCTAAATTTATCCAGATGTTCCACCCGACAACCAGTCCCAGAAGATCAGCTTAACGGTTGATTAATTGGTAATTGTTTAATTGGTATCAACCAGGGGACCAACGAAGTAATGGATGTCGAACAGCAGCAGCAAGCAGCATATAAACTACGATTATATTCCGTGTCATTCACTTTCAGTCTTCCCAGTTCATCTGACAGCTGGGTGGACAGTGTAGGGTGGCTTCATCGGGGTGTGGGCCTCGACCACCATGTCCACCAACCATTGACACCTCTTTAGAATTGTAAGTGAGTACAAAGACTGGCCAAGTAGGTTTTGTACTGTATATACATCTATGAGAGAGAGAGGGAGAGGACGACTGCTGCGGTTCAGCAGGCAATACAACATTTTTTGTGGACATCAGATAAGCAAAACAAGTGGCCTTGACATGAGTGGCGGAGAGCGGAAGGATGTTTTTAGAGAAACAGCAACAAACAGACTCTTGAGACCACGTGACCTCGGGAAGAGTGTTGGCCATCGAGCAAAGAGCTTGTGGACAATACTGCGCCTGTCTGTCCTCACAACAAGAAACAAGTTTATATTAGTCTCTCTCCATCACACTCTTTCAGACACGCAGTGAGTGAGAGAAGAAGGGGATTAGAAACAAAAAGTTGAGTGTTTGAAGTGACAGATGCGATGATCAGGTCCCTGCACGTGCACACCGGTGTCTGTCGCTGTACTCGCTGTATAGAGTATCTCTGAGCCCTCATCCTCTACCTTTTTTTGTCTAAATGGTTCAAAGCAATTTTCACAAATGTAGCGGCTGTTGTTTTGCACAGTTAGATGTCCTGGATATAATTTAACGGCTTTTGGAATGTGTGTTTGTTGTTTATTTGTGTCACAGGGAGTGCAGCGAAGCTTTTAATGATGTTGTCGCTGCTTGTGCAGTTGTTGGTGGTGGTAGACACCGCAGTGTTGATGATGGTGATAGAAGCTTCTGCATGCAGCGAGGACAGACAAACATGTGGGATGAGGGAAGGGAGAGATGTGATGTGGGGAGGGAGAGATGGTGGGGAAGGAGAGATGGTAGGGGCGAGGACATTTTGTTGATGTTATTTTATCAAACGCTGGAGGCGGTCGCCGTGTGTCGAGGAGTGGAAATTACTGGGCGATGAATGTTCTGTCAAACGATTATATCTGCCGCACCAGATATCATCCAGTGTGCAAGGCCAGGGACACACAAAGGCCATGTTCACATCCAGGCCACAGTCACTTCCAAGGCCATTGCCAGATTGTACAATTCATTATATCAGTATCTACATATGTACACGGACACAGGCTGTATACAGTCAAACCTCGGTGTTTGTTGACCTCGGCTATTGTCGATTTTTTCAGTGAAAAAAAAAATTGTCTCGGTTTTCATCAGTTGCCTTGGATTTCGCCAGCTGCTGATTTTGCGAAAACAAAGAGCGACCCTCCCGTTGTCCTGCCGGGTGTTCCTCCTGTGTGAACATCTCCCCGCACGTGTAGCCAAACAATTCCGTTGCTGTCCAGTGTTTTCGTGCTTGTTTATTGATAATGATATTGATAATTGATAATACTACAATTACATGTAAGTGAACCACAGAAAGATTTCAGAACCAGCAGCTCTTTACATTAGTCTGTTATGTTCATTTTGTGTTCATTAATTTTGTTTGTTTTAAACACTATATTTATGCTCTGTAAAATGTGTTTTCGGTTTGCATTTTGGAATGTCTAAAACGAATTAATTGGCTTTACATTGATTTATATGGAAATAATTGCCTCAGTTTTTGTCGGCATCGGATTTCTCCGATTGTTTTCGGATGGATGATCGATGAAAACCGAGGTTTCACTGTATATATAATATATGTAGAGAGAGAGAAAGGATGGACATGTGATACTGGGGACATTACAGTGTGCATGCACCTGATTGAAGGACGCTAACCTTTTCCATTTTTTTTTATCTCAGTGAATTCTAGAAAAAAAATCGTAATTATTTGTATCAGGCACTACTGCTAGTTAAAGAGCGCCAATGAAGCGAATTTTCTAAACAGACATGGAAGTTTTTCTCGCCTTGAAAGGGGACACAAAAGTTTCAGCCAATGAGAGTGCGCAGAAAAATTCGTTGTAAAAGATCGATGCCAAAAGGATAAAATATCGTGATTAATCTGTATAATATTTATGGACTGTGCACATCTTGTACAAACCACACTCCGCAGCCCACACATCACAACCATACAAGCAGGAAGACACGTCTGTAGCAAACAGTCTCCACAATAAATAAATCATTAAATCGATAAATAATTCATTGCTTGACGGATTAACAATTAATATTTTTAACTTAAATAATAAGTCAAAGCTGTTCACATAGGTCGGCACAGACAAAAAAAAAAAAAATAAAAAAAAATAAAAAGTTCCCTGTGTGATTAAGGGCGAGTTGCGGTGTTTTCTCTGTACCGAGGACAAGAGAGAAAGGAGAAGTCTCCGGTGTTTGGCTGAAGCTTCTGAGCAGACGAGGAACCCATCGCTTCACGGTGTTGACAATCCTTGTCTCTCTTTCATCACTGGGGAGGGGATGATGGGAGGGAAGTGATGCTGGGGAAGTCTTCTCCACCCCACCTTGCTTGATGGAGGATGAGGTGAAGGTGGTCGATGTTTGGTGCTGCTGACCTCCAGGGTTCATCTGAAATTCTAAACAGATGTTGACCTCGTCAAGACACATCACTGACCTATAGGACATCCTCACCTCCCGTCTGTACACCCCGGGTCCCGAGGCAGCAGTGTCACAGCAAGTCCACCAAGGTGTTTTCTCTCAAAGGGCGTCTGGCACGCAGAACAATAAGATCTTTCAGGACGAGGAGCAGACGACAAATACATTTGTCATTAGTAAACAACAAGTGTAGACGACCGGTAACCTCCTCGATGATGGAAACAAGATCAGAAATCCTGGAAGAAAGGCAGC
Organism: Pomacea canaliculata; assembly: GCF_003073045.1. NCBI lineage: Eukaryota > Metazoa > Mollusca > Gastropoda > Architaenioglossa > Ampullariidae > Pomacea > Pomacea canaliculata. The sequence continues at coordinate 1,493,808 of NC_037595.1, read as the reverse complement.
AACACGGAGAGGTACGTGTCTGTTGTCGGAGGTTCCCAGGGGAAGGTGAGTAGATGTACATACAGTTATTCCGTGAAGACTGACTCGCATACCGGATGTTGTAAATAAGGACTTATTGTTAAAGGTGACTTAGCTAGCTTACAGTGTAAAGATAAAAAATCCAAGGATGAAAATGTGCCTCATATCTGTTCGCGTGGCCAAAAATGTTGACAGCAGGCCATCAGCTTGCTGTTGTAACTGGATTACATTTCATTTAGTTCTCACAAGACATTTTTGTGTGGATTGAATGTTAACGATGCTCATTAAAAATAAATGAGACGTGGTATAACTTTAAACATGTTTCAATCTGACGAAGTGACAGTCTTAGCTATTTTTGCAGTCCAGCGGACATTCTAAACCTGTCAGGTGCCACCTCGCGCCAGGGCTGGGCGGACGGGATCAGCGGACCCTGACGACATAAAAACAATATCGAATATCTAGCGATGGCAGATACATCCCAAGTCCTCATAAACCTACCATCAATGCAAATGTTAGCTAAAAAGGACGAGAGACATCATTTTGGTATGCAGACCTTGTCCCGCTTTCTATTCCTGGCAGGTGAGTGAAGCTTGCAGTGGATGGCCGCAGGGCTGAGGCCTGCACAGGTAGGTGCCGCCAGACTTCAAAGTCCCAAAATATCACATCCCCCTTTACTCCCCCAGAATTAGAAGTGTCCTGAAAACCAGTCATCGTTTGTCAAAAGTGCATGGAAAAAATGGTTTGCGAACAATAAAACGAGAGAGGAATGGTAATGTCTCCGTGATTCTGGGGCTACAATGATGCCAGACAAGTACCAGACGATGAGCGGCACCGGGAGGCTGGCTTCCTGTCGAGGTAAGGTCGTATTGAAATAGTCACCTCAACCGTGTGACATCCTTTGCCAAAAGTTCACAGAAACACACACACACTTGCTTCATACATTATAGTCTCACATACACCGGTATTTGAAGTTGTCACGACCTTACGTCGGACTTGCGCATTCTTTACGAAAAACGACACGAGATCACTTCCAGGTTGGGACGTCTGTTTAATATACACACAAACATAAAATACACAACTCTACCTCTCACTCGTCAAAACATCAATAATACATTGGTAACTAATCAGTCCGATAATGGAGGTCGGAGCACCAATCTGGAACCTTGTCCAGAGTACAAAGGTCTCCCTGATAAAGAATATAAATACACTTACGTTACCGTCTGCCAGAGTCACTTCAGTAAGCATCAAAATGTCCGACGTATCTCGGCGTCAGGAACACTCAGTCCGTCCACGGTGAGCGTGCAGGTACACCGACACACTCCCGCAACACACTAATACACATTCCACGCTGCTGCGTATTCCTCCAGAATATCCGTATCTGGCGCTCACACAATGCTACACCAGAAATACACACTCCACGCTGCTACGTATTCCGAACACTGGGTCCCGGAATATCACAATAAACACTCCAAGCTGCTACGAATTCCGAACACTGGGTCCCGGAATATCACTCCAAGACGTCGACGGACTGCACTCCGCTCTGGACGTCAGACTCAAAATGGAGTAGGCATAGGAAGGCTCTTGGACCTTGCCGCTGTTAGGGTCTTCTCTTGAAAACCTTGTCCACTTTAGTGGGTCCCCTCTCGAAGTTCGTTATCCTTTTTAGTGGGTCTCCTCTCGAAGTTCCTTGTCTAGGCAAGGAACTTAAATTCTCAGATTCCCCGGTTCTATAATCCAGACATTCAGTACAACCGACCGTCTAGGCGGTGGCGTTGGGAATCTCAAAAACAGTTCACCCCGCCAAAACGTGCGGTGAACACTACTCACTCCTAGCCACGCGAGCCACGTGAGGCACGGGAATTACACCTCCCCCGAGCACTGTCACACGCTTCAAAAAAAACACACACAGGAGGCACGGACTGGTCCGTGACATACCTCCCTCCCCTAAATAAAAAAAATGTTACAAAACATTTTTTCTAAGTTACTATAATAACATTCATTTAGGCTCAAGTTAAACACAATGTGTCTCGCATAGAAAAATCAAGCTTTCGCTTTCCTTTTACATACATAAGTCTGTTCTTAGTACCACAAGTACAATCATTATTCACATTTCACAAAATTATTTACATTTCTTATCATGAAGATAAATAAGATACCTCTTTCATCAAAAAACAAAACAAAAAAACACAACAGCAATGTTCATAAAGCAGTAGTTTTCAAGGTATTAGTTGATCCATTCCCGCCCGTGATAGAGCGTCTGCTATTCTAGTGTCTGTCCCTTTAATTGCTTCCGTACAATGACGTCTGCAGCAACTACCATAACATCTTTTCTGAACAATCAGTCATTACAAGAAAAATACATTTTCAATGAAAAATACAATACTAATCTGTTCAATGACTTTACAACTGAAATTCTCTTCTAGCTACACAACTCTTTTGCTTTATGTGATCTGTTGATCGATTTCTGATCGCGACAGAAAATCGGCCAGTTGATTCTGAGTGCCCTTTAGAGATTCCACTGGGAATTGGTATTCTAATTGTTTGTACGCTGTCTCACAGCAGTCCTCTATAAATGTCCATTTTTTCTTGACTTTTCCTCGCTTAATTAAGTTCTTCTGATTCAACTTAAATAAGATAATTGTGACTGGTTTCTTCTTTTCCTCCTTCCTTTTTCCAATTTGTCTTCTAAGATACACTTTCATTGCTTTTCTCTCATCGTACGTCTGTTCAAGTTCCCTCACTTGTTTTATCAAATCTTTCTCTTCCCCATCATTCTTGTTAGCTGATTTCTCCGCTTCGATTGTTTTCTCCAGGTTTCTAAGACGCAGCTGGACATTTTCTGAGGTAAGTTTAGTTTCAAGATGAGCAGCTCTTTCTGCTTCTAAGTTTTCTTCCAGAGATTTCACTCTTGTAATGATACTCTCAAGATCTTTGGTCAGACTTTTCTCAAGTTCCTTCGAGTCTCTAATTTCTGCTACTGCTTTCTGTAGGTCATTGATTCTGTTATTCAGTTCATCATGAACCTCCTGAAAATCAGATTCTCTCTGCACTGATTGTTGTTTTAGTTGTGTCATCTCACTTTGAATCTTAGCGACTTCAAGCATTTCATTCTTAGTGTCTTCGCTGTCTCTTTTCTCATTTCCACTCGTGGGATCTTCGTGTTTATGGTTAGGACACTTCTTGGCGATGTGCCCAAATCCTTCACAGGTGTAACATTGGCGCTGTGATGTCCATCGAAGCCGATCGCCAGAAGATGTTGCTTCTTTCTGGTTCTTCCTTCTCAGTATCACTCTATTGGGTCCTAGGTATTGGGCCCTCTGGTAAAGACAGTTCCGGGCAATGTGACCATATTGTTTGCAGTTGTAGCATTGCCTCCAGGAAGTCTGAGGTGCTTGATGGTTCGGATCATCCCTCAACCGGTGTGTTGAAAAGAATCTAGGGGATAGCTTGTCTTTTCCACTCTCTCTGTAGGAAGAAGCCTTCATGTAGCCCTGTCTCTTACGGGATGTTGTCGGACATCTATTTCTCTGTGACGGCGTAGATGATGGTTGAGAATCGCAGGTCACGTTTGCGAATCTGGAGGTCTCTGTCCTCCTTGCCAGGCACTTGTTTGAATGTACAGTCCGGTAGTGCTCAGCATACTCGGCCAAAGCGTCAACTGTGGATGAGTCCCTCTCTCGTAGGTAGATGGATAAATCTGTACAGACACTTTGATAATATTGTTCTTTCAGCAACAGATCTCTAAGGTGCTGATAATCCTGAGGTATTTCGGAGCAGTTAATCCATTTGTCCGCTAAATGGGACATTCTTCTTAAGAAGTCCGTCATGGATTCTTTAGGCTGAGGTCGTATCGATCTAAACTTTTCTCGATATTCTTCGCTTGGACGATTAAAATTCAGTAGCAGTGCTTTCTTCAACGTCTCATAACTGGTGTCTCCTTGGAGACCCAATGTATGGTAAACATTCAAGGCTCGGCCTTGCAACTTAAGAGCCAAGTTCAGGGAACATATCTCTGCCGACCACTTTAATACTCGGGCATGTGCCTCAAACCTACCAATATAAGCATCTATATCATCTCTGTCTTCCTGGAACATGGGAAGTTCATGGATGTATTCTTCAAGTCTTGCTATTTCAGCCTCTCTGTCTAATCTGTCTTCTATTCTCTCTCTTTCTAATCTTGGGAGTCTTTCCATTTTCTGTATTAACGCTGAAGTGCAAATTTCCAAAAACAAACTAATCCTAACAAGCGGATTATCAATAGGGTTGCACAATAGCACAATTCCGACTAAAGAAAGGATCACAATCTTCAAACTATAACAACACTGAAGTGGCTATCACAATCAATAAACAAAGGGTGAATAATCCCTCAATTACAACAAGATCAACTTCGCTTGTTATTGAACATCAATATCTTATGACGTATAAGGTGCAATGCTTTGCTCCCACAACTTAGTATTTCTAAATATCACGTGTGCATAGTGACATATCACACAGCATAACATCCATGAAAGCTCGGGTCTCTACTTTTCCTACTTAATGCATCAGTGCTTCATAACAAGTTATCAAACCTTCTTCAAATTCCAGTTAAAGTTTTCACACAAGATTTTCAAATCAGTTCTCATATCTCAACATCAAAAATCCACTAATCTCACTAATTCACAAGAATCCACCAATATCTCTAGTGAGATATGTCAACTCAGCTACATAATCAATTTTCAAGGTAAATTTAAAGAGAAATACAACTACAAAACAATACAAGCAAGATCAAAATAATCACCAATAATCAGAGAGAAAAAAATATTAACTTTGCAATCTGCAAACATAAAATTTAAGTCAAGCAATACTTATTGCTGATAATATTTCAACACAAATTCTCAGCAAACGTTACTAACTAAAACAACATAATGCTAAGTCTGAACCTGACAATAGCATTCACATGAAATTACACTTAAACAAAATATTGTTAAAGGTAAAATGCTTTTCAAACACTCTAGCAATACTAAAGACTAAGGCGTGTTTTCTTTTTCTTAAAACACAAACCAAGAAAAGATACCTACAGAGAAGAAAAAAAAAGCAGTAGAGAAAAGACAGAGGGCGGAAACGAGCGTGAAAAGACACAAAAAAGAACAAAGGCAAGACACAGAAACTAGACCCTTACTGGGGGGACGAACTGTACACACCCCCAGACCCGTAGAGCTGGAGACGGGAAAATATAAAAAAAAAAAAACAACAAAGCAAATCTGCTCACAGCCTACGCTTCCCTAGCACGTGGAACACGCAATACACACTTTCACTCACACTTACACAGGTAATTTCACAAAGAAAACGTCCCAAACCAACACATAAAACATGAAAAAGATTCTAAAGCAAAGTTCCTAGAGGTGGGAAAGATAGACACACACAACAGCAAGACTAGACCTAAGGCCCTCTCTGTCGGCTGAACTATACAAGCCGGCAGACCCGTGTAATCGGAGACGGGATAAACACAGAGACGAAAACTTCAAAATACATAAATTTGGCTGACTGCCAACCGTGTACACAACTTCTGATACCAAATTCTATTACCAACTCGTATACCACTTCTAATTCCACGGGTATTCGACTTCTTCTCATCAACTTTTATACATGCAACTTCTCGAACATGTATACAAACTTCTAATAAACGTACATACGACTTCTGAGCGACGTGTGTACAAACTTCTAAACACTTGGATACAAAGAGACTATCCCTCCCTGAAGTGATCACGTCGGGGTCACCAAATGTCACGACCTTACGTCGGACTTGCGCATTCTTTACGAAAAACGACACGAGATCACTTCCAGGTTGGGACGTCTGTTTAATATACACACAAACATAAAATACACAACTCTACCTCTCACTCGTCAAAACATCAATAATACATTGGTAACTAATCAGTCCGATAATGGAGGTCGGAGCACCAATCTGGAACCTTGTCCAGAGTACAAAGGTCTCCCTGATAAAGAATATAAATACACTTACGTTACCGTCTGCCAGAGTCACTTCAGTAAGCATCAAAATGTCCGACGTATCTCGGCGTCAGGAACACTCAGTCCGTCCACGGTGAGCGTGCAGGTACACCGACACACTCCCGCAACACACTAATACACATTCCACGCTGCTGCGTATTCCTCCAGAATATCCGTATCTGGCGCTCACACAATGCTACACCAGAAATACACACTCCACGCTGCTACGTATTCCGAACACTGGGTCCCGGAATATCACAATAAACACTCCAAGCTGCTACGAATTCCGAACACTGGGTCCCGGAATATCACTCCAAGACGTCGACGGACTGCACTCCGCTCTGGACGTCAGACTCAAAATGGAGTAGGCATAGGAAGGCTCTTGGACCTTGCCGCTGTTAGGGTCTTCTCTTGAAAACCTTGTCCACTTTAGTGGGTCCCCTCTCGAAGTTCGTTATCCTTTTTAGTGGGTCTCCTCTCGAAGTTCCTTGTCTAGGCAAGGAACTTAAATTCTCAGATTCCCCGGTTCTATAATCCAGACATTCAGTACAACCGACCGTCTAGGCGGTGGCGTTGGGAATCTCAAAAACAGTTCACCCCGCCAAAACGTGCGGTGAACACTACTCACTCCTAGCCACGCGAGCCACGTGAGGCACGGGAATTACACCTCCCCCGAGCACTGTCACACGCTTCAAAAAAAACACACACAGGAGGCACGGACTGGTCCGTGACAGAAGTACAATATACAGATGTACACAACAGTATTCTAACCGCGTGCCGCCGTCTGTAGCTTCGTGCACAAAGCTGATCAGATAGATGTTTCGTGAAATGAGAATCTCATCTTCTTTTCTTTTATATGCGAACTTACACATGATGGACTGGCCGTGGGCATTCCGGCCTCGGCCTTTAATGTTTGGGATGTGTCACGAACTGGAGGAGAGTGGAGGGCATTAGTGTGTCGCGCATGCGCAGTTGCATCCGTCACGCGGTGGAGATCGTTGGTGCGTTGGTTGTTGCTGCAACAGTACAACAGTGCATGGTGATGATGGTGACGTCATAAAGGTGATGATGGTAAGGTCACATGAATGTGATGATGGTGACGTCATATAAACGTGATGGGAGAAGCAGGGCTTGTGCACCGTCAAGTTAGTCCAAACTGAGGAACATCCGGTCCTTTGGGTCCAACGCAAAAAATCCCTTTGTCGAGGAGAACAACATGCAGCATTTGTCAACAAGATGTTTATGCCTCATGAAGTGTAAAAGACACAGAAACCGGTTCTGGAAGAACCTTGACCTTCCAGTTGGATTTCCTTATCGCAGAGCGGCCTTGACCTGGCCACTCGACAGCCTTGAAACTTTCCTACCTGCTCATCAGGTCACGTGACATAGCAAGTGGACATCAGGTTAAACTTCGATCCTCGTGTTCTTAATTTGCTATAAATAAACTTTAATTCATTCAGCACGTTGCAGTAGCAAACCCTACTTGACTGAGTTGAACTCACCTCAACGACGCACCTGACAGCTGCGCAGTTTTTTGCAGATTTCAAGTGCTGTTCATCTTAAGTCTTTCTTAACAGAGCTAATTTGATTAACTTCGGCAGTGTTGTCACTTGAACTTAAGAAGTTTTTTTTTTAAACTCACAATCGTTTAATCCAGTTACAGCAACAGTCTAGCAATGTTCCCTACACTTGCACTTTCGACATTTCGCTGTACCCCGGAGATTTACTGCACAAAGGGTGAATCAGTCCCTAGATTTCGACCTCAGAAGTTCAGGTGAGTTAACGAGGTTTTATTTCGTCTTCGTGATTTCGGAGAGTTAATTAGTGCTGCGAATGGAGCCTGTAGGGCGGGGTAGGTTCCTCAGTTTACTCGGGCTTCAGGTTGATACACAGGAACACTGGCTGCTTCCACTGACTGCTGACAGAGAGGAAACTGCTGACAGATGAGGGGCAAAAAGTGTGTTTTCCTGTCGTGCACTCGGTGCAATGCTGCTGCACGTGTTGCACCTTATCGGTGCGTCGAGTGTTTAACACCTAAAGGGCAATCGCTCCACTGTCAGAAGTTCAAAGAGAGGATGGAGACGGCGAGATGGTGGCTTGGCACGATGTCAGAACATGAGTACATGGAAACAATACATGGCCAACGTGATTTATAGAAGCATTTTATCTATGTTCCCTCTTAGAACATTTGCACGCTGTTGTAAAAGGCACTTTCAAAACAACCCCTATTGTATTTTGGATGGTGATGTTGTATTTACTAAAAACCACGCTTGAAGTAAATAATCTTTCCTGTCTTGTTCTGAATTATGCGGTCACCTTGTGTTTAGAATGAAAAAAAAAAAAAATCCTTAGAACTCCCTACTTGTCAACATAGTTATGTTCAGTTAAAAAATAAACAGTCGGAGCAATGAGAAGATTAGAATCGGTAGTAAAAAATCTTACCATTAAAATAAGAAATAAAAAAATTAGCGATTTGAGTCAGTTATAAGAAGCCATGATATTAAAGACATTTGACTCAGATGTAAGAAACGAATGTAACGGATCGGATCGCGAGGTGCGGGTCTTGATCAAAGGGGCGCAACTGTTGTTTGCTTTCAAAGCCAAGAAATGTCCGTGGTTATCTTTCTTTGTTGGTGGAGAAGGTCCTCGTGGCATGGATCGTATTTTCCGTGTCTTGTGTAGAATGAATTCTATTTTTCGTGTCTAGTGTATGGTGGATCCTGTTTTGATCAGCGTGGGTTTTATTTTCTGTCATGTGTAGCCCACCACAGCCCCTGTTTGCAGCATCTCGTGGAGCTTGAGGAGATGTCAGTCTAATTTATTATGGACCGGGCACTGGGTAGTTAGCTTATAACAATATCAGGGGCTAGCAGGCTATTTTATTAGGGGCTGTAAGGACAGTAGAGAATAGCAATCAAGTGTCTCATAGACTGTAATAATGAGGGATTGCTGTAAACGGAGGGAGAGCTTGTTACAATGAGGGGAAGCAAACATTTGCCTTTCAAGTGTAACTGTCACGCAATGTCTGTGTAATGTACTTATCATGGTAATGCATTGCTCACGTAATATGGTATTCATATTGGCAAAGTACATGTACACAATATATCTTACTAGAATAAATGCATGCAATGTCCTTCTGCAATAAAATGTAAAGCCAGTGGTCTTCACATTTCAGCGAAATCTTTATTCTGTGTTGAACACTAATCACCATGGGACAAGAGACAGACACTGACGAGCAGACACGCATGAGTGGAGACATAAAAAATATGCGTTCTCTCTCTCTCTCTCAAGTGCAATCAGTATGATGATGATGATGACGACGACGAGGACGACGATAATGATACAAGAATTGTATAGTGCATGCTAGCCCTCGTAAGAGCATGCTCTTAGCGCTTGAGACAAGAACGAGACATGGATAGTAAGCGAAGGTCAAAGGAAAAAATCAGCGGAGGTGATTACTAATAATTTATAGACAAATATAGAAAAACAAATGTTCATACAAACAGCAGAGCGAGAGAGCGAGCGAGAGAGCGAGAGAGAGAGAAAGCGAGAGAGAGACTGACTAACACATTAATGAGGGACCCTAAGGTCAAAAGGGTCAACTAATTTTTGAGAGGGAGAGGGCACCGAGCATAACAATTATTAAATTCAGGTTCCAGCACTCAGCTGTTATCAGCCTTCGCTACACTGTACAGTTATGTCCCTTTATTTACCATCTACAACTGAGGTGTGGGTGTTGGTGTCGCAGAATGGCGGTTAACTTTTTAAAAACAACTAAACACATCTCGCCAGACCCTTCAACCTTCCCCAGAATAGTCAACACGACCAAACACAAATTCCTTTTAAAATCTATTTTTCTGCAACAACCCTGCAGCCACAGTCACACGTCCCCGGTTTGAAATATAATGACGGTTAGTCTCAACAGTTGACTCCACACGAGGTTTTGCTGCTGTTACGACATCAACTGCTGTGTGGGTACCCCAGTTCACACGCATGCGCACGCATGGAGGTCAGGGCGAGTACCCGAGGTGCAGACCACAACGTCGCTACGGCGGCCGAAGAACTGTCCGAAGTCAGTGATGCGCTCTAGTGACGTGGCGTTCTGCAGACGACAAGTGCCGCCCACTGCACCTGCAAAATAAAGTAACAAATCTTATTCATTCCGTTGAGTTTTATGGCAATGAGTATACAAACTCACAAACACGGATGTAAATGACACAATCTATACACATCATCAGAGTAAGGAGTAGTCCTAGCTCCCTTTGTGGAAAGACATTCAGGACAGCAGCGTACAGGTAGGTAGATCAGGTGAACATGACATTCATACCTACCAGTAGAGTTTGCCAGTGTCGTCGACTCTCCATCCACAGTCACCGTGACGTTACCTGTAGAGGCTTGAAGGACCGGGAGAAAACAAAAGCCAGTCAGATTTTAATTTGAAAAGATGTTTCACATTTTGGGGTATTTATTTATCTATTACAAAAGAGTATTCAAATTAGTAAAAGACTAACATAAATTTGAGAAACCAGTGCACCAGTGATATTTTAGACCTGAAGTGACACGCCTTCAATGCAGAAAAGCCATTGCGACCCCTGGAAAGGATCACCGACTGGCTGGAAGAGTTCCGACATCAATTTTATTCTCCATACGCCATACAAGGACCATTCCAGCTAACATTCCTATTTCATGTGTCCCTCCCATACTTTGAAACACTTTCCCCACAGCAAGAAAGAACCGTCATGATACAAAGAGTGCACTTGACTGTTACAATATTACTGTGACGGTTCAAACCCAGCCAGGCGATGCTACGCCATCTTTGGTTACACTGACATCTCGCTGTCTTATCGCTATTAACAGAAAAACACAATTAACAGAAAACACAGGAGGATTCCAGGAAACCCCAATGTTTAAATTCTGTTGAGTCAGCAGCCTGTACTTACGCATGCACATGACGTCAGCAATGATGGCGGGCAGAGCGTGCAAGGTGACGTTGTCGGTGACGGCGCGGAATAACGGGGGTGATGACGCCATGGCTTGCAGTGACGTCATGACGGCGGCGGGTAGGGCGCCTTGAGCCAGCACCATCATCGACACGTTAAAGGACTGCAAGTAGCGAGCCTCCTCCACCACCTGGTCACCTGACCATCGATCCTTGGACAAGATGGCCGTCAGGAGACGGGTGACGTAGTCGCGGCTCTGCAAGTAGCAGACGACATCGGGATGTGGTCATGTGATCGTTTAACACGTGTATCGCGTAACATGAACAGAAAGACGTGCTCTGGGGCTTCTTTCTCTTTCTCTTTCTCCTTCTCACTCTTTCACCCACTCCTCCTGAGCTATCTCATTCACTCCCTCATATTCTCATCCACTCTCTAATCACTCTTGTTCACTCTCTCAGCCTCTCCCACTCGATGTCTCTCGCTCTTTCTCTTAGTCACTCACTAACTCTCTCTCCCTCTCTTTCACACTACGTCATTCAATCTTTCTCTCACTTTTTCGTGTGCTCATTCGTTCGCTTTCCTTATTCATCCCACTTCTCTCTCTCTCTGTATATCTTTCCTCTTCTCCACTTAGTATTTAAACACGTGACCTACCTGATACATGAACATGTAATAGGCGGTCTCTAGACATCTAGCGTCTGTCTGAGCAAAGTCCTCGGACACCCGGGGTGGGTACGGGTTGTTGCTGGAGCGGAAGCCGGGTGTGTCAGGCTGCTGGAGCGTGAGTGGATCCAGCGTGACGTTGGCGTGCTGCAGGTCCTCCAGGCTGGCCAGCAGCCCCGTGAGGTGCACGTGCAGCGCCGTGTAGAAGGTGTGGTCGGCACCGCACAGCATCACACCGAAGCGTGCCTTGCCGGCCGGCCGCACGTGCGTGACGTAATGACGTATGGCGTCACGGGCCAACCACAGCGACTGCAGGTCGTCCAGCGCGAAGATCACGTCCACCAGCGGGTCGCAGTCCGAACGTGTTTCCTTGGCAACCGGGGCTTCGATTGCGGCAGTTGGAGGGGCACTCAGGCCCGGGATGGGATGGAGGCCTCCGGGTTTTCGCGGAGGACCAGAAGGCATGGCCTCCACGGGCACTTTGGGAACTCCAGGTTTCTCCAGTCCAGAGATGAAGAGGTTGGACAACGCCATCTGCTGCATGGGGGAGGGCCCCAGAACTCGGGGTACCCCAAGGCGGGTAGGGGGTGGTGTGGGTTGAAGCGTCCGGTAGCTACCCTTAGATGCCTGCTGCAACTGCTGCAAGATAAGCAACGCCTTGGCCATGGGAGACAATGTCTGCGACGCCGGTTGAACCAGGGGAGCGAACTGGTTGCCGGTCAAGGAAAGAGCAGAGGCGGGGGACAGGTGAGCGCCGAGACCTGATGGAAACACCTGGCTGCTGAGAGCTGCAAGCAGCGAAGGTATGTTACTTTGGATGCTCTTGCTTGGTGGCTGGCTTGCCGCCTGAAGGTTGCTGGGAAACCCAGGGCTGACCTCTAACCCCAGTGAGGTCACGCCGTGCTCGGAGAGAAAGTCTGGCCCAGGCGCCAGGTAGCTGGGGAAGTAGCTGAAGTCTGCCCCTACCCCTGCTGGCGGAACTCCCCCATCCAGAGACCCTGAACAGAATTCAATGTCAGCAAATGAGATATTATTATTGAGATATTATGAGATATAAATGAGATATTATTAACTTGAAAAGTCAGGTGTTAACGACGATGTCATGTGAATAACGCTCACGACATGCCATGGCATTGACTTTAAAAACTGTGATGACCATGTCACGAGTGTACAGAGAGGACTCACCTGTCGTGAGCGCATGCGCCTGGCTCAGTCGCACAAACATGGAGAAAGGAACAAGCAGGTAAATGGCGGCAAAGGTCTCCATGGCAACACTCGAGTCTCCTAAACCAAAGAAAAAAGACTTAGTTCTTCAAAAGACAATGTGGACAAGGTTAGCGCTGTGTTACGCAAGAGAAGACTGAAAGGAGCAGAGAAGGTAACAAGGTTAGAAACCTCTTCATTTATTTTTCTCTTTGCAAAGATATTGCAGTCTTCTCTGCCTTCAGAAAAAAACATTATTCTCAGTCCGCAAGGAGTGATCTCTCTTGTCATCTTCAGCGAGACGTCGCCACGGGTGAGTTCACCTGGGAAAGAAATGCTTTAACACTATCCACAAAGGTCCGCTGTGTTTTAATGATATTGTTGGACAATTTTTTCCAAATAGAAAACGCGTTTGGTAATTTATTTACTCAGTCTTTCACAGCACGCACACACACATATATATATACATTCACACGGACACACAGGTACACACTTCCTTAAGAGAGGACAAAAAAAAAGAAAAAGAAAAAAAAGCAAGTTAAGAAAAGAACACACTGCAGAAAGACTGGAGATATTAAAGTGGACTTTATGAGGGCGAGAGGAAGTTAAGCATGAAAAATGTGGCCTGTAGGGGGAACATGAGTCAGGACATGAATACAGACAGCCATGGCACTACCCCATATCAAGGTTTTTACTCTCAGGTTACAAATCAGAGATTGGGCTGACACCCACACTGGTGTGTCCTGGGTGTCGTGGGTGTCCTGGGTGTCACCAGCATTTTGTTCTTTGACTGGAAACAATCATGGAGATACAAAAATGTGTGTTTGTGTGTGTTACAGACAGACAAAGTGGGGAAACAGGGATTTCATGAGCCTGAAATAAAGGTCAGATGCATCATCACAGCACAGCAGTACCGAAAAATTACTAGTAATTAAACACCTGTATGAGACTGACAGTAATTAAACACCTGTATGGGACTGACAGCATTTAAACACCTGTATAAGATGGACAGTACTTAAGTACACCAGACTGACACTAATTAAAAACCTATATGAGCCCGACAGTATTTAAACACCTACACCGGACCGACAATAATTAAACAATTATTTGAGATCGACAGCAATTAAACACCTACACCGGACCGAATGTAGCCATCGTCGACAGGCTTTGCATTACTGGGATGTACTTCTTCTTGAAGTTGATGATGTGTCAACACACGTGTTCAGTGCAGATGACATGTTGTCGGGTGGTGACACCTGGGGTGCGGGTGGAGAGGACACAACAGAGATCGAACAGCTCGTCATGCATCACGTGACGAGAATAGCCCAGCGGAAACGGAACAACTCAAACTGACGAGGAGAGAGATGACAGCAGGTCAAGGCCACAGACAGAAGATGGCGGCGGGTGAGGGATGAGAGGTGACGACAGTGCCGACGCCGGTGCACGCGGTATGACTGATGACGTCACGAGCGCGAGGAGGAAAACAGCGAGGGCAGCAGCAACACCCTCCCACACACCCCTCCCTGCTCACCATGGCCTCGTCTGATGTACACGCCGGCCCCTCCCTCCCTTCTTAGGGGTAGTGGCGTGGGTGAGGGAGTGGGGGTGCTGGTGTGGGAGGGATTGAGGGTAGTGGTGTGTGGGTGGGTGGGGGAGGTATGGGTGCTGGTGGAGATAAAGACAGCTAGACGGCGGATGTCACATGTCACTTCATTCGTGGAAAGAATCATTTGCTGTTAATTGAGGACAAAGCTAATGAGTTATGATGAGTGAGTTAATGGGGAACAATGTCTCGTGTCTTAACGCTGACTGTTTGCAGACAGCCATACATCAAGTCTGTACACTACGTGGGGACCACGTATCACGTCTTGTACACTGTTCATGTGTGAAAACGTATCACGTAGACATATTGTTCACATGTGAACATGCACCTAAACTACACACCGACTTCCCCCAGTTCTCTCTCTCTGTCTGCTGTTCGCCGTGCGTTTGTCGATACAACAGGATATTACAGAGTTTTTTTTTTCTTGTCTTTACGTGATCTGTCACCTGTGACAAATCTGTGACATCTTTATCTTTGTCTTTGAAGATGAGGGTAGACATGAAAGGTGAATTTTGCAAGATGAAACCGAACAGAGAGTCTGTCACTCTGAGGTCCCGGAAACACGAATCCTGTCCGTCTGTGGGTCTAGAAATATTGTGGTGCAGGGCGCTAACAGGGTGACAGCATTGCTCCACACTACTAATGGTAGTACAAATAGTACAAATAGTGCAAATAGTGCAGATAGAGAGACACACAAGCATAATTATGTAATTAAGGTGTAGGGTCAAAATCTTGCTCTCACGGTGAGGTGAAGAAAGGTTTGGTGTGTTAGTGTAGTCAGCTTCTCTCGACATTTAGCAAACCAACATATACTGACTAAACATCACGACATTAATAAATGAGCATTACTCACTAAACATCAAAACAGGAATAAACCAGCAATACTCACAAAGACTCACTCAGTATCCAAACATTTTTTGTGACACAGCCTGTAATAACAACGTCCTTTTCTCTGAAATAAATGCCGTTTGTTTTATAAATTATTGTCTGTCGAGAGGCTGGTAGACAACACACAAGCTAACGGCTAATCGTTAGAGCGGAAATAATTGTGATAAGCGAGCACTTGTCTCCAAGATCACGTAGTATACGGGGGACGTAGTTACCCCTGGCATAGGTCACGTCCGGTAAGAGGATAGGAGGAACGAGGTAGGAGATATGAGCTGGGGGCAGACGTAAGCTGCGTCAGTGGAGTATTATCGCCACAGGTAGAGGACATGCAATGGTCCAGTGTACAATAACACTCGACAGTAAGGTAAGCTGGTCGTTATTAATACCAATACATTATTTTCTCTTTTAGTCCAACTCACGTGCTGTGGTTTGCTCCTGACGAGTGCTTGAAGGTTCCTGGCCCGGCGACCTGGTGGAGGAGATTTCCCCGAGAGAAACATAAACAGAGGAGGACGGCCGGCGCTCGTTTCCAGCCCAGCGCACGACAGTCGTGTGACAGAAGGTGAGGCTTGGGTGTGTGACACTTCCCCTCACAGGTAAGAGTAACGTTGGTACACCTCACCGTCACAGGTAAGAGTAAGGATGGTGTCTCAGAACATTCTCTCACCTTTAAGCCCTCTACTACTTTGTTCATCCAGAAATCGTGACAAAACACTCGCGAACTGCAGTTTATCCAAGAAGAAAGTAATTCTTTCGTTTTTTTTCAATACCAAGAAACATTTTTTAAAACTTTTATTAAAAGAAAATGTGTCGTTTCGTTTCGCCCTTAAACATAGCATCTGGTCATGATAATTCTTGAACTGTCCTCAGTGTCCTCAGGTTGAAAGTGTAATGTGTCCTCGTGTGCTGGTGTCCGTTGGTGTGTGTAGACTGTCACTTTGAGTATTTTGTTTTTTCACCGAATCTTTAATCGTATTAATATAAATGGTAATGCTTAAACGTAGAGTAACAGCTGACAGTAGGAGTCACAATCTTTTACGAAAGGAGTTAATGTCGGGATGTCCAATGATTTACATAACTTACTATAAAGGTCACGTGATGTCACGTGGACTTGGTGTCGCGAGGCAATACAAGTACATGTCACGTGGTAAATAAGTTCGTAGATGTTAAAAATCCGCGTCTTTCATGCCTATCACAATATGAATACTAAAAGTGTACTCTCCTCCTTGTATACTTTTCAACACCAACGGCAGAGAAGCTGGTAGGAAATACCGACACATTCGCCAGTTTCTAAAAGTCTGTAAACATGTCAAATTATCCATCAACCAACACTGTGTACCTCATCACCGCCGACCATGCTTTGCATCCCAAACACCTGAAAGTCCACTCTAGCCATCATTCAGAAGAATTTCCACCAACACGATTCCTGTCATTGGAATCGACCATCTACAGATACAGTTGCTATGGCAACGACTTCATTGTAACATTTAACTGCTTACAGAAATAAATTTCTCATTTTCACATTTCATAGAACAGCACTTTATATTTTATCTCAGTCGCAATATCGACTGTAATATTGCAAAACATTTAAACTGTTT
Organism: Pomacea canaliculata; assembly: GCF_003073045.1. NCBI lineage: Eukaryota > Metazoa > Mollusca > Gastropoda > Architaenioglossa > Ampullariidae > Pomacea > Pomacea canaliculata. The sequence continues at coordinate 1,476,907 of NC_037595.1, read as the reverse complement.
ATAAGTAATATATCATGACTGATTTTTATTTTATTCCTTTGGCACTAGAATCCGGGAAAGTGTAAAAAATGTCAAAGCCTCAAGCTACCACGTGACTGTCACGTGATGCTGTCATTTGGCCAACTCTCTAACAAAATGAATGCATACTGATCACAGCATTCCGCGGAACTAAACTGATTTTTCAAAATGTAATTTGATTTTTTTTCACTTCCAACTAAACTTAAAAAAAAGTGGAGGGCATCGCAAGAAAACTATGGCGAGACTCGATGTTAATGAATTGTCGCATGGTCTGGTGACAAAGACATCTTGAAATGTCTTAAAAAGTTCCCTCGAAAATGTTCAAATATTGAAATGCAAAAATGTGTAAAATACTATTTCTGTCAACATGTCTGTTAAAGCGAGATGTTTACAGAAATAGTAACAGAGACAGAGACAGAGAGAGACAGAGAGAGATGGTTTATGTCGTCTGGTGCCATTTGATTTATTTCATTACCCTGCCTCGCAGACATAATGAAAATAATATGATATGATGTTGTGTGTGTGTGTGTGTGTTTGTGTCTGTGTCTGTGTCAGTGGTTCTATCTTTGGTCTGTCTATTCACTTCACGAGTCCATCTTGTGTCTATTCATTGGCTGTAATTATTTGTCTTTTCTGTCCATCAGCTATGTTTGTAGGTTGTCTTTGTTCTCTGTCTTCATTCATTGGTTACAGCTGCAGTCTGTCTCTCTGTCTGTCCACTGCCAATGTTTTTGGTTACATCTGTGTTTTGGGGTTTTTTGGTCTGTCCGTCCATTGCCTGTGTCTATGGTTCAGTGTCAGTGGTTCTTAACCGGGGTTCGATCGAACCCTAGAGGTTCGGTGAGTCGGTCTCAGGGGCTCGGCAGAGCCTCCGCCACGGAGGTCAAGACACACCCGCAATTCGTGATGAAACTAAAGAAGGGTTCGGTGAATGTGCAGATGAAACTTGTGGGTTCGGTACCTCAAACAAGGTTAAGAACCACTGGCCTATGGTCTGTATATTCATCGTCTACACCTGTAGTCCCTGGGTCATAGGTGAAGGAAAGCGCTCCCCTTCTCTGATTTGTTACAATGCACCCGGGGTAGGACAAACACAATGGAAATTCGTCTTATTTTTCGTTGCATTTTAACCTCCTTTATATGTTTTGATATTCCCCTGTAGTACTGATATATATATATACAGAGAGAGTAAAACAGAGCTAAATGGAATGATGTGCAAGTCATCCATTAGTAAATTATTGTCATGACTCGGTGTCCTTCTCAGTCGTTGGCAAAGTTTGAAATTAGGAGTTTATAGGGTAAAGGGAGGAGGGAAATTCCACAACTACACTCTCTGTACAGAAACATATTGTCAAGCAAGTGACTATGTTTGTACTTTTGCAACTGACCGTCGTGTCCAGTTTATTAATATTGGACAATAATTATGTTTAGTTAACAAGGCGGAGGCAACGAAACTGTTTTGCCAAACGTGGTCACTTCTGTCGAGGGTCAAGTTGTGTGTGATAACCAGTCATTGGCGAAGTTCAACACTTCGACCACTTGCAGGCCTGACGAGAGGGGGGGACAGGGGGTCTGGTGTACCCGGGCCCGCGGCTGTCAAGGGGGCCCGGCCTTGGTCAGTGGATTTTTTTTTCTTCTTCTCCTTTTCTTTTTCTTTTAAAGAAAGGTCTAAGGACAGAACACCCAAGCATTACACATGCAGAAGTTGAGTTTGAGTGTAGATATTGAGATTCGAATTGTAAACATACATTATATACTGGGAAAATAATTTACGATTACAAGTACAAGGGGCCCGGAGAGGTCATCTGTCCCGGGGCCCGGGCTGGCTCTCGGCGGCCCTGACCACTTGGGTTGTTTGTTGTTGACAGGACGATACTTGCACGTGGTGATCATTTGGCACCACGACAGAAACTGGTGATTAGGGTGAGTGGTCAACCGGGTGCATGGACAGTTCTTCCGACATTTAGCGAAGGTTATTGCATATGAGAAGTATTTATATTCTAGAAAGAGAGTTCCAAAGTGGCTGGAATCGAATCTTGATGCTGTCACACATGATGGGTGACAATATGTGACATCAATGGTAATCAACGGATGTGTGACATCAACAGGTACTCAAAATGGTTGACGGTTTAACACGACACATCAACCAGCGTGTGCGACAGGTGACATAAAACCTCTCACAGTGTTGGACGGAAACGGTTGTCTCATTATTCTGTTAATGGTGTGATATATAAATATTCTTCCACACAACGGATTTAGCGGCTAAAGCTTGAGAACTGCTTACGGAGTCCCACAAAACCCCAGGCTGCCCACATGTGAGTGGCTCACCAACACATTTGTAACAGAAAGAGACAGCGACTACATCATGGACAGTCACTCCTCCTCGACGCCTCCATTAGCAATAACAGCTGGACAAACTCCATCATCAACGAGAGTTTAGCGAGTTATGTATAAATCTCACGATGTCACAATTATTATTATTATTATTATTATTATTATTATTATTATTATTATTATTATTGCTGTGCGTTGAATATGCAATAAGTTTGCAGGTTGTTAGCCCTCAAGATCTCTTAATACAACTTCATCGATGGGTGTCACCCTCCCCCCCAGACAAAAAGTTCGCGATCCACTTTTATTTCGTTTCGCTCCGCGTGACTGGTGTCACCTAGCGTGACTGTCACGGCCCTCAACTTGGGTGTGACGCCAGCGTGTCACATGACGTGGCCGCGGACAGGTGAGACACGGCTTGCCGGGTGGAGGTGGATGCCCCACACATGATGGCCCGCAGGTCCTGCCTGAAGCGAGCAGAGCGGCTGACGTAGACGAAGAAGTTGACGGCGCTGTTGGCGTAGGGCAGGTAGTAGACGAGGATGAAGGTGGTCATGTACAGGTTGTAGTAGCGACCGGTGGTGCTGAAGTCGCTCACGATGTTGCGCGCGAGGATCATGACGACGAAGGGCACCTTGCTGGCGATGAAGACACCCGACACCAGCACCAGCATGCGGGTCAGCGCCACCTGCCGGACCTGCGCGTCACTTCCGCTGGAGCTGGTCTTTTCCCGCCACGACATGGCGGCCTGCAGCCGCAACACCGTCACGGTCGTGCACAACGACACGATGATGAACGTGCCGATGGGGACGACGATCTGCATCAGAGCATCTTCCGCCACGCTGTACGTCTGCAACGTCCGGTCCGTCTGCCAGCGACCGTCAGGTACTGGCTGCCATCTGGCGCCGGCGCTGGTGTTGCTGGCGATGCTGACGACGCTGTACTTTAACGGCGTGGTGATGAAGGCCGCCTGCATCAGCACCACAATGGCGGCCAGCAGCATCCCCATGGTGCGCCAGTGCATGAGGGTGGATGCCCGCAGCGGGAAGACCACGCACAGACAGCGCTCCACGGCGATGACCACGCTGATGCCGGCCGAGGCCTCCCGCAGGCCAAACAGCGCCCCCTGGGCGTAGTACAGAGTCTTCAGGTAGTACTCCTCCCCTACCACGGCGTCGACCAGCCGATAGAAGTAGGAGACGGTGAAGGCGATGGAGTAGGTGAGGAAGGTCATGTCCACCAGCGAGTGCACGAACAGACAAAGGTTCATGCGGTCGCGCAGCCCCTGGCGTCTGAACACCAGGCAGTTGACGACATTGGTGGAGACGCCGACAACCACCACCAGCGGCTTGAGGATGATGTTGTAGTAGAAGACCACGGAGAGATACTGTTTGTACGTCATGATGCCCTGAGGGTTGTCCCAGGGAATGAATGTCTCGGCGCCATCTTTGGCAGGGTCATGTACGGTGACCTTGGCTGAAGGCACAATGGTGACGTCAGTCACAGCATCCTGAGTGTCGAGGCCAAACATGGCGCAGTGCCTGCTGGGATTCTTGTCTGTCAGGTACCCAAACAAGGGGGTAAATACAGGATTTCTGTGTGTTGGTGACTGGAAAAAAGGAAGCAGGCCCTAGTTTGTGTTTTTCAGGTTTTTTGGCTTGACAAAGACTGAAACAACGAAGCTTCACAATAATTTCGAATTTTAAACACTTTAAACCTTAAATCTATTAGTTTTCTAGAAAGGCAGTGTACAACAGTGTACAACAGTGAACAATACAATTTTAGAGCATTTGAAACTAAAGTTGTTTAAAATAAAACTGTTTCACCCGACTTTCAGTCTCTCCAGCATCTTATGAGCTTGTGCAAAGGAGCTAAATGACAGGAACAATTCTTGAACAAAGGTTTGTAAACTTGCTTGTTTAACACAGTTTTTTTGAGAAATAAGTACTCATCAAATGAGTGAATACGACGAATAAAGTAGAAATTTATCACGAATTAAATTATTTTATTTTTCTAGGAATGGAAAATAAATGTGTAAATAAACGCTATAAATATTTATTTATATATCTTTTGGAAAATTGTGGAACATAAGCCCGTACTAAGGCAACGATGTCCGCTAGATACTTACAGGACACAAGGACAAGAGGAAAGAACCTAACAGTCGACATTAATCAGGGACAAAGAGTTGCCCCCAGTGTTTGTGGTGTGGAGTCGCTTGTATCGCCAGGACATGAGACTTGCTCTGCAACATTCCTTCTTTTGCCACACATTTCCTTCTCTTGTCCGAAAAACATTTTGCTAACAACTTTCTTCTGAAAGCACCTGCTTGTATTTTTCTGAAATGCATGGCAAACATTTTTAGCTTCTGTGCTTTGCTGTGGTCCTTAGTCGCGATGTCACGTGACACCGCTAAACATTTGAGAGAAATGATATCAGTTTGGTTGTTGTGTTGTTTGTTCTGCAGTGCACTGGGAGGCTACCATTGAAGTGTCTCAGCAAAGTAACATTTCATTCTCAGTTGTCTGGCATTCTCTGAAATGATGTCGATGGACAGAACATGCGCATCCCTCGGTCTTCGAGGTCCACCCCGACAAGTCTTTCTACTTCCGGTCTTCTGCAGACGTGTGTTGGTACAGGCCAGTTATCCTCCTACCGTGTGATTTTGTACCAGAAGATTCCATACTATTCTGTCTACATACCACTTGAGCTTCGAAACATAAGACCAGATTATTTTACAACTATAACATTTTTTATGTCTTCATACCATCAGATGACTTTCTATCACTCAGTCTGATTGGCATAGCATTGAGCTAGTAGTTGTACTGTGTAGTCGCCATACTATCATGCGTTACCACAGTCTGAATTTCCTCCCGTCATCATTCCAAACAGTCAGTTGTTGGTCATCAGGACCTCAAGAGATGACACTCCTCGCTTCCCACACCAGTTCAGCATACATCATTACACCTTTGTCTTGAGATGCTTCGGGACAGTGAAAGGAAATCTCCCAGTTAAGAGATGATAGAGATCTTGTCAATCTCAGACACAGATTGTCCAGATGTTAGAGAACTCAACTGAATTCGCTGTGTTTCTTACAATAGTGGGAACATTGGGAATATCTTAGGAACATTGAGTCAGAGGGAGCACACATCAGCTCCTACATTCTGCACCTGACGACCAAATCTTTGACTGGACCTGTGCACCAATGGGCTTTACGAGTGTTCTCAACATTCAAACATTCATGTTAATGTTATGGAGTCACACTGTCCACACAATCACCTCTTCTGGACACCCTCGCTCAGAAATCACGTGGTGCTGGACTGATGGACACATCATGCACTGACTACCAGTCAAAGACAGATTCCAATGTTCTCAGAGACTACGGAGGAGAATCAGTAAGTATACCAGTCTCGCGGGAGGAGATTGAGACAGTTGTACTTACTCAGGAGAACAAACTCACCTGGCCTTGACGGCGTATCAGCAGAACGGCGGAAACATGAGAAGAAAGAAATAACGAAGACCCTTGGCAATGATTTGATAACAGGAACTGAGAGCAGCTTGAAACGACGAAGAACCTAGGAGCTTCTGTCCAAAGAAAGCAACTGCACACCGGAAATCAGAATTCCAATAATATAGCCAGACTGTACATTGAACGACAATAATGTCCAGACTGTACAGGATGATTGTAACAATAACCATCTCATCTCCCATCTTGTTCTTGGGATTGTCGTCTGCTTGTGGATACAGAAAAACGAATCCAGGCATTAATTAAGACCAACCGCCTAACGAAACTTCTTCAGATTTTCTACAAATTTATTCACTTCCCCAACATCCTTCAAAACCCTAACTCGGGTGAGTAATGGTTAAGGACATAAATGAATGAATCTCTCTCCTGACATGCAAAAAAAAATCCGGAGTAGACATTTTAACTCACGTGTCAGTGGCTGACTGAAGACAACTGTCAACACACCCAGCACGAGGTGAATGTGTGGGACATCAACAAAAACATAACATGCCCCATTCGGGAAGCGATCACAGAGCCTGACTCACACAGGCCCGCGAGAACTCATTCCACAAACTTCTTTGAGAAGCCAGAGAGCAGAGCAGCTTCTCTTGCGACTGGTTTATATACAAGTTTCCCCCCAGACTACCCACTTCTCCTAATCGAATGATCAATAGTTATTATTTTGCGATAGTTATAGAAGAATTTAATATTTTAATTAAACAAATGCCCAATGGAGTGGGGTGTGCGAAATTGCTTTATAATTATCTCAAACTTTCTTAGAGGATGTTATACACGAGGAATTTTGTTTAAAATCGTCATTAGAAAATCTTTGTCTTTTCGCAAAAATCGAATTTCCCAAAGCGACGAAAGTGCTGTGTGTTTAATAGGAGATGCATCCCAGACATCTGAGTAAATCTCGTTCATATTCAGGAGGACATCAATGAACATTTATTGTTGATTAAAGAATAAAAACTGGGTGTAGATGCTTAACACGAGAACACACTCATACAAAAGAGATTTCAACAAACTGAAATTAAAGAAAATAGACTTAAAATAATTGCAACATACTTTATTTTTTCAGTCAAAAAAGAAATACAAATAGTTGTTTAAACAAAAACCAACGCAAACATTATTTGTTGAGAAAACGTCGAAGGAAACTACTTCAGAAAACAGAGCGAATAAAGTAAATAGCGAGAACTCCGGTACGATTTCAAAGTGCCCCTGGTTTGACATTATTGCCGAGAAATAACATCAATTATACATTTTCTTTTGTCGCTTTTGGAAATCGTTGACAAAAAGTATTGCTCGAACTATTCGAAAGATGCTTGAACTGTGTTTGCTCAGTTCAGCCAGTTTGATTTTCAAGCCTTTTTTTAAAGTGTGGTGGGAAAATAGACATTTATTCAAATAAGGTTGGCACTTGTGGGATGTCTGGCCGAGGGTGAAGTACCCTCCACGACGCCTCCTTGTTTTTCTTTCTCTTAAATGTGGCAAATGAAGTTGTGGTTAATGGCTCCTTGCTTGTAGGAGGAAGAGGATCGGTGTTTCATCATCACCCTCATCGTCATCATCCTCAAACCTATGCGAACAGCTCTCCTTTTAGATAATGCCTTCAAAATGTGGAACTCTTGTGGCGACCTTTAGTAGTTGAGAATCTGCTGAGGTATGTCTTCAGTCTGACCTCTCAACTTTTGAATCTCTCTAAGACACTGTGTTGTGTGGACGTGTGTCCCTGGGTCTCTGTGTGTTGTACGAGTTCAATATCTCTGGCATCACGTGCTCAGAAGTGTCAACTGTTGGAGACAGTTGTAAGGGAAACAGTGTTAGTCCTAAAACAGATTTGTCCAATGTTCAATGTGTTTGTGTTTATGGTCAGCATAGATGATGGAGGTATTTCAGCAATGTACCGAGGAGAATTCGTGCAATTTTCTGACAATGCGATGTTGTTGACTGAACACACTATGTGGAGCCAAGTGATGTAGTACAATATTGTGTGTCCTGGCATGCTGGTCCAAACACACTGAGAAGAAAGAGGGAGGACAACTGGTAGACTTGTATTTCACGTGCATGTAAATTGTATTCAAGTGAACTAGTCAATAAAGTTTGTACGGACAACAACACACGTGATGAGCTGTGGTGCGTCTTACATTGTTTTGTCTATGAGGACTTGAGTCTTTGTATCGACCTTAGTTGCTGGCATGGCGTAAAACACAAACAAACAAACAAACAAACAAACAAACAAACAAACAAACAAACAAGCAAGCAAGCAAGCAAACAAGCAAACAAGCAAACAAGCAAACAAACAAACAAACAAACAAACACAAACAAATTCATTAAGCGTCTTTTTGACGAGGTCATAGAAAAGCAGTTGTGGAAATTTAATCGTTGTCTCCTTTATCTTAATTATGATTATGCTAATGAAGTAAATAATGTTGACTGAGTTACAGAACAATCTGTTGTACTCCAATATCATAAGCCACACAGAACGACAACTACCAGTCTTATAAGACTGCTGATGGAGATAGAGAAAATTAGAGACTAGGCAACGGCGAAGACACGAACGAGAAGTTAAAGCATTAAACAAGAAAAATACGTGTGCATCAATCCCTATAATATGTATTAACGTTACGGGGATACACGTGACGCAAGTCTCGCTAGCAGACTAAAAAGTCAGAACTGTCAGTGTTTATTTCTCTCGCGACTTTGATTGCCTTTAATTAGCTCCAGCTCCTGCCTACAGCGAGGGCGCTATGGTCTCTGAATTGCCAGGAAAGGAAGAGAAAACACAACAACGTGAATACAAATGCAAATGAAGTATCAACAGGGCAAATGTAAGAAGAGGGAAACAATCCATCTCTGTCAGGACTGTGTTACTGCTGATGCAAACGTAGTTCGCACGGTCAAGTCCTTGACACTCAATCTTTAAAAATAAGGTCCCTGAACTACTTTAGCAGTCGTTAGACTGCGCACCGTTTGAGAAGAACTCTTTCTCCTCAGCCTATGTCACTTCTTTTTCCGTTTCCCACTCGTCTGTTCATTGTCCTCATCCTTGAAGCTTGGTGAGCTGACGTGTGCAACCCGCATCTCCAGTCAACACAAACTCCTCCAGTCACCGCTGCACTGCACTTTGAAAACAATCGTTCGATTCGGCATTCTACCACAGCACTGGCAAACTCCGGCGATGCTGAGCAGTTCATCACCACATTGGCAAATGGCGGTGAAATTCAGCAGTTAACCAGTACTGGTCAACTGGTGACGTCACAGTCTAGTGCGAGCGATGCCATGTGACGTCACGCGAACTGGGGGTTGTCTCGGTCCTGGTGGACATTCGGCTGCGAAGGAAGGCAGGCATTGACAACCTGTCGAGTTTGCCAAAGTTGGAAGTTAACGTGGGAGTCCTGTAAATGCGGCGAAGCTGTTTGTTCAGGCTTGCCCAGTCGCGCTTCATCTCCAGCTGCACACCCAGCACCGCCACCAGCACGAACGTCACGGCACCGATGCACACGCCGGAGAGGACCACCGTGTCTCGATCTGTAGTGTCAGGGAGAAAAGCTTGGTTTTTACTGCCATTTTGTCCTCTTAACATCTACCTGAGCAGCAAACACAATCGCTCGACGGTTTAAGGCCAACGCGAAACATAAAATGAAGCTCAGCTTTTACAAGGACACCGGCATGACTTACAAAGTAGATTAAATGCCATAACTGTGTAGTCTTAAAAAATACGGATTTTGTGGTATTTATTTTCTACAACATTCCCGGTATTAGACAATAGGCTCGGTTTGTTCTAAACGCAAACCTCACTGAGCAAAAACTTGACCCTTGTGTGACCTTCTAAATTAGTTTTTAATTATGCACAGTCTCTTCGTGAAATAAATGTAATAATAGCTCTACACCATCTAAACCACTATGTAGTTTTCTTTTTATAAATTGGGTCTACCAACTGTAGAGATTAAATTGCGACATATTTTGAAATGTAACTTTCTCAGAACTTTTAAAACAGATTTGATATGCACGATCACTAAAGCAAGAGCAAGGTACGCGTGACGCTGAGAAATGGTGAGAATGTATGACATTAAACGGTTTCCTGTTTTACTGTTTCAAAACCAACAATATCCCTCTACAGAACCACATAGTACCCCTCTACGGCGCCATACAGCTCTTATTTTAACAAAATCTGCTCCAATTAGAACTGATTTTAGGGGAGCTGAATGAACTGCACTTTTTCAGCATATTACTTATTTCTTACTCTTCAAGTGGATGGATGGCTTTTCAAGAAAAGTAGATACAAAGATTGAAGAATTTGGTCCTCGGACCTTGGAAATAAACAGCATGCATCAACATTGTTGAATGTATTTCTGCGTTGCATTCTACTCCTTGACAGACTGGGGCCAAATGACAGACCAAGATGGTCACCCACCTAAATTCAGACTGCCGCAGCCGTCTTCATCGCAGCCCTTGCCGCATCCGCAGTCATAGTAACCGTCACAGCGATAGGACATACTGACACACAGCTTGTTAGAACAGGTGAGCTGGAATGACAGGCATGCTGCACACACCCACACACGCACACGCGCACACATTTCCACAAATACAGATGCACGAACCAACGCATTCAGAAGAGCGAGCAAAGGCACAAGCAACTGTAGATAACTTAGATAATTACAGAGGCAGATAAGAGAAGTGGGAGGAGGAATCAGGACTGTTTACAATGATGATGTGAAGAACAGAGCAGGAAGATGAATCTCAGTGGGGTACTGACAGAATCAGACACCAAGCTGGAGAGAGACAAATATTAAGCTGTAACTCCTAAGCAGCTCAATCTGTGACTAGATGCTACATTACTGTATTTGACATTTTTGACTGTTATTTTGAGTTCCTGCTCTTCCGTCACATCCTTTTTTTGTAAAAGATTATCGCAGTGTTTCGACCATTCCTAGAGTACCAGACTAAAGCGATCTATGTAAGCTTCTGGATGAAGGATGACGAACACTGGAACATCTTGAAATTGTTATATCCGTGGATTAGCACTGCTTCCCTTCCCACCGCTTGTGAACATTCGTTTTTCAAAAGGGCATCCTGCAAACACCCATATAACCAGAGCAAAAACATACTTCTGCCTATGAGATCCGGTCTATCACTGGACCTGTTGTGGGGACAGGAGCATTTGCATCCTGGATTACAGTTTTTCGAATGAATTGTGCAAGCTGGAACCAGCTTCTGCCTATTTAAGTTAACTAATTGGGATTATAAACCAGAGGGGGAGAGATACAGAGATCTGGATTATCAATAATGCTTTATTCTCTGACAAAAAGTCAGATTATTTCAAATAATTTCCGTAAAATAGACATGCAAAAACATACATACATAGTACATACCTGAGTAAGGTTGTGAAATATTCGCTCCAGACGATTCTAGAATTAAAAACAAAATGAAATTTAAAAAACTGAGTAATTACCTGTCTAAAGTCAGAGTTGTTATTTTGACTTTTTCAATTAATTTTTGTACAATGGCTGTCGAAGCGTTACGTTGGGCAGTTTTGTGGTGTACAGTTGTCTTCTCAGCAACAGGCTGACTTATAGTATTGCCAGTAGACACATACTAGCGGTGATAGTAACTGGAAGTAGCATGGTGACTAAGTGGTCTCAAAGGATTTAAAAGAGTAAACAGGCCTTTATTAACGATACCAAGGACATTAATTATATAGTGAAGGTAAGTCGCTGGTCCAGGACAAACTGGGGATATCATGTCTTTTCTCTATGCTTATAAAGCAGTTACCAGACTTGTTATAGTCCAGAGTCCAGACTCTATAGAGTGTGCTTTACCCCTGGCTGTACATTTATAAAGTGTCCTGACTGCAGTGATAAAGCAGTGGCAAAGATGCTCTGAAGAAATGAATCATAACTCCTTTGCTTTTCCCATTTATCCCAGGCGCAACGGTTACTTTAATTCATAACTATAGCCCTGAAGTTACCATGGAGACCTTTTATTAAAGATAAATTCGGTCACTTGGAGATAGTGAGAACTTATAATAGATCGTCGGAAAATAAAATAAAAGTTGCAGCGCTAGCTTGACTAAAAATGTCGAGGATTGGGTTTTACCTTACACAAGGCTACAAACCAGATACATCTGTGGTCGTCTCTAAACTGGACCCATGACCTCTATGCCTCATTTACCATTCGTGGTCATTTCGGACATGCAAGCTTTAAAAACACTTCACTCACCATCAAAGGTGCTAGTAAGGCAGAAAAAACGATTGTGTAGCCAGCTTGACGAGCTACTCTTGCTACATACCTGCCACCTCGCTGGTGACTTGGCCTGTGAACCCAGTAAAAGTTCGCGGCCCCTTGCTTTTGAAGGCGATGTACATCCATGGTCCTGTTGACCGCACAGTGTATGAGGACACAGAGACGCAGAATTCCTTGATAATCTCAGAATCTTGACCACCATCTCGAAACTAAAACAATCAAAAGTTAGAATAGACTACCAGCTCTCATCTCATTGCTATGGATTCTTTGAAGGCTCCCCCCACTACTTTACTGAAATCTTGTCTGTCCACACTCCTGCCCGAAACCTTGGCTCCTCATCAATTCGGCAATCGTTTTGTTGTTAAAAGAATGCCCACATCCCAAGTGAATACAGTTTAGTGACCCTTGCTTATAACAGGTTACAGCCAATGGGAGAGATGGTACAGTGTGTTAATTAATCGGGTGTATCGCTCACCTGCAAAGTGTCCGTGCAGAAACCTAGGTGCTTCTCCACGTCCAGCGTGAATGTGATGCTCACCAGGTGGTTGCGACTCGTCTCCACAAGCCAGATGCAGCGGGTGAAGTTGGGGTAGTTTGTCGGGTAGTCGGGCGTGGTGATCGTGCGGGTATCCTCCAGGTTTTTCAGTAAGACGAAGCCCCCACACTCTACTCGACAGATGCCATGGCAACAAAAAAGAAACTTTTGAACACTCGTTACCCGCAGATTTGTTACCAACGATTTATCGCTATCACCGCGATCCGTCTTAATGTGTTTGAACTTGCCGTGAGCTGCGCATGATACGCGTTTCTGCACTGTATGTGGAGCAGTCAACAGAACAGACAGAAAGTGAGTGTTGTCAGGAAAAGACTCGAAGTGAATGTTTGTTTTGGAATATCACAGACTGTACTTACCATACCCAGAAGCACCCTTCATGATGCAGCAGAAAACTGCAAATATAATGTGCATTTGTAGTAAATGTTAAGTCAAAAGATTGAAAATTCTCGTGAATGGTGCATGCTAGAAGTAGAAAAGAAAGGAGATAATAGTCAAAATAATGAGCTTTGCATTGTTTCAATATGTTGGTAAGTTTAGTTTGTTCATCGCCGGACAGCTGGTAACAACAATAAAAGCGCAGTCATCAACGTTGTGGGGTTTTTTTTTTTTGTTTTTTTTTTTAAATCGAAATCTTGAAACCCTGATGATGTGAGAAAAGACTGCATCATCGAAAACTTGGAGCTTATCTAATGTATTTTAACCTGTTAACAATGGTTCTAAACATGAGACTATTTCATCCGGGTAAGAGAACTAATAAAAAATTAGATGCTTATGTCATAAAAAAGTAAATATTTACACAAAAGGACCGGAAGTGATAGCCTCGATGACGTCAAGAGATAGAAGGACGCATGCGCTGTCGATGGTAACACATTAGCCGAATTTCTGCCTCCAACCCTGTAAACACAGCCACAGGTATAAAGAAAGAAATGCCATTCACAAGACTACGAATCACAAAATTGTTTGTTTATTTAGCTCACTGGTATAGCTTCCAAGTACAATTTTATTGAATTACAATTCAAATCTAATTATTCAATAATATTAGAATACGACTAATTTTAGTAAAAGTAATGATGCGCTGTCGATCCACCTGCAATGTCTCTACAATATTTGACTCAGTTCTTCTGATAAACCGTACTGAAAATCTAATCCATTTTACGCTCCGTTTTCATTTTTTTATTTTGGCTTTGCTACTCACTATCTAAATTCAGTAGATTGGCGAGAGCAGGTAACTGTGATAGCGACTTTGTAAGAATCAGAACTTCTCTTTGTTTAAAATCGCACCTCTTCCATGTCAGTGAAGCTCACAGTAAACATTCACAGTGAAAGGCTACTATCAGAATATATCAAAAAATAAATAAACATACTATGGTGCAAAGACACGAACTAAATTTAATGTAGAGAGGGGCGCCCGCTAGTATACAGGTTGGGTAATAATACTCGCTTGTCACCATTGCAGTAAGAGGCCCTGGTTCAGATCTCTTCTCCAGCCATTTTCTGTTTGTGACAACTGTTCACAGGGACGGGCGTTAGGGATTTTTCCGGGTACTCCATTCTCATCTCCCATCTCTCTCCCCCATAGTGCGGAAACACCTCTGGGTGAAAGCACTTTCCTACTAATTAATCAAGAATTCTAGACATTCTAGACGACCAGACTAATCATGAAAATTTTGGTCATGATAGGAAAAAATATTGTGGATTTACGTAGTGCTCAATCAGAACACCACACACACCTGGCTATGAGACGCAATCGCAAGTACTTCACATTTTAAATTAATTGCTTCAAACAATAACCACACTGCTTACCTGACCATGATTTGAAAAACCAACTTCGAGGTGTTGGTGAGTGGTATACATGTCGACAGTTTGCTAGATTTCGTTTCAGTGATCATCCATCACAAAAATGTTTAAAATTCGTCGTTTGTGCAAAAGTTTGTATTTTCGAGTGTTTGGTGTAACTCGATGGTTAGATTAGAGGTAACAGTGCATCAACTAGTGTAAGTTTCCCACTTCTTGCAAGACTCGTCACACATTGCCTCAAAAATAAGTAGAGAGGGAAGGTAAAATTAAATTCAGTGTTGACAACAGAGTACACTTTCTTTTAAAATATTTAGCGAATGTTTTGCAGACCGAGCAGTATTCAGTATTTTGGGTGACTGAGAGTTTCTCATTCTGTTCATCACAGACTAGACACCAATGACAGCCAGACCACAGATCTTCCGAGCTGTTCTTCGGTGAAAAAGTGCTCTGGTAAGTAAATACATTCTTTTCGTACTTTTGTTGTGCTTGAGGACGTTGAAGGCAACTTTATGAACACACAGGTAACGCTGATTCCGGAAAGCAATGAACTGTTGAGCGATTAAACAATCACAAAAATCTCGAACGGCACAGTGGAAGGGTAGACAACTCTCACCTGCTAAAGACAACTCTTCCAGGAACTGCATGGCTTCCATGGCAACGGCCTGGCTGCACTGGGACTGGCAATACAAGTCACAATTAATAAATTACAGCACAAACACACTAAAACAAACAAACAAAACACACATACAGTGTGTTACCTTAGAAATTAGTGCACAGATTCAAGCAGGAAACGATATCAATACCTAATAAACCGTAAAATATCAGAACCACCTTCACGCGTCTTCAGCATCCGCGTCATTCCTTGCCATTATTTGGACAGATCTGTGTGTGTGTGTGAGAGTGAGAGGGAGAGAGAGCCCACGATGGGAGAGGCACACGCTTGAAATATTTTCAGGACAGCAGATAACGCAGTAATCCCCATGCCAAGCATCATGCTTGATTTGTTATAACAAGCCTATTACAGATATAAGACTTAATTGTAAGGATTCAATTTGCTCTACAAAAAGGCGAGTTTTTGGACACGTGTAACCTTTCCTCGGTCATAATACTCGCTGGCAACAACTGTTTCAGAAAAAAATTAAGTTCTACTGCATTTCACCTGACACGGATTCGTAATGCAGATTATGGCCTCCTTTGAACTGGAAGCGATCGATGTATTTGAGACTTACTCTGAAGTTGTAACGCTAGAATTCATACTTTATATATGTAATAAACCCTTCCACCATAAAATATCTGGTAGTAGATCACATTTATTAAGACAAGTTGCTCAGACGTCACCTAGATCTGAGCTTAACCAACCGTAGTTTTTGTATTTTGTATAATGAAGATTTTACTCTTTTGTGAGTTAAAGCAAGCCTAATTAAAGTGAGTTAAAATGTAGCTGCGACAGCCTGGGGCTGGACAAGTTTGTTCTCTGTGTGACAGACAAGTGTACGTGTTTGTGTGCAAGTACGTCCATCTTTCACCCAAAAGAACATACCTATTTCCTAACACACACACACAATAATACATCATGGCACGCTTGGTGCGCGCGTGCACACACATACACACAGACAGATATATGTGGTTGACTGGCTTACCTTGGGCCTGTGTCCATTTCCCGACAGACTCTGACAGCAGACGACCTCTGCCCCCCACCTCGTCATTTCTGGCTGACACACCTGCCTGCCACTTCACAATCCGCTGACGCATGTGTTTGCACATCCACAATGCGCTGTCACTCCCTGTCATTGCAACTTTTTTCCACACGAAGTCGTTGGAGAAATATATTAGGGTGAGATGTGAAGTTCTTACTGCTGGGGCAACTGCTCGCTCAGGTGTAGCAGCTTGCAGCGAGTCCCGCTGTATTCACGACCTACCTGTAAGAAATAAAGACTCAGACAAGGAGGCAGCTCACGGTCCTCGTGCTGTTGCATGGCAGCGAGTGTAGCCGCAGTTTTGTCTGTCACCTTCTCACTCATTCTGTCCTTTTGTGCGTAAAGTTCTGGTCTTGCGCGGTCTTCCCAATATGTTCGTATGTATAAGGTTTCTCGTGATCTACCCGTGAACCCCATGCAGTCGGTCTTCTATTGATCACAGAAACGAGTGTCGATGTGGACTCTGGCTGTGGAATGCCAAAGTCTTGACCTTTATATGGCCTGCCACAGAGAAGTGTTCGGAGGCCCAGAGAAAGGAGCCTTAGATTTGTTGACGGTTTTTTTTTGTTGCCTTTTCTTGGCAAAGGCTGCGTGTATGAAAAGCATTTCTTTGATATCTTTTATGTTTTGTGTGTGTGCTTTCAGCGACAAGGTCGTGCCAACCAGATCTTTGGAAAGATTTAGCAATAAAAGTGAGGCTTTGTGAACGGTGGATGTGGGGGGAAGTCGAGTCCGTTATTTTCCACTCCGCTAACCCAAACCTGTTTAGTGTCATGGCATAAGTCACCGTCAGAAAGACGTACAACCCTATGCGCATCGAAATCTCAACTTATATGGGTTACCTATATTGACGGGGGAGAGTACTCTTACCAACCAAGGGCCCTAACCCCTAATAATGGCACGTGACTTTTAGCCAATGGTGTACTACGTGATCGGAACTGCGCGCCATTTGAAAAGTTGTGTTTCTACAGGAATTATAATTAAGCTTCTTCAGCCGTCAATTCCAATATTGATACATGTGTTGGAGTTATGTTGGACTAGCTGGAGGGAAAACAGTTCCGTCATTGTAGGAGCTGGGTGACAGACATACTGATGTATTCCAATACTAATTCCCTCTTTCACCAATCCCAGTAATTAAATGTCCATACAGCCGACCTTATCTTCTCTTAATCTTTGAATGTACATATATATATATAGGCTAACATATATATATATATGAATGTACCTCGTTCATTATCGTCGTCCTAATAATTTTATATTCCAATGGCGGGACTCCTATGTCCATTATTCTTACATGGATTTCCTCTATGCTCGACATCCGTCAATCACAATAACCCCTTTATCACACCTGTGTACCTATAAATCAGTCAAAGATATTAATATAAAAGAATCTAAACAGCAATTAAAGAACACTATAATTAATCACTGAATAAAATGAAATTTATGTGCGATGTTCGAGAAGCAGTCATATAGAATGTCAAAGACCCGTACATCAGCTGCACAGACATGCCAACTCATCCGTTTATTGCGTTTTAATGCAGCTAGCTGTATTTGGGAGAATCGTGTCTCATCATTCAACTTTGTGCACCGACACTCATTTGTCAAATGTCTTCACTTCGTCATCTAGCTTGTCTTTTTCTTTGCCTGGTTGCCCTGCCCTTTGACCCATAGTATTGCCAGCACAAGACCTGTACCATCTTGTCGATGTATCAGCAACATCGTTGATAATCTCTCTACTAAGTACTTTTAATTTTATTGGTTTTTACTGTTCGAGTAAAAATAAATATTGAGAAGCTTCCACCATTTTCTTTCTGCGGTAGACTGCTCCCTGAAGGGATTATTTTTCATGCAATGCACAGGATTTCAACTCCCTACCATGTCAATCTATGGAAAGATACTGTTTGATAAAAATAACTTTCTCCAAGCTCCAATTACAATCAACAATATAAGCTGGTAATGAAAAGTATTCTTTCTGCATAAATACTTTAATGTGTAATAATGGTTACCTTAATGGTCTGCATAAATACACATATTAACAAAGAATTCTGCCCCTTCCCCCTCCGAACTTATTTAAAAAAAAAAAAAAGAAGATATTGATAATTAATGGCTACTGAAATGCACAGAGGAATGTTTTAGTCAAGCGGATTGATTGTGTTTGTGATATAATGGATTCTCCTTTACAGTTGTGGCTGTTTACCATTTTTTCCCCCATTCACATTACTACAAAAGACAGACACAATGCTGTGTCTGATGCTTTATAAACAACATGATTAAACATTTGGCCAGACATAACCAGGTCAAGATATAGTTGCATATCTTACACGACAGCAACATGTGGTCAAGCAAATGCAGTGAGTGTATCATACATTACAGTGATAGGCAAAACCAGTGATGACAATGCAATTGAGATAATAAATATATGCTTATGTAACAAAATTTATTTCATGGAACAAATAACAAGGTGTAGCCGAAGGCAATGCATCAAAAGAACATGTTCTTTATTCAACTCCTTCAATGAAAGTGGTAATGGTTTACAAACTTAACATTTCTTGTGGATCCTATCAACTAGCACACAGCGAAATATGAGGAAACATGATTCCGATTGTGGCTTTTAAACTGTCACCTTAACACAGACAAGGCTTACATGATCATTTCGTACATCACAACCATAGAGTCATTTTTTGATATGCAAAATGGCTACAGTCTAGATTATCAGTATATATGTTTCTCTAAAATTTGGTTAAGCATTGACATAGCATGCTGCCCTCTTTGTGCCGTTTCACAAACAAGCACACCGACAACAGGAGTGAAATAACAGTGGCCCAAAGTATGATACTATGACTTTGATTATGGTTATTTATGTCTGGCAGCAGGTGGGCCAAGAACACAGGTGAAAAAAGAATCCGGCATAGTTACTTTACAGAGTTGCTTTTAAGCACATAACATTTTGCATACCATTGCCATTGTTATCACAAGTCTCTGGAAAATAATAACTTGTATAATATGTGCAAACAATGTCAAGTCCCACCTTAACATTAAAAAAAAATTAAATGAGAACTTTGTACATACAGAGCAGCATTTACATATTTTAAGATGATGGGCAACATGTGATGGGGGAGGACATATATCAACAGTTCTATGATCAAAGTTCAGGCAAAAATATGCAGAACATCAGAACAGAACCTTCACAAATATATACATCTAGACAGCATTGCTCAATACTTCCAGCAAGTCTAAGGTTGTTCATTTCCTATTCTACATTCTGCAAGACCTAGGGGCAGCGAACACACATTTTGTCTTCACAGTGAGTCTGCATGTTAAAGTGGGCTGCAGATGTCCTGAAGCTAGAGCCAACATACCACTTTTCACTGCCTGCAAAATTCATGACACTCTTCTGTTTGGGGATATGCATTTCAATACGCACGTGACACTTTAGAGTTTGGGCATATGCTAAAGCTGCAGAGTCAATTCAAGAACCATACTCTAGGGACTCCACAGAACAGAAAGTCATTTTCAGCATCATGTGCACCATTTCATTACCAAACAAGCCTATGCCAACACCTGTATCTGCCAGGAGGCAGAATTTTACATAGCAAGTAGAAACGTGAGGAAAAGAAATCCAAGTTTCTTCATCTTTGCACTCGTCTTTATTTCATACCTAGACATTTATCTCTGCTACAAACGTGTACACCAAGACCAACTCCAACTTCTGTCTTGTTGTGCACACTGAATTGAAGTTTCTGTGCTGAGTTTCTTATATACAAAGTGTGGCA
Source organism: Pomacea canaliculata (assembly GCF_003073045.1). NCBI lineage: Eukaryota > Metazoa > Mollusca > Gastropoda > Architaenioglossa > Ampullariidae > Pomacea > Pomacea canaliculata. Next base: position 1,456,987 of record NC_037595.1, on the reverse strand, counting down.
GTCATGTTTTGACGGGGATGGGAGCAGGAAAATGGAAGACCAGGCAGAACCAATCATGAGGCTAGAGACCAGTTCATCGTTGAATTTTAAAGGCATGGATGCTAAATTTATGCCAAAAGTTTACCGTCTTTGAATCGCCAAGTGGGTTTGGTTTTTATAAGAAGTGCAGCTGCAATCAAAACTCTTTATAATTAACAGACAAGTAAAAAAATAGCTTTTGTTTAACTGAACAGAACCTTATTTTCTAGAAAGAATGTGTCATTTGAAGTTTCCACATTCACACTTTGCAGAGAGGAAAGAAACAGTGAGTAGAAAAGCAGACCTGTACACAGACTTCAGGTAAATATTAGTTGCACATACTGAAATGTAAACGGTATAAAGCATATGCGTCATAAATGTTACTCTAATATTAATTCCAGAGGCACTGACATTAAAATGGTTGTTAAGATAAAGCCAAATGTATCTCAGTGAAAGGTAAAAATTCCTAAGACAGGCAACCTGCAACAACGCTTGTGGGCTGATGTAGAGGACGGACCAAAAATCTGAGCTGCTAGAAGTGGTTATCCCCATTGCAACAAAATTTTGCATACTTCTTTGACAATAAGTTTGTCTTATTTGTGTGACAGGCAACTTTTGTCAACCCAGTCCCAGCCACCCACCCACCATGTTGCCGTTCATAACATGGATCACAAGTACAAAAATAGCCTTCTTGAAAACGAACATATTTACAAGTACCTACTAATTAACACACTATCCTAATAAGATGTAGTATGATTTTTTAAATATCGTTGGGGTTGAATGTTCTGCTGCCCCGACTATGTTGAAAAAAAAAATGCTTTGAAATTCTATGTTCTTGTAAGACATGGTTCCCAACAGCATACAATTTTTAAAATTTGTTCTTTGCAAGTGCTCCAAGAATAAAGCTCCTGAAGAAAAATGCTCACAAAAGGGAAATAGAAATGTAGTTTGCATTGTCATCACTTGGAGATTGTTTACCTCCCATAACTTGTGTGTTACTTCCTATCCCATTTTATGTGACGCCTCTTAGCTACTCTTAAAACCTGAAGGTCAAAGTACACTTCAAAGAACAAAACATTTAGATGACAACACTTTTCAATATATTTGCACAAAGTTTATCATTTCAAATGAACTGCTTGTTTTGATCACTTATTTTCTTAATGAAGTCAGACAGAGGGCGTGCAAAAGAGTTTTATCAAAATTTTTCTTTGATATGAAAAAAAGGTCTAAATTTAAAGACTTGCCCAGAATGCTAGATCAACAACCCACATACTCAATTATCATAATAAAAAAATTGTTTGACCTATTTTCATGAATAACCAATGTAACTATTGAAAACAAACTAGTTGCATAAATCACACCTGACATTCACCAGGAAAACGCTGCTTGCCAACACCTCATCCATATCATCACATACCACCATGGATATTACCATCACCCAAGACATCAACACACCACAGACTGCTTTCACTACATCACCATTATCACCTCACATACAAGCCGAATTTCTTTGTCCAGAGAAGGCCATTCTGCACAGTGAATATGCCATCAACAAATAAATGCTGATGCACACCACACATCACCTGAAATTGTGTCAATGCCAAAATGCTTTCACCTAAAACAATGAACATGCCTACTGTCCGTTCAACTGAGATTCGATGTTGCGCAAAGTCTTGGATGCCTTGGGTTTGTTCTTGGGCATATCTTCTCCTGCCTCTTGTGCAAAATACTTCATCTTGTCTCTAAAAGACATCCGCTCATTGACTGGTCTTTTGTTTGGATTCAGATGGGCTTTTTCTGCTTCAATTCGAGACCGAGGATCGCGGTAAACCTCCTGGGAACCTATCACGTTGGGTGTACTTTCCTGTCGAACTTGTGGTGCTGGTGTGTGTCTTTTGAGTGGAGATTGGAAAACTTCATTTGATTCTTCCGAAACCTGGTCTACTGGTGAGAAATTGTGATCAGATGAAAAAGAGTGTGATGGTGTTCGCTCCTGATAAGTATTCATGCTGGTGTTAAAAGAAACAGACTTTTTGGCTGGTGCAGGATTTGGGTTTTGCTGCTGTTGTAGTGGCTGCTGGGCTGGAGCCTGTGGAAAAGGTAGACTGGTGTAGTCAGAGCTGTTGCGGGTTACAGACATATTGTATGAAGACCTGCGCTCTGGTGGTGGGGGGGCAAGGTTTTCCTTCTCTAAAGTCTGAGCCTGTGATGGTGGTAAGTTCATGTACTGCTGGTAACCCAAGCCTGATGTAGCAGGTCTGTTTCCAGCACCAACACCGTTATTGAGATGAGTGTTGTTGTTAGTCAATGTGGACACACCATTGTTGGTGGCCACTCCTACACCTCCTCCTCCACCACCAAAAGACTCAAGTCGCCGCCGCTCATCAGCCACACGAATTTCACGGTTCTGCTCCTGGCGTTGTTGTTGCTGCTGTAACATCTGCTGTGTGATGTAATCATCTTTCTGGCGTCGAACCTCTGCCCGCTGTCTGGCCTCCTCATTATCACGGGCAATCTGAAGCTCCTGCATCCTCTCTCGCTCCTAGCAAAGATAGACAACAGTGTAAATGACCAGGAGGAAAAAAAACAAAAACACATGGTACCATGATTTTTTGTTGTCGGAAAAAAACACAAATACCTTTTTTAGGGTAGGATGGGCAGGTGGTGGAGACAGGGAAGAGATAGAATGAAATTGTCACATTCACTAATGATTGAAAATTAAGTGTTTTTAATCACATTCACTAATAATAAAAAAGAAAAAAATTTTCAGTCATATTCAATACAATATGATGAAGCAATATTTGCGCAATCAGGTCTTCTTTGTACAGCTGCAGAGAGGTGGAATGAGCAACACCATTAACTACTTTACTAAATGTAAGTGAGCGATGCATTTTGAAATAACTGACCATTTGTCGTCGTTTGGCCACTTCCTCCTCTCGCTGAAGTCTCATTTTTTCTTCTTCCATCATCAGCAGTTTTTTCTGTTCTTCGTAATTCTGTCGCTGCTTCTCCCTTGCTTCCTGTGAACAGTTTTTTGGGAGGCAAGTTCTAAAATGAATTATAGATTAGCTGAACTGAATTTATGTCACTGTTGTGATGTCTCAAACTTATTATTTACATCAGACTTTCAAACAATCAGTGTTTCTACCCATGTGATAAAGCCAGCAAATAAAGAGAGAAAAATGAAATGGAAGAATGCACAAAAGTAAACAAAAATTACTGTAAAATTTGGACAAAAAACCTCCAGAAATCTCAATATAGAAACATGAAATCTAAGGAATAAAGAAGAGAACAATTTTGTAAACCAAAAAGCAATCGGACCCTCTGTTGTCGGAGCAATTCTTGGTGGTCACGAACTCGACGCTGAGACCGTTTTTCCATCCGTTCTTTCATCTCTAGTTTGTCTTTCTCCATCATTTCCAGCCTTCGTTCCAACCTTCAACAGGGAAAACAGCATTACCTGTATCTACTGGACACTGGCCAATATATTCCCTGCTATAAAATGAACATCTGTGTCCCTTGATGCAGTCATAAACCTGATCCCCCATGAAGTCTGCTAGCTCATGATCATGCTGAATAAAGTTTTGATGCAAGATCTTATTGTGATTTTTAACAGTGAAAAGGCAATATTCTTAAATAAGAGATTATCTTGTAGACCTTCGACCTTTATTATCAGCGAGCAATGATAGCTTTGTCTGAGATATTTAGTAAGTCTGAGCTTGTGCCCCACAGCAATGACTATAAAGGTGAGCTTTAAAGAAATCATCTATTCTTGCCTTCTCTGTTCCTTTAGTACTAGGAATTTTTATTGAAAGGTTTGCTTTTCTACAAATATGTTATATGTGGAGATTCTCTTTCTAGTAGGACTACTCACTTTAGAGCAGCATACATGAGGATCAGCTCAGCTCACTTAATCCCTCCTACTTACAGGTACACACCTCTTCAAGCATTGGTCTTAAAAGAAAATTAGCAGCAACGAATGCACTTTTTTCCTATCTTGCCTTGTGGAAAGCTGGTCTAGCACCTATAAATGCACTTGGAATGATCTTCCTTTACATTCTCTCATCAAGGCCATAGAGAACTCTATACCAAGACAATCACTGCTAGTTATTAACTTTCTTGTTTTAGGTTCACAGCTCTACACACCTCTGAGTTGTTCGTGCTCAAGTCTGAATTCTGTCAAGGTGTAATACGATTCAGTCACTTCATCAACCAACTCACCTCTGAAGCCGCTCTTTCTCTTTCTGAGCATCCTGCAACATCTGTCGATGACTGAGTTCCTGCAGCCGTTGCTGTGACTTTTCCAGGTCATCTTTCAGAGACTGTATTAATCGCTCGCGGGTCTGCAACAGCAGGAGACAGTTCCATTAAACTGCAACTCATGTCTGAATAAATACAGTGGGGACAGAAACTGAAGTGATAGTTATTTCCCTTAGTCTTGTTGAGGGAAGAAGTGAGAAAGAGGGGAGACTCAGGTCAGCCTTTTGTCGGATTATATCACAAAGTTGAAATGCTTCTAATATCTCCATCATTGTCTTTCTTATGTTTGAGTTACCTTGTCTCTAAAAATACTTACAAAAAGTCGCTCTGACATGTCGTCATCATCCACTTCATAGTCACCCTTCTCATCAATCTCTCGTACTCGTCGCTGAAACTCGTGCTCCAGCTTCAGCTTCCGTAGGCGCTCCAGCTCCGGCTGGCTCAAAAAGTTCATGCGCGACTCCAATTCAGCAATCTCTGCCTCGCGAGCACGGAAAAGCTCCTCTGCCTGCAGCTCTTGCGCTTTCTCCTTCTCCTCTCTGTCCCAGGCTGAGGCCATGGAGTAGCCACTAGATGTCTGGGAAGACGACTGCGGTGGTTGTGTGGCAGGTGTCTGTTGCTGCTGATAAGGAGATGCTGGCACTGTTCTCTGTGTCTGAGAAATGGAGGGCTGAGAACGCGAGTTATACTGTTCATACACATTATGCTCCATTGAAGGCTGAGGGATAGGTGGGGGTACCTGAGAAGCTGGACCAGAGTTTGCTCGTACCTCCGAGACAAAGTTGATATTTTGATAGTTTGGTGCTTGCTGGCCTTGCCCTTGTGACTGTTGCATACCATGATGCAAGGGGTTGTACACCGTGGAGGGAGGACGGGGCTGCATATCACTACCTCCTACACTGCCTGGTGGTCCAAATCTGTCGTAGGGTTGAATCAGTGTCGAGTCGGAGCTTAGAGCCTCCATCATTCGCCTCTGTTCCTCTTGAAGCTGTTGTTCATATATATCTTGCACTGGGGGTGGGGGAAGTGGAGGCAGTTCTTCATGCTCCACAGGTGGGGGAGGCAATTCTGGTGGGAGATCATGCAAGGGTGGAGGTGGGAGGTCAGACTGATTTGCGGGATAGCCGTAAGGGCCAGGATCTCCCCGCAAAGATGGAAACTTTTGCATAGAGTAGCCCTGCCTGGGATCAATGGTATATTGTGGACCCAGCCTTGCATCTTGCTGCAAGATCCGTGGATCTTGCGGATGCAACACATACTGGTTTTGCTGCTGAAAGGACCTGGGGTCTTGCAGATGAACAGTTTTGGGATCCTGCATAAATGATCGAGGATCCTGTTGCTGGGGCGATTTGGAATCCTGCTGCTGCAGTGACCTTGGCTCATTCTGGTGAAGAGATCTGGGATCTTGCTGAGGTGATCGTAAATCTTGCTGCTGTGTTCTGTTTCTAGAGTCTGTGAGGTCTGTAGGGCCCCGCTGATCTGGATACCCAACCTGCTGGTACTGCTGAGGTCCTCCAGACCCAGCACCTGACCTGGAGCTGTTGCCATAGAAGCCAGGCTGTATTTGGCGATTGTCAGTAACACTGAAAGAAACTTCAGATGGCTGAGAGTTAGGTTGCGGTTTCTTGGTTGCCACAGATGGTTTAGGCATGATAACAGGCTTAGACTTGTCGCTTTCACTCGGAAGTCGCTGGAAAGGCTGGGGAGGCTCCTGCACTGCGTTTTCATAAAGGTTGGGCGGCCGCTGCTGACTGTTACCACCTGTCTTAGAAGCCCCAGAACTGGAAGACTGAGTGACACCCTGGTTTCCAAAAAGTCTCTGATGGGCAGTTAACTTTGGTTCTGATGGCTGTTGTGCACGGCTGTGAGACATGGCCCCAATGTTGGTGTATGGTGGGCTGTGATTGGCTGAATCAGATGGTTTCAAGGCTGCATTATGACTGGCAAACTGAGGACCTTGATTCATGTCAAGTTCACGAGAAGGACCTCTGCTCTGGCCAGCACTCTGCCCTGGACCATCACTACTGCGAAAACCTTGGTTCTGGTTGACATAGGGTGGGCTGTGGTTATTTCCATTCACATCTCTATACATCTGTGCCTGTGGGTCATACTTATCCTGCCATTCTCGTAATTTATTGGAGACATCTTCCGATTTGGGTCGTGCACCAAAGCTGTTGTAATCATCATGAGGCCCCTGGGTATCATAATATGCAGACTGTGGTCGCATGTCTCTTGCACTATTTGAAGAAGTCCTGGAGGACACAGATGAACGGTCTGATGGCCGGTGACCACCTGGCTGAAGATGCTGGGAGTTGGGCACAATGTTTCCGACGCCTGGTTTGACATTTTGGTTGGTCTCGTGATAGCTACCTGGCCCACTGCTGGCATTGCCCTGTGAATGATACAATTTGCTGTGGAAACTTGTTCAACATTTACGTAACACACTCTGTTTACCTAGATCCCTATTTCCAAACATTAAAATAAAAAAAGTCAACTCATAGAAAGTTACAAATGCCATATCTTACTCTCCCCACTCCGCCCCCACAAAATAACTGCACATGCACAAACTACCTGAGGTTGATTTTCATAGTCACTGTGGAGGTTGTCATGTCGCTGTCCTGCAGGTGGGTACTGGGGATAACCCTGTGCTGATGGATGAAGCATGCCTACAGATGCAGCCCCACGCATGTGGGGGTGAAGATCAGTGCGCTCAAATGAGGTGTCCACATGCAAGTTTGAGGTGGACTTTGAGCGTGGGTCAATTTCTCGTCTGTTGTAGCTTCCAGGATCTTGAGGGGAGTACTGATTACTGGCAAGATTGCCTGTTGAAGGTGAACGCAATCGGTCTGGACCATCTGGAAAAAATAATTCACACTCCACATAACTGTCATGAAATAACTAGAAGTATACAAAAACGTTGACACAAAAGTGGCCAATAAGCCAATATCTTTACAAACACAAATTAAAATCAAATGTCGCCATTACAGCTAAGTATAAAGGTTCATGACCCCACAGCAGTGGCCATAGGGGGTAACAAACTATAAGCAGTTCACATATCTAAGGCTTGGCATGTAGATGGCAAAGGCCAAAGATCTCTTTTCTGCACATTTTGCTCTTAAGTACCCACATGCTGGGCAAGCTGGAGAAAAGAATTTTTCACTGTAAGCTACAAGGGAAAAGATAGTCTAGCTATTAGAGCAAAAGCATGTGAACCCAAAGAAGGGCACACTAGCCTCTGACACCCATGTGATGCAGCATTCACTCCAGAGAGTTGTGGAAAGCAGTAGGAGTGAGAGAGAAGCACTGTCCTCAAACAAACAAACAAACAACAACAAAAAAAAAAACAAAACAAAACACACACACACACAAAAACACAAACCCAAAAAACCTCCTAACCATCCAATATACGGTCCCATTACTAATTTTATGAGCCTGCTTCAAACACACGAACTGCCTGGAAATAAGAGCCCCACCACAACCACCACTCTCCACTGTAGACTGAAGTGCCTACCCTGAATTCAAACTTAGGTGTGATAAATATGTTAGGACATTTTTGTATGCATTACCTCTGTTTGTCTGCATCACCTGACCTGCCTGACTGCGCGGCTGGGGTACAGGTCGCTGTTGATTCTGTGGGACCCTCTGAGGTTCACTTGGACCATTCTGTCGTCTGTCGATGTACGGAGGTGGTCCCTCCTCCCCACGCATCATGGATGGGCCAGTGACACCCCCAGGTCCATCCTTCATTTGATCTAAAACCGATCAAAAATAGACATTACTTTTTGAACTGTGTCAGTGACATGAATGGCCCTCATTAGAAACTGTGACTGTGACATGAATGGCACTTTAAAAAGCCGTGACAGTGATATTAATGGCACTCTTAAAAACATAAAAGCCAACAACATCATGTCTATCTATAGTGTAATCTAAGACCCTCTGTTTGAAAGGATACTGTATGAAAGGAAAAACCTGATGGCTTCTTCTAGAAACCGAACATTCTAATTGAACAATAGTGACTGAACTTTGTACATCAGTAAATAAATCCTTTAGTATTTTCAAAAACCTAGGAATTTGATTGTTCATCTCTAGGAATTTGAAGGTTTATAGCATTCAAAAGATTGTGTACACTAGTGTTCAGACCAAATTGCATCCAAAAACAAAAAGCTGTAAGAATATTTAAGATCTTTGGCACCTTTAAGCATAGGAAAGAAAACAGTATTTTAAGCTTACGTCGCTGGGTAACTGGAGATGGCTCACTAAGCAGAGTTGCCAGTCCATGGTAGATAGCACCTTGTTTAGCCACACGGAGTGTCACCACATCTCCCGTCTGAGTCATCAGCTCGGCAGCCCTAGAATCACAATCAAATCTTAACAAATACTGATTAGAAGCAGTTTTCTTCATGTTGCACATTTTTAAGAGGGGTGGAGGGTCTAAAACTATTTTTTCTTTAAGAAAAAGAAGATGCTGAGCTTGAGAGCACTCAATACCTCCTCCTACTTGGATACTCACTTGTCTTGCGAAAGTCCAATAAGACTTTTGCCATCAACCTCCAGAAGTTGGTCACCAGCCTTTAGCCGTCCATCCTTAAAAAAAAAAAAGAGAGGAAAAAACAAATAAAGATTGAAAAAAATCATTACAAAATCAATAATTGATACTGGTGTATCTCCAGGTCATCATCAACCTTACCATCTTACAGTTTAGGAATTTTATGCTAGAATTGTTATGGGGCCATTGCATTCAATAACAATAAAAGTGACATGAAAATGATTTGTGATAGAATGAAAATATGAAGCACACCATGGCAGATTATCAAATAAACCACCAATACCATTTAGTGGAATTTCAGAATGAGATATTTAATTTGCAAAAGGGCTATAATAATGGGGATTCTTATCCACACTCACAACTTTGGACTTACCAAAGCAGCAGCGCCACCTGGCACAACAGACTTAATGTATATCCCTCGCTCTTGAAGTCCTTCTCCCTATACATACATAAATGAACAAATCATTGTAAAATACATGTCATTTTAAGACCGCTCAGAAAGGTTTGAGTGACCTTGAGTTTATCTTACCCCATTTGGTTTTTAGTACTCTGATATATTTTGGGAAGTGTCTTCCAAAATGCTTATCTCTGACCTGGGAGCATGCCCTAAAGCAGGGGTAGCTAACATGCATGTTGCCCTCGGGGCACATTATAAAAATTTCACTGTCACCATGAATCCCTGTCTAAAAATTTTAATTGTGTGGCTGTTCTTTTTGAATCAATAGCATATGCATTAATGTAGATATCAGAGATGTGTTACTGACATGTTGAAATTGATATTAACAGAAATAAAAGTGTTGCATTTTAAATATATTTTTGTCATTTATCATTAATATTTATTGAGAGAATCAATATCATTAACATTCTCAAGACAGTCTTTTCAGATATGTTTTTATTATTCATATTGTCTCCATTGAAGGTGAACTGAGCAACTTTGTTACTCAGTAAGTTTGTATCAAACAAGTAGTTCCTTGTATTACTCAGTACCCTTGAAGTAACTCTTAGTGTCAAAAAGGTTGATGACCCCTGCCCTACAGAAAAGTATTGGAGCATGGTAAGGAAGAACAGTATTATATATCAGTTACTGTCATATTTTTCACACACTATCTCAAATAGAACAAAAATAATGAGATAGCAGAGAGAAAATAAAAGAAAAAAAGAAAGAAAAAAAGAAAAAAAAATTACTTTTTATGTTTTTGTCTGCCCCAGAAGAATAATTTGTCTTCCTTGACAAGCAAAAGTACTTACCACAGCAGCAACAATGCTCAATCCCATACTGCCTTTCACTTTTTTAAACGAAACAGTCATTATCTCCGGCTGGCCTCCGGTAGGGCTCTACATAATGAACAAAACAGACCGTAAACACAGTGGGAAATAATGATCAGCTGTAGCAACCTTTAACTTTGACATACCAACAATAAAAGGAGGTTTGTGCAATGTGCTAAACAATGACTTCTTGAATTTATAAATGCATGATCAGGGCTTCTGCTAAGGCTAAATTCTTTGGGGTCCCAGGTACCCCTTCTTCAGATTTTTAAGGGGTCCCTGTTCTTCGCCCAAATTTGAAGGGGTCCCCTTTGACGAAAATTGAAGGGGTCCTCCGAACTTTTAATGCGTACTGTACGCAATTTTTTGCGTAAGCAGAAGCCCTGCATGATTACTATGTTTACTACAAAAACCATCCTGAAGGGAAGTAATTCTGCCAGCAGCATTACAATTTGTGGTGTGACCCAGGCAATGCAAAGAACTCCTAAAACACTAGAAATATAGTATATGAAAAGAACAAATCAACGCCTAAAAAGAAAGACAATATAGCTGGTGCATATTTTTGATGCACGTTTGTGTTCAATTTACGTGCATTGCGAGTCCTATACAATGACAGTTTCATATACTTTTTACATTTATCTCAATGAGTTGTCCTGCATTCAGCTTTTATAGTTTAGAACAGTGGAAAGACTTCTTATTGATTTGTATGATTTCTCCTGCTTGGCTTTTAGCATTCTTTAATTTCTTCTCTGCTTGGTTCTCTATATTTCATAATTCTGTACACTCCCTGCACAGGAAACCAGTTATTTCCTCTAACCCCTCAAGTGCATTCTTTAGCTTGGTATGACTGCCCATCCATGATATCATTTGATACAATGCGCAAAAATATGTGAAGAACAATGCACCACCGACAGAAGGAAGTGATGAATTTGAAAGTTTCTCAGTGCAGAACCCCCAACTTTCTATCTCTCCCTCTCTCCCATCTATTTGGCATTCATATTCACTCCTTAGCCCACTAGCAAGAATATTAAAATAATAATAAATTATTTCATGCCCCTTCACTAAAAATAAATACTTTTCCCCCTTTTCAATAATCTAGGAGATTAATCAAGCTTACAATACTCAGTCTCGGTTCTACCATACAGTTATCTATCTAAAGGTAAGTGCTAGGTGTCTGGAACTTACAGGCAGTTCTAGATGTGAAGGGCCCATGTACACCGTCCAGCTACCACTGGCTTTAGGGTTTGGAATCAAGTGACATATGTTGGTCAGCTGAGTCACAAACTCTGGCAAGCCAGAGGGGATCCCCCTAATTGTGTCACATGAATAACCATCCTCTGGCAGCAAGAAAGGCAGGTGAAGATCTGCGTCTTCTTCTAAACGAACCTGTGAATAAGCAAGTAAAAGAAATGACATTTAAAAAGGCTTGCTAAAAATAAGGCTGTTCCATTATTTTTATTTTCTTGTTCACAAAGCAACAACTAAAAATGTAACAATTTTTACACTGATTTGATAGAATTCTACATGACCTACCTCTCTACCATCAGTCCTTGTTAACTCATCGGCCATGTTTTCTGCAATGACCACAACGCGCTCTACAAAACCAGGAGAGACTGGTGGTTCACCAGCATCTGGAATGTACTGTGTCAGAAGGGCACGTAACTGCAGAGAGTTCAGCTTGAAGCATGTGGAACTAATGTTGGTGATGTCATCTGCAGTGGCTTTAGGTGCCTGTAGCAGGTGTGCAGCCTGCAAACCAAAAATAAAAATCTGTAAAGCCTCCAACTTTTGCAAACTTCTGTGGGCTTCTTGTCTCTTATTAGGAAGCTCAACTGCATGAATACAAAAGATTATTTAGCTCCCTGCACCATAGAGCACAGTTATTTTTCTTTGCATTACATTCTTCAATTATCTACCATTATGAGCTATGTTGCACTAATTTCCCCTTGCTAGTCTCCAAGGTAATGCCTTTCCTTTATTGTACTAGAAGATGCAAACTAATCCAGAAATATCTGGCCATCAAACACTATTATTTCCTAAAACATCAACAAAATAACCATTGCAAATTTTTACCTGCTGCAAAGTAAATAGTTGCTTAATGAAACACATACATAGGAGAAAAAAGAAGGTAAATAAAGAAAAGAAGAGTGATTGTGAGGCCCACCTGAATAATTCTACAAAGATGGCAATCAGCAGCTAACTCCAGGCCCTGTTTCTCAGCCCAGGCCTCCACGCGTCCCAGTCGTCGTTTGAGGCGCAGGCCCCAGGCTCTGGTGCACAGACGTAGCTGGGGCTCCATGACAAGGATGTTGAAGAGCCACATATTGATGAAATGGAAGAGTTGCGAAAACAGCTGTATGGTCAGTGCTGCATTAACACGGCAGCGTCGCAGTAAAGTCATAGCAGCAGACAGTGTGTTGAGGACATCCGTGAGAACTGGACTGCCATGAGCGTAAGGATCTAGAAGCATAAACACCATTCAGCTTGGAGCTTATTTAATTATCACACTTTGAATGATGATAAAGTTTGCCCTTCAATACAACTTTATTTGTCCACAAGGAAAATTTATTTATCTTGTTTATTTGTCATGAATACATTTTGTGTAAAAACTGATATCTGTACAAAACTCCCCAGACAACAATCCCTTACCAGGAGGAGCATTTTCATCATCAACAACACTGGAAGGGTTCAGAAAGGCTGGCATCACACGCTGAAGATCTCCCTGCAGACATCTGACCAGGTGATGAAATGCCATTTGCACGGCTTCTGCTAAAAGTTCCTGGGAGTCTGAGCTGTAAACCTGAATATCTGCATCTTGCTTGAAGAAATGTAGGACTTCCGATGCATTTGCCATCCAGAAAGCCAAGGCGGTTGGATTATTGTGGTGCTCCTGCAACAAGAAAACATTATGCTTGTGGGGTTGCATACAAGATTCTACCAGATTACATTGTTCTCTGGGAAACTTTGAGAAGTTTAAAAGAAATTTTGGGAAAAATAAAAACTGACAGTTCAATACAACTTTAACATTTCCTACTGAATGAAATCTCTTAGATTCAGCTTTTCATGAATAAGATAAACTGGCAGCAGAAGAAAATTTTGGCCTTACCTGAATAGCCTGCTGAATAAACTTTGATGTTTTCCTAACAAAATCCGAGACCATCTGTGAATGATTGTGCGGTGCAATGCCCAGCTGAGTTCGAGCAGCCCACAGACGGCGAACAGCCATGTATAAGGTGTATGTCGGTGCAAGCTTAAACTGCACGGCCCTGCTGTTGACTTCTAGAATTGTTGCTTGAAGCAGTCTGTCTTCAGCTGCAACAAGACAAAGGTTATTAAGAAGAGATGATGCAGGGAGAGATAGGTCATGTCATCCTTTCTATATTATCTTGGTTGCAATAGAAAGAAATTTTGGTTGTGCAGTAAATCAGCATGTAATATCTCTTTTAAGAGACAAGTATGGCTGTATTGGACTGAAAAGTTGGGTGGCTGTGAAATCAGTACACATTACTTCTCATACCTTCAAGACGGTATTCCAACGAGGCTGGAAGAAGATCTGGTGGATTCTCGTGGCCATTGGCAGATGGGAACTGTGTTGTTGGAGCCCTTAATTTCATAAAATAATAAAGATATGATTAAACTTTAAGCTATTAATAATAATAAATACAAAATTTGTAAAGCTCATACTCACACTCCTAAGAAGCATGCTCTTAGCTCTTAAGAACAAGAATGAAACATGGATAGCATACGAGGCACAGGAAAACAAATCACATATTAACTATAAATGAATAAACAACAGTACGGACGAAGAATTAAATCAAATACAGAAAACACAAAGAGGAACCAAATAACAAGAACTGATTAGACATAGCTATTAGACTGTAAGATTAAAATATGAAGTGCTTTATGGAGACTCCCAGCTTAATCATTGCTCTTTGCTGTCAACATCAGCTTTTCTTCTTGTCAGAGTTGATGGTTGATGCCTTGAGTGACTCTTAGTTGCAAGCTGGGTTACTACTTCTTGTTGTCCGATTTTTCTGGGTTCATCGTTGTAAGGGGTAACCTTGGATTATTGCTCTGACAAGCAGTCTATGATATTTATGAGCTTGGGGTCATTCACCTTCTTCAGGTGGATTAACTCTTTACAGTTCAGTGGGGTTTTTCCCCTTGCCGAAAAAAAGCTTAAGTTTATAGACCATGTGTATTTGTGTAAGTTGGACTAAGCACCTTGAAGTGGAAGCAAGAATTCTCATTCAAGTCATTAACATTTATATGTCAACCATTATCCTTCATGCGTCAAATATTAATGTTCTGGTCATTCATATTAAATGTTTCTTTTTGTTCAGCAGTGCTTTTAGGCCCTTGGTCACCCAAGGTTTGTTGTTAGGATAAACATACACTGCCTTGATGGACTGGTGCAATCAACACTATTTTACTCCTCACTTTTACTCCTAACTGTTTGTTAAATGTCTGTATGGGTATGTGAGCAAAGACAAATTTCTGTCCTCCTGGGCAGACAATAAAGTCTGTTTTGATTTTGATTTTGATTTTGATTTGATTCTCAATTATCTACTGTTTTTAGTGCTTACTCATGACTTTTGTAGGTTGGAGAGGGAAGGAAACAAGGAAGAACTATTCAAAAGCATCTCATTTGCTAAGTTTAACTCTTTACATTTTAGATTTTCTTGCTAACATGTACTAAGTAACCTAATTTGAGTTCACTACTTCTACACAGCTGCCCCTTTAGATAATTCCTTTACGCATTCCTTTCCTGACCCTCTCACTCATTTCCAGCTCCCCACTGTTCTCCACATGCACAGAAACAAATACCTTCCTTGAAGAGCATCTCTTTGTGGAGCCTGGGATTTATTCTGTCGTGGCCCTTGCTGTGAAGACACTGTTTCAACATGGCCGTCCAAGTCAAAATTTGTTTCCTGAGGAGGTAAGCTACGTGGTGCTGGTACAGGTTGTTTAGATACCTGTAAATAAAATGCCTTTGCATCAGTGGAGTTTCGACAAATCAGAAATATCTGATGGCATTGCTGTAATGAAAAAATCTTTTGTGGTGCATGTTTTTATTTCTTTAACTTTTTCTACACAGTTTGCACCTGCGAATCCAAAGGTCTCCTAGCTATAGCTCAATTGTGATGATGCACCTGAATTGAATCCATTAACACTGTATCTCCCCCCAAAGTCTTCCTTGCCTTAATAAGCACAGGAAGAAATGCATAAACATAAAACAGTAAGGTTTTAATACCGTACTCTTTTTGATACATCTGGACATTAACAGGTTGAACTGACAGGTTGAACAGCACATTCCAACTGCTGTTTGATACCAAGTTTTGTTTTCTGTTTGACAGTTTGCACCCACATACCTCTGGTGTTTGCAAATTAATTAAACTATATCTCTTCAGCTGCGCTTAGCAATAGATAGGAAAATCATCTGAAGATAGTACCTCTTCAATGCGTGGATCAACGAATCTGTATAAGTGATTTCTTCCAAACTGCACTGTCATGCCATGCCGCAGCATTGTTGTCTCATAGACTGGTCGCTGGTCTATAAAAATTTCTGAATTTCGTGTGGAGGGTGTTATAGTAACTATGCCTTCTGTGTGGGCAATCACACAATGGCGAGGCTGAATGTCAGGCCCTTGCAGCTTGAAACATGAAAATCCCAACAATTTATAACAAACATTCTTGAAACTTACCAAAAAAACCTCAAAAACATTTAGAACAAGCAACAGTATTAAAAGATATTAAGACTAATATTTTACATGCTGCGTAGCGCATGTAAGACATATAAGACATCTATGTAGCATTAACAAATGTTTACACTAAAAATGTGTGCACACAACTTAAATACATTCACATAGTAACAGGTATCTGAACAAACAACTTTCACAATCTTTTATGCTAAAAGACATTTACAGCCAATCAATTTAGAACATTTCTAAACAAACCTACATGTAATTTCTTCAAAGAAGCATGACAGAAACTGATACAATAGCGTGACTAACACTATCAAACAAATGACATCTTTTGCACACATAACACGAACAGGAAATTCTATATCACTGAAATGCTTTGTGGGAGGACTGGGAAATAGACTTTTATTTAAGTTTAAAGCAATTCAGGAAGCCATTTCACATTAAAAACAAGCAATTTTTTTTAACATGTCAACATCCCCACCTTGTATGTCCCTGAAAAGTTCCTTAGTAAAATAAAAATAGGAAAAACCCCACCCCTTTCTTCACAAAACCACACATTTTTACTTTTAAACCCTGAGCATAGTCTTCCCAGAAAGACTGATCAATTTTGCAACGACAGTATCTTCAAAAAGCCTTACCTGCAAAACTTGGTTGCCAGGGTTCCTTGGCTTGTCTCTTCCAACTTCGGTCACATTGAGTGGTAGGAGATGTTTTCTAGGTTTTCCATCTGAACATAACCAAACTCCTCATGCACTCATCATCATATATAAAAATATTCAATTATCATTTTATGTCTCAGAATAGTTTGAAGGGACAGGACTGAAGACAAAGCAGCAAGAAAGATAATGATGGAAATTATTAAAGACTAAAAAAAGGAAAAACATTTCAGTGCTTTATAAAATGAATCTTTAGCCAATCCCTGATATTTCATGACCAACTCCTTTTTCTAGCATAGAACAAAAGCAAAGTGATTTCACTTACCCCGAGGGTTGAGCTCGACAAGATAAGGGAGTTTATCCACCTGAGTCACACTGTGCTCATGGGTTTTGCGCAGATCATCATGAGAAACAGCTCTTGGACGACTTTTACTTCGCTGCTTCTGATTTTCTTTCCGACGACGCAGCTGAAAGATGACATGTCCTAAACCAAAATGGGAAAAAAGTTGAAGCAAATGTAAAAATAAATAAGAAGCAAAAACAAAACAGAATGATGTAAAATGAACATAAAGCCACAAACTCTTAAACACATGCAGCAGACACACATCTTATGTTTGTCCTCTCTTTAAATGAATATCTCAGTTTTCAGTATAATGTAAACAAACCTCTGTTTTCAGGATGCTGCATAACTATGGCCAGAGGACATTCGCTGTCATCTAAAACCCTTTCATCACCAGCACTGTCTCCATGATACTCACGACTACCAGGAGGCAACAATACCTGAAAAAGACAGATGAGCAGCTACAGCCTCTCAACATCAACAAGTGACCAAGGACATGTATAGGTGGATTGCTGTCTGCCAAGACCAACGCTTAGCCTCTTGCGAAGTGATCCGCTGTTAGTCTTGGCGAGCCTAAACAATGAATGTGACTGAACCGGATGCTTTGTACAAACCTGTCTCGTTTTAGTACTTAATCTAAAATGTGAATAAACTGGAAACTTTGTACACACCTTTAGTAGTTTTAGTAGTTAACTGGAAAAAAATCGACTGCCAGCAGTCCAGAAATATAAATTCATGTAGTGACTGGTGGGCATGGTCCCCTCTATAAACTGTGTGCATGACTATCCCCCTTTTGTTGAAATTTTTATTCTGATTGTTTATCTCACAATACTTAAGAAAAACAAAAACAAAAAAAGAAAAAGTTTAGTTTGGGCTAAGCATAAAGTGCCCAGAAAGCCCACTGGCAAATCTGGCTGTTGCTTTTTGTTTTGTATTTTTTTGTGGTGGAATATGCATGAATGCTGTATGTAGCATAGTGTGTGTACTATATCTCTGACTTCAGAATGTAATGTTTTGTCACACACATGATTGCTGTTGGAATTAATCCTAGCCAGCAGCCTTGATGTAGAAAACTGTAGGAGATTTTGAAATGACAAATGAAGGTGGGTCAGGCGGACAAATGCACTACATTAGACTAAGCCTACATTAAAACAAAAATAGAAATAACAACATACAAAGTGTTGTCTGGAGGAAAATTTTACTTTTGGAGGGTGTGTCCAAGCATAAATCTTCCTTGTCTAAAATTACTATACACTAGAAACCGCTTATGACCCTAGTGGGGTAAGACAATGCCTGATCTAATACTTAGCACTTCTTTTGATCAAAGGAGTTTCTGAAAATGTGACATCTTTATGGTTTGTTCAAAGGATATCCATTTCAAATAGCTTTCTGTATCTCAGACTTTCTCTTAACCTTAAGGACCATCCCTTATTACCAAGTATGTGAGTTTTGTAAATGCAACTTTTGAATGGAAAATGTAGTTACAATAAGGTGATCTCTACCTGCTCTGTACAAGGATCATAGTTGCAAGGAGATGTGAAGGAAGTCAGCATACCCCATCTCTCACTTTCTCCACCACAGCATACTGCTAACACTTCACCTGTGCCCGCCCACCTGCTGTTTGCACAGAGGTCTCTGATCAAAGGATCTCCCTGTCTCCCTCCCCAACCTCTGCCATTGTCAGGGGTGTCACCCCTTTAACTCCTCTGCACCCTACATTGCTCCCAACTGGGCCTCACGTCCACCTACAGGATCAATTTAAAGGAAGCCAATACTTAAAAAAAAAAAAATCTGTAAAAATCCGAAGTGGGATCACAAAAGATTTCACTTCCGGTGGAGGAACGAGGAACAAACGGGCGCAACCCTGTATGGTGCATAAATGACATTCAGTCATGAAACTTACAACTTACAACAATGTACGTTTGTGGTTATTTTGTAATGTGGTGATTTTTGTAACATGATCCCTAGTTCATGTGTCTGCACTTTCACTGGACCCCAGCTGAACCGACAGCCAGCAGATTTCTTTTGATGTTTGTCGGGAGATTCAAATCTTTTTTCTTCCCGTGCTCGGGGTCCATGTACTGATCAGACAGATACCACGCTAATGCCATCTGCACTGACGACGATCTAAAATGGGGCTGAAGCAAAAGATAACAAGGGTTCAGGCGATCAAATCAAACACTTCGTAGACCCAGTCACGCGTGAGGCGGCAACGAGCTCGATTTTTATCCAATCAAAGTGAGACAATGTCGACTTCCGCAGACCTGCTTGTAGCTCATCTCTACACCACCCCACACCTCACCGCTCATCTCTCACACCTCACCTCCACCGTTCATCTCTACATCTACCACCCCACACCTCACCCCCACCGTTCATCTCTACACCTACCTCCCCACACCTCACCCCCACCGTTCATCTCTACATCTACCACCCACACCTCACCCCCACCATTCATCTCTACATCTACCTCCCCCAGTACCAAAGCGCAATGTCGTGGCGGCTACTAAATCTCGGTGTTACCCACAGGTATGCATCGAATGCAAGGCTCAAGGAAAACATCTGCTGCTTTCACACCCAGCAAAAGATCAAGCGACCAAAGCCGACTCCAAGTACCTGAGTCACTGCAAAAGGCGCCAGTAACTGCGCGCTTGTTGCTAAGATATGGCATTAACAAAGGTATCAGTGTCTCTAGGCACATCTACGTCAAATGTAGGTGAATCACCTTTTCACAGGTTGATGTTGCCTGTAACACAGTTCTCAGGTGATACCCTCTACCACCGCTGCTTTCTCTCGCATTTTGATACTGCAAACCCCTCTACACCCGTACATCAAATAATGGTAACCTGCACGTACTTCCCTCTACACCTGTAATCAAATAATCGTAACATAACTACATAGTACGCAACTGACCTCAAGAAAGCCATTATGGACCTGACAATACATAACACACCAACTGATTAACACCACACCTGGAGGGTGAAAATAGACCTTACAGCACTAAAGCAGCCTGAACTGCACGAAAAATAAAACAACAACAAAAAAGGTTTATGCAGGCCTGCTACAGGCACGGCAGGTGAGTTGGAGTTTTACACCGTGTCAGCAGCTGAGGCTATCTCATGGCGAGCACGGCAGGTGGCACGATCGGCATATTCGCCAAGATTCACATCGTATCATGTGCTTGGGGTATGTTGGGCGGCCAAAATACATTGAAGAAAAATGTTTGTTCTACTTTTTTGAAACAAGGGGATTTGAGTGTACACAGCAGCGTGCGTAACAACTTCCTGCAGTAGTCAAGGTGACCCTTTGTGTTCTCCTCACACCCCTACTTCCACTTTTCACACCAGACCAAGCCGGCTCCTCAGCAAGAAAATCTGTGGAATCCCGCTAAGCACAGCGCTTCCTCCCGCTCTACCTGTAAAACAAAGCGCCTCCCCCCTGGTGTGTGTGTGTTTGCCTAATCTCACGATCTCCAGACAGAGGTCAGTATTATGCCAAGTGTGCTCTCACACTGCTCGTGTAACCACGTGCTGGTTTCACCAAGTTCGTGCTCTGAATTTCTTCCCGCGGAGCAAGTTCTGAAGTTAACTGTAGTGTCACGATCGTCTGTAACAATAAACAGTCTAAGGTGCAGGCTAATAAAATGCTAGGCGGGAAAATGCGTCGGGACTAACGACAGTCTTTTATTCTTCGCCATCAGGGTTCAAGGAGGAAGCAGAGGTTCTCACCCTCCCCCCCCCTCTTTTCAAGCCCTCCACCTTCCCCCTGGGTTACAGGTGACTTTGCAGCGATTTACCTGAACCGCTTCTCAGTCTCATGTTCAGTGGTATTGTGAGTTGGTGTGTGTCGTGGTGACAGATATTAAGCCGATTACATCGGACAGCACTGAGCTAGCTGCCGGCAAGGAAATGCGCTACAGAAATTATTTTATTTTTAGATTCCATGTTCTGGTTCTTCTAGTACATTCCTGACATCAACTCTTACCTCGCTGTATACATCGGCTCTGGTGAGAGATGCCAGATTCGATGTCTAAAGAGATTCTTAGCATCAAGTCTTGGTTCAATAAATAATTCTGAACGAAGATGATGATTATTAACTGCCAAATCACTCATACACCGACCAGCAGTCTGTAGTATATATACCTAAATAAGCCAACAACCTCGACAGCAAGAAAATACATCAAGTTCCTCTGCCAAAAATCACTTTACACACGATTTCAAAAGCCAACATGTGATTTACGCTGAACTCTTGTCAATTATCTCTTTAAAGGAAAATTATTGTTTTAAACACATGACTTTTTTTGGCAAATTGACACAAAAGACATTTCATGATATAGTCACATTTAAAATGTGGCCGATGATGAAGGCCCTTTAAATGTAATGCACAGTTTGATTCCTATTTCAACCTAACGCCGGGTTTTTAAAGAGTCACGTGATCGGTGGGCCTGATAGTGACTGACCTCCACCAGGCAGTACTCCTCCGGGTCCTCCTTCTCCAGGCCGTACTTCTCCATGGCCTCGCGCACCACCGCCAGGGTCGTGTCGGCCGTCGACAGCAGCAGCGTCTTGTAGGGGACATCAGGCCGCAACGACCCGCCATAGATCTTCAGCGTGCCCCCTGAAACATAGCATGTCAACTGATTACAACTGATTATGTGTCAAATCACCGATATGTGTCAAATTATCACCAACATGTGTCAAGCAAGCGTGAGTCAAACTATCACAGGTGTGTCAAATCGAGCAACTGTGGGTGTCAAATGGTTGTGTGTGAAAAAGAGAATAATAACCACTGGCGTCTTTTTTTTTTTAAGCTGTTTGGTGGAATGCTTAATTGTTAAAATACGACTCAAGGTGTATTTAAGTACTTTTGATTAAACTGGATTTTTTTCCTATTGAGAGTGTGAACAATAAAAAAAAGTTGCGTGTGGGTACACAGGTGAAAATATGAACACCTAGCGTTATATCCGACAGATGTTAGTATCAAAGAGCGCATGTCAGTCATGTGTCGTCCCCGCCCCTCACCCACCCTTTCCTCACCCATACCCAACACGGACCTGTCTATTCGTCCCAAATGCACGCTCTCCTTAATTTTGTAGGTGGACAACTCACCATAGCATCTAGATTTCTCTATTTTCTATCACAAGTACCTTAAATTCAGGTTAATTTACGTTAATTTGGTTGAAAGTTAATTTATCAAATGCGACTTAGTGTAAGGAATCATCAATCCGTAAAATTTTAACAAAAAATGTCCACAAATAACGAGTCTGGCGTGTCTGATGGAGCTGTGAGAGTATCGGAGGCGGCTGTCTACAAAGGAAAAATGGTTTAAATTTTTGTAACCGAATTTAAACTTCACTTTTCACAATAAATTCGGTAAGTGAACATCATTGTGTACACATTTTCACTAGACTTATTGTGTAGTCGCGGCGAGTTTTCGGCCCATCGCACAGTTTACAATTTTGAGACTGGCCCGTGAAGAAAAAAGTTGGCCCACCCCTGCCGTGAGGCACGTGATAAACAGGTTACTGCAAGTAAAGTACATCAAGCTGTTATTGCTGCTACGTCTGGTTACACTCTGGGATGTTTTTTTTCCTTTTATCTTTTATAAACTGTGTATCTGTTTCACTGCAGATATTCCTGGGTCTTGCGAGGGTAGGGGGATATGCGGGTGCGTGTTCGGTTTTGTACGTTTGTCAGCGTGGTGTGTGCGTCAGACTGCGTGCACGCTTCCACATCTGGTTAGAGTCAGACTGCATACACACCTTATTAACATCTGTGTTTGCCAAAGTAAAAACACTTGGTACGATCAGTAGAACCCGCTCCACTCACATCCTACAAAGCGCAATGTGGCTGCCACGTGCAGATCACGACCGTCAGCCATTACAAAACATCTCTTCTCTCAGCCCTCGCGGTCGCCTCGTACGTTTTCATTCAACGACTGAAAACAAAACGCCCCCACTAACGGTTCTGTGTCCCCTACCCCACCACCTACCCCAACTCACAGCTCGGCGACAGGCCCAACATGAGACAACGCGCTGCAGACCTGCCACCCCGAGTGAACACCTATCACGTGACCCCACCGGCGTGGCGTCAGGTGGAATGAGAAAGTCAGGAACGATTATCACTAGCACCGTCGCCTCTCGGTTGAGAAGGTCAAGCAGCGTTCTCCATACTGACGTAGGTGGCGCTAGTGGTACCAGCCACTCCACCCAGCACCCCCCTTTTGTGCGTTGGGGGAGGGGGGAAGGGTAAGCTTAGACTAACGAGCGTTTGTGTACGTTGAGGCATTCACGAATATGCACCCGCACGACAGTATCAGCTAAGGGGCTACCCGCAAACCACTGGGGTAGGACTTGAAAACAGTCACTGGGCATTCAAGACGGCGACCTTTCGAGATATCAGACTGGTCTGCCCCTAAACCCGCTCGCAATCAAGCCAACAAGTTTGTCAACCACTCCCCTCCCCATGCACCCCCTCAGGAAAACAAGCGGCCTGACACCCGCGATTCCCGATAAAGCAGACGATACGTGCGTGTCTACGGCCCTCGTGCGTGGCTCAAAAACAATGGCAGCCTCGTAAACATGGCAGCGACCGACGATTTACACCCTTCGGCACTACCGCACAGAAGAGTCGACAGATAATGAGCATTCCAGGTGTGAAGGAGATGTGTTCACACTGACATTAGCAGCTTTGACACACAACAATGCGGAAACTTCGCTGATGTCTCGCTGTTGCTGTCTACCGCTTTATTCCTCGGCTGTTTCTTCCATTAGGAATACCTTCCATTTTATGTCCTGGCAAATAACTGATATGGAACAGGTGAAAGCAGTCGACAGGATGTACTGTCTCCAAAAACTGGTGAACATATTACAGGACTGTCGTTACATCTCTTAGCTGCAAACTTTTTAATACATCCGGAAATACTGCAAGAAAATCTGTCTTAAAATGTATTTCAGGATGTTGTATGACGATTATGTCCATAATACTCGCAAAATGTAATACTGCGAGCTTGTTTTTTCGATTTTTGTTTTAAAAAAAGACCCTACATGTGGGGTATACCGTGGCCAGACTCGAGTAAGCCCAGACTAACTTCTTTTTCCATGCACTCCTTTCCGCTCTTTCGAACTCTGTGTTTCAGGATCAGTTCATAAGCATTACACGGATTTATTATTTATTTTTTGCTGAAAAGAGGTCCGTCAGAGCTACCCGTCTGCAGCAAAAACATCGCAATGACTACAGTTCAAAATGTCACAGCCTCCAGCAAGAACATGTCTGGTCAAGTGTGTCCCCCAGAGAAACTCGTGGATCCGAAGGCGTGAAGTGTGTCCCTCCTACCGCCTCGTAAGTACCCCGATCACGCACGCATAAATAGGAAACGATAAGGAACAATGCCAGAAAAGGTCATTCTTTACAATTATCACCCCTGGCGTTGGGTTTTAGTGCCAAGTCGTGGGGGCTGGCGGCGGTTAATATGGGGCTGGCTCTTGTTTCGTATACACCACCTACCCAGATTATGCACCGAAGAACAGGTCGCCCCCTAATCAAAAGTAAGCTTAAGCACGACGGAACGGATTCTGAGATATGCGATTTTGTTGTTAACTACATCATGCAATCGAAGCATTCAAGGAACAATCGCTACGCGGTCCATCAGCAGCAAGAAGACCACCACCAAAGTTGAGAGGTCTGGATGGTCCGTAGAGACAGGTGACCATGTTAATGACCTTTCTGAAGTCACAGACAGCTCCTGCGCCAATATTCTACTGACTGCTCGAGGTTTGTCGAAGTTTACATGTCAACAGTCATGTGTACGGTTAGCTAGCATGGTCCGTGCTATATAGAGACGCGCTTGTGTTTTAAAGTTCACAGGTAGTATACTATGATGAATAATAGTTTGTAAAATAATTTGAATACTTTTAAGTACCGGTACTACACTCGACAGATAAAATATGCATGCTACAGGTAGAATAACGTGTGAATTCAGTAGTTAGTATACAAGTATACTACAGCTGTAATATAAATATAAAACGAAAGGGAGGCAACACTTCAAGTGCAGGTTGTCTCCCTTTAACGACAGCAGACGCAGACACCTGACGATACCTGTACTTGACTGTAGGTCGTAGGGATAGCCGACAACATATTCAAGTTCCTCTTTCTCTCCCATGGACAATGAAAAATGATAACATCACAAAGCAGAGGGACAAGTTATCGGCAAGATGGCAGAAAATTGAACTGACACCTCCAGAAAAACTACTGTTCCGACAAAAACTACAACAGGGTTAGTGTAGTGGGTAGAACACTCGTTTGTCACCACTGCAGTGAGCGGGACTCAGGTTCACATCTCGTCTCGGGACACTCTGTGACACCTGTCCACAGGGCTGGGCGTCGGGGATTTTCTGCGGGTACTCCGGTTTCGTCTTCCCTTTCTCTCCCCCCTTAGTGCGAAATGGCCGCAAGATGAAGCACTTTCCTACTAAATAAAGCAATCAACCACAGAACAACAGCTACCCCCTACCGAAACTTCCCTCATCCCTACTCTTCTCGCGGGGCAGGTGCTCTGGGCCCCACACCAATCGACTCTCCACTGCCCAGTGATCTTCCCTTCAGTCTCCCCCCAGACTCTCCCTCTCCTCCCTCACTCCCCCAACCCCTAATCAGATTTTGTGCAGCAGCACGCGTCTCTCTGATCAGTGTTGTCTCATCGATCGTCACAACCCTGGCATCTGCTGTCCGTCAGAGACCCAGGCACATGGTTTCTAGGAAACAGAAAAGATGGTGGCAGCTTTTGACACAGAGGTCAGGCGTGGTACGGAGGCTGTGGTAAAGCGTGGGTAGAAGATGAAGCACCAGTCACACACGAGGTCTTAGTATACACCTGTACAGGTGCTCACCCCAATATACAGCTGCACGAGTGCTCATTTTCATAATATACACCCGTGCAGGTGCTGATCTTCTTAATATACACCTGTACAGGTGCTGATCATAATATACACCTGTACAAGCTGCTTCTGCTGCTTTTTCTCCTCCCCACCCTTCCCCTTCCTACCTGCACGCGCCTTCACTCTGACCTGTCTCTAGCTGAGGCTGTGGGCTGCAGGTGAATGACGCACGAGGAGCAGATAAGTGAGGGATCAAAGCTACACAAGGAACAATCTGTCAGAGGGTGGAGGGCACGCGGTGGGGGTGGATGGGGGAGTCTTGGGGAGGGCTTCCCAAGAGCACTAGTGTGCAAGCAGCGACCTCTACTTCTTTGAAAAGCTTTGAGTAAAGGTCGTTTTGCACACCGCTCTAACCTGTCAGAGGGACGTGGAGTCAGACGCCTGTGGTGGACGCAGAATGGTTCCTGTGTGATTCTCGGGATTCCATATTACTGACCACCGATATAGGATGTGAGTGTGCGCTGAGTGCTGGAGGAACACACGGAAAAGTCCACAGGTTGAACAATTTAAACTCTCCTCCTGTCAGAGGGGGGACTAATGTCCGGGTTGGTGGGGGAAGGAGGAAAAGAGTATAGGGCCAAGAAAATGCGAACAGGAATGCAGACAAGTGTCACGCGGAGGGAAGTAAAACCTGTGTCAAGAGGTGGGGGAGATGTCAGGAGTGACAGACGGTGGAAAGGAAGTGCGCCATGTGAGGTTAGGAACGAGGGCTGTGTGGGCAGACAGCGTGACGGCTTGGCTCACGGAAACAAACTGTAGCCTCCCTCCACCCACCTCCCAGATAACCTGCACACACCTGAATGCTTAAAACGGGGGGGGGGGGGGGCTGTATAAATAAAAATGAAGACTGCGCAGTGGACGTAAATTTTAATGTTCCAAGCGCGAGGCACGTTTCAGCTGTTTTCCCCCCTCCACATTCATATTCATTTCTTTTGCAAATCCAAAATATAACCTTCAGATTTAGATAAGAAAAATCACTTTAAAAAAAAGAAGGAAAGAAATAAAATTAAACACTGAAAAGAGGTATGCTACGTACGAAATGAAAAGCAGTGACCTCCTCCATCAGTTTTATTTTACTACCTGCCACTTGTCGAGGGTTTAAAACTGGTCCGCAGAGGTTGCTGTGGGTTTGCGAGGAAAATAAATCAGACTCAACGGCTTCCGAGCGGAGGGAGAGGACTCCCCTACCTTCAGAGCGACAAAAGCTCCCTGTGTGCAGGCTGCGTAATTAACAAGACAAATATTTCCCTGTTTTCTCCCCCGTCTTTCCCCTACTTTCCCTGGCCACACTGATCCAGCTTGTCTTCCCCCCCACCCCCAAGACCCGAGACACCCACACAGCAGCAGGATGCACATGGGAGGAGGGTTGTGTGTGTTAAACTATACACTTCTCACCTGAACTTCGCACCATGGCGGTAATCTCCCTATTAAAATGAGAACTACTTGTTCATTGTGACAGTCGTAAACAATCTCCCCATAAGACAGGGACTCTTCCTTTTCCACCTTCCCCAACCCCCGCAAAAAAATAAATAAAATAAACAACCCAAACGACGCAGGCTGCCTTCCCTGTGCACACCGTAGTGTGGACAACAAGTGTTTCAACTGCGAGCCTCCAAGCTGCAGGGGGATGCTGCCTATCTGTGTTGTGTGCTGCTAGGTTTTCAGGGCACACAAACAAATACAAGCAGACTGAAAAAAGCGGGCATTTATACTCGCCATGGATGTAGTCTGCACCCAGTCGTCAAGCCAGGGTTATAAATACTGAGAGACTGCTTGAAGTAGGGGAGATATTTCAACCGAAACAGAGCAAATCTTTGCTGAGTGTCGGTGCAGTTCTCGATCAATCAATGTAGTCGATTTGTGCAATAGCACAGTGGTAAAGCAAGTGGGTTAGTCGGTTGATGTTGAGTTTACACCGTGCACAGGTGACGTGGGGTCCAAGGAAGACTAAGGAACACAATGAAGGAAAAAACAAATGCTACGGTCTCAACAGATACCCACCCCCGCTTCCTCAGCATCTCTTTATCACCAACTCAGTGATGGCAAACTCTAGTTTGGAACCACACCCGGAGCTAACTGTATTCATCATAACTCACGGCAGATGATACACCCTCGCAACCAGCACCCCATCCCTCGCACGTGCGGTGTTATGGCGTTCGTTCGCAACACCTCACGTGAGGCTGTAAATAGACATCAATGGACGGGCGGAGATCCTGCTTCCAAGGCGCACAACGGACATCAGGTGGCGGGCAACGACAACAAAGCAGTTGCACATGTGTCTTAACACAGTGTCCACTGTGATGTCACACAATTTGCCACACACTCATGCACTCGACAAAGTGCTGTGTTCAGCTGTAACTGATAGCTGTATCCTAGCGCATGGCACTCAGCCGACCCGCTAATGTTTCATACATATTTTGTCTGAATCACTCATCCGGATAGCGTGCACAGTGCAGCCGGCCCCAGTCTCCCAGCTATTCTGAAATGACCAGGACTGTCAGCAATGAAAATGTAGCTAGAGGGAGATGGGCTCCTCCCTCATAAAAATGGGCCCCCAGCAAAATGCGGTCTCTTAACGCATCTCCTCAAAAGAACTAAAAAGAAAAAAATAAAGATTAAAGGATGATTTGTATCCTTTATCAAAAATGCTAACGGTGTTATCATACAAAAGAATGTGTCCCTCTGGGACACAAATCTCGACACTCAAAATCAGTGGCATAACTCTGTGCCATTAATGTCAACATGGGACTCTCCCTCTCTCTGTGTGCATGTGTGTGTGCACCAGAACTCTTCTCAACTTATTGTCCTTATTATGATATTTTCTGCTTCAACAATTCAAATCTCTAACAATTGTTTTCCACTGCTTGTGTTGTGCTGACAGCATCAGGCACACCAATGGAAGCCTTGCTGTAGTTTTGACAGATCTGACTTTCAATGCAAAACAAAGTGAAAATCTACCTCACTAGTCAGGGTCACCCAAACCATCCTTGTTGTACACTTAGTGACATGTGTCATTTACATGAGACATCATCTGGTATAAAGACTGTTGCCAAAATAGCTTGTCTGGATTTGTCCTTCTGCCTTGAAATGGCACAAAACAGGTAACTGCAGTTCTGTTCTTGCTCAAAGGGACAGAGAGTGGGGCACTACCTTGATTGCTGCTATCTACATAATCCTTCTATTCACCATAGTGTACCTTTATTATGGCTAGGAAAATCAGACTGACATCAATATTAAATTAAATAAAAAGAAAATGTTTTTTTAAAAAATGCTACACTAGCTTTCACATCAGTATCATCACTCAAAAGCGAAACATCAACCACTTCTCAGTCATGTGTAAAAATGTCAAAGGGTTGCCAACTAGTTTTTGGCAACTGGCTGTTGGCCCATTCACAAGTTATGAACTATGTCCAAACAAACAATAGCTATATCAACAGTAACAATGCTCAATGCTGAGTGTTATTCCCTAAAGCATTTCACCTGCATAGAATCTCTTAATCAAAAACAAGATTCTGACTTTTAGAAACACTGCAAACAGTGGGGTGAACCTTCTAATGAAGGACTTGTGCCAAATCAAAAAAACAGCAGGTGCCAAAAAACTTTACTACAACCAAAGAAAAAACCCCCCTTACCAGAATCTGGTCCACCCTCTCGACTCTGCATCTGTGCCAATTTTTTTTCCAGTTTCTGCTGACGCCGGCGTCGCATAACAGCTTCTGGGTTGGAGATGCTGCGAGTGAAGCTGGACTCTGGTGCCTCACTGTACAGTTTACCTGCCATCGAATCATCCTGCTTTGCTAGTTCCTGATCTCGCTTCTTCTTCTCTTTTTTCTCTCGCTTAGACAGTTTTCGTTTGAAGTTGGGATTGGTCTCTTCCTTTGGTGGAAATCCTAGTTTTGTTCTATCCTGCAAAAACAGGAGGAAAAAACAAAACTTGTAAGATACTGACAATCATTTCATACAAATAACATCAAAACATACTCCATGAACTATGTAAACATAAAGAGGTCAGATCACTGACCCCTTTAGGGATGTCTACAATGCTGTGCAAATTGGGTTCCAGTGAACAAATCCTTGCATTATATTGTTAAAGTTTATACAGGTAAATAAAGCCTTTTTCCTAGTCTTAGACCTAATTACTTTTTGAAAAACTTAAACAAAATTTGCATGGAAAAAAAACAAACAAAATATAATGGTAAAGCATGAACTTCAATCAATATTTTAAGCTGCTTACCGGTTTCCCCTAATATTACCATTCAAAATACCCAATATTACATGCTGGCACTTATTTCCCCCACCCAATACTCCCTTTCCAAATACACTTCTTTCAAAATGTACTGCTGAGTTGGAAACAACCTAAAGATTGTGTTGATGTGTATTTAAGGAGTAAATGAAAATCTGCCCTTTCTAGAAGTCCTTTTTAAAAAAATACAGGAATAAAAAACTGATTTTAATGAATAGAAAACCTTAAAATTTAAATAGTGTCGGCTTGTATAAGTATCTGGAATGTACTGCAAATGATCAACTTACTCTGACAGTTTCCTCATTCTCATTTTTTAACAGAAATCGGCCTTCACGCACATCCTTGCCCCAGTTAAGCTGCACCCACAAAGGTTTCTCCAAGTCTGCCAGGCGTCTTTCTTCTGCATCATCAATAAACCATACCAGAATTAATACATGCAATACCAAAGCAATCAGCTTCTCTAGGAGTCAAAAGATACAATAAAAAATTTAAGAATCCATAAAGTTTCTTTTTGTACTCTTTTAGGGATTTCAGGGAGTTTTCTTATATAAAATGTGTTGCTGACACGAATACTCAGTGGCAAATTAAAAAAAAAAAACACCCACAAGTTAAGAACCTTGTTCAGATTTTTTTCAGTAACAGAACCTCCACAGTTATTGCTCCCTTCAAAGCATCAGGTTTTCATTCAGGTTGATGACCTGACTGAATCCTATAAGGTAACGAAACAAGAGCAGCAGGTAGGCATCTAAAGTATATTTCATGTCCCGGCCAATGTGTTTAAATTTTATGTCAAACAATTGCCACGCAAGCCAGAATTCTCATCTGTTTAACTGCTGCTGAAAAATGATTTACTGGTTTGCTTATGATTACTCATAAAAACAACAATGATACTGACCTTTAAAAATACAGGTGGGACAGATGGGGACTATTGGATAACAATCAATGCTAAACAGAACGTACAGCATAAGTGCACAGCTTTAGAAACCTACCTCCATTTACATGGACCTCATACAAAGCATATTTATTCTGAGTGAGCATCCGCATGTCAGGACGAAACTTTTCAATGAGTGTTTCAATGACATCTTTAGTAGTGGCAGTGCTCGATACACGAACACACTTTGTAATGACGTTAGCTCCATCCCCACCTTGAAAGTAGAACCGCACGACACCATGGAACTCTAAATCCTGTTGACAAACAAACAAAAATCACATTTTGAAATTTATAAAACTAAGATGATAATACCAAAAAGAACTATATATTATGCTAAGCAACACATTTCAGTAAGGGTTAGGATACAAACTACAAATTATGATAACTCTTTTCACATTAAAGCTTTTAAGTTTTGTGAAGACATACAAAAGTCCTCCCAGATGAAGGTACTCTGTGATTAAATTTTAAAAGTGAAAAACAAATGTACTACTGAAGAGCTTGCGCATTTTCCCAAGTTTACACCTGTTCTTCCAACCTCTTGCAGCATACTGTTTATAACATTCATGACGATATCACATTCACATGCAACTTTAAATGTAAACATAGAACTCTTAGTATTAGCAACATTTATAACCATCAAATCTCTTTTCTCCCTTTAGCAACTCAACGTGCACTTTTCACAAGAAATTTCTTGTGCATGTGACATAGCGCTATTCCCATGAAGTGAATCCTAAAAGAAGATTATAAATGCCAAATGTAAGTCATAAATGTCTGTTACACGAAGAGACTTTTTTAATCATGCTTCTGAAACATTCTGCCACACCTTGTAACATTTCAAAAGCATTTAGCCACATCTCTCACCAATGGCTCTGTTTTACAAAATGCTTCCAGTCTCCCTAGCACTCAAACTCCATCAGCCATCTACTTTAAATCAACTGAAAAACAAGTCTTGGAAACTGCAAATCCACTTAAATCATGCACAGTTCAGATGTACCTGCATGTATACAATCCTAAACTATAGTTGCCAGTACCCCTCCTGAAATCTTATTGATCACAGCCTTCAAGGATATAAGGCCAAGCAGACATTTAAAGTGGCTGTAATGTTAAGGAGAACAGATGGAAGAGATCAGTACATCTTTATTAATCCTTTTTTTGAAATTATTTCTCTGCCATGTTACTATATCAAATGATACGTCAAGTATGACATTATATATAAGAAGACCCAGCGCTTTGAGAACAAGAGCCAGCTGTACGAGAACCTTCAAAGTCCTAGCCATGATTTGGTTGTATATGCTGATTGCTGCTGGAATAAAAAAGAGCAGATAATGTGGGGAACTCTAAACCTACCACTTCTATCGACGCATCTGGTATCGAAGTGAATAAGAGTCATCGATTAAAGTTGTAACCAGTTACCAGCTTGTCGCTGTACTGTTTTGCTATGCTCCCACCCCAGCACACTAGGCTTAAAGTCATGATGCTGCATATTACTGAAGTGTAGAGTAGTTGCAGCTCTGAGGGGGCATAAAAAGATGGAAGTTTTTTGAAACAGTAAAGGCGGGTATGCATTTTCTTGAGGTTTTTTTGGCAAGTTTATCATCGATTGTTATACCTAAATATTTGTAGCTGTCTACTCTTCTTACGATCTTATCTTTAATAAGTATGTCATCAAACTTAACCGTCTTTCCTGAGATCTACAATCATTTCTTTTGTTTTCTTCGTGTTAAGCTCTAAATAATTGTCACAGATGCATGCACATGCTGACATACACATGCACTGCCACATAAACCACTTTTTATGTAACGACATTGGATTCAAAATAAAAATGATAAAATAAGAGAAATGCATGAGAAGCTTTTATTTATTAATCTATTCCAATTTTTTTACAAATTTTGAAAGCTCTTCACTGGTTATTAATAATAATTGAATAAATTATAGTGAGGAGGCTATAAATTCATCACTGGTGTACTTTTTTCCGTTTTAACTCCAAAGAATGTGCAAAAAAGAAACAGTTATAGAAAAAAGGGTAAGGCAGCCAGGGGCACAAAGACTGGTGCCTGCCTGATAAGTGATAAATTGTCAGAGCAATGTGCATAGGACTTGGCTGAATCATAGCTAAGGCTTTTACAGGAACAGCTGTTGTCACTCCTAACAAACACATAAAGCCTACATTTTTATAAAGAAATGTACGATGGATTTTTCCCACTTCCTCAAGACACTAATGCAATGCATGCGTACACATACTGTAAAATGTTATGTGTCTAGCTCAAAAGAAAATGTTAAGGGTGAGAATTCCATTGTCTAGATGTTGATGGGGTTAAAGAATTGTACATTGGTTCACCATGTCTAGGACACAGCAAAACGAAAAAGTGCAAATCGCTCCTGTTGCCTTTTTAGAGATACCCTAATAATTCACTACCCACCAACTGCTAGATGGGATGTCTTCCAGTCACTGGAGTAATCCCCTGAACCTGTGATCTTCCTCTCTAAAGTGTACAAAGCACATGGCCCTGAACAATCAGTATTAAATAAGTTTTTTTTTTATTAAATAATAATGCACCCATGTCTTGCCACTATTTTCACACAGCATCCCTGTCTTTAGTACATAATCACGATGCCTACAAACACAAGAGGTCAGTTTTAACAGAGTGCATACCTATTTGCAAGCATGCTGATAAACATGTGATGTAGAGTGCATAAGAAATGAACAAGCCATCAAATGGAAAATACTTGGGCTCTAAAACTGTGATATACAATCAGTTCTTGAGCTATATACTCTTAAGCACGCCCCTCACTGAAAAGTAAAATTCTAGTGTCTCAAAAGAATATGTACAAGACAGCAATAACAGAAATGTTTTACAACCAGGTGTCAATCATAAATCCACATATTTATATGAAAAATAGCTGTATATCATTTCAAAAAGTTTTAAAAGTTGATTAAGTGCACTACAACACTGTTCACACAAACAGTAAAAGTTAGATATAAAAAAAAAAACTATTGCAACCAAATCCCCTGAGCCTAGAGTCAAGAAAAATAATTGTGCACATTGAAAAATATATCATGAAGATAAAACAGGAAGAACACATTACATTGAAATGGGGAAGGAAGTAAGTGCCATTATTTTTAATAACTTCTGGTGGTCACCAGGAAGTGCAAAGATATTCA
Organism: Pomacea canaliculata; assembly: GCF_003073045.1. NCBI lineage: Eukaryota > Metazoa > Mollusca > Gastropoda > Architaenioglossa > Ampullariidae > Pomacea > Pomacea canaliculata. Next base: position 1,422,927 of record NC_037595.1, on the reverse strand, counting down.
TTCCTGTCTTGCATGTCACAGTTTTGCAGTGGGTTATAGTTATTAATAAAACACAAATATCTACCTACAAAAAACAAAGTCCAAAGTTCCCCACATTTCTGCAAGTTGTTCAGTGGTTCACTTCTTATCAAAAATAGAGCACCTGATGCTGCAGGAAGCTTTTTAAAACAATGATTGTATAATGTATATACTGATATGAGCCATGAAACAGATGTTATAGTGTAGCCTGTCACAGCTATGAGAGACAGATGTAAAATTTTAGGGTGAGGACTGTGGAAAAAAAATGAAATCTTGCAAATGAGAATCTACAGAAACCAGCACTATTAACTACACAGGTGTTTCAGGACAACAGATACCAGAAATCTGAAACACACTTGTGTTCAGCATACTGAGATTTGTGACTGGGAAGTAGGGGTTACTGAGTTAATAAACACTAGGCTCAATCAGCTGAGATCACCTCTTAAATACAGCAAATAGTTTAGACATCAAGAGTTGGTGAGGTCTAAAGCTACACAAGGCTGAAGCTATTTTTGTAAACTTTCCTGTGCATCCTACCAATGATTATTAAATGTATTTAACACAACCAGCATTCTGCAGAAATGTGAAAAAGGGTTGTTCAATATGTGACAATATATGGAGAAAAACATTTGGCAAAAGACAGTGAACTAAGGCAAACCATTACTAATTAAGGTGTTTACAAAGTGCCCACTGTTATGTTACTACAACAAATGCATGCACACACATGCACACTTCTGCCTAAACAATGAAAGAAAATGCTTTTTAAGTTTACTCAGGCCTCAGGTAACAGATTGGAAACTTAAAAGCCTGGATGGGTTAAATCACCACTCTCTTATTAAATGGCACCTAATCACATCCTGCCACAATGGATTTTTAAGGTAAACATCTTACTTAATGGTGCTGGAGAAAGGAAAGATTATGGATTCCACTGGGTAGCTATAAATATCACAGAGGTCACACTGAAGTGACCACAGGTGCTCCAAAATAAATCTGCTTTTTCCAGAGAAGCAACAAGAGACCATAACTCACTGGTTGTAGACATGGCACATCTGACTATAAGTGCAAACTAGCAAAGCATCTACAGTCAGTTCCCTGACAGACAGACCTCTGACCTTTGGGTCACAAAAGTCAAGCATACCTTGTGGGAAACAATAGGGTCTCTGAGAGAAAGAGTCTTTCTTGCCTTCCCTCATTCCACAGCTACACATTTCAACACTGTGGGACCAAAGGAAGGAGCCCCAAACCCAAAATAGTCCCCCCAATTAATCTGGAGATACCTTTAGGGGCAAGGATGCTGGATTCTCACCCCTTCTACTTCTCTTTCTCATGCCATGGGCATGATTATCTCTTCAAACTGGCCATTCAGTGTCTTCCGCTCCATAAGATGATCTCCACTCTCATTTTTCCATCTTTGTATTGAATTTTCTTTTTTACAGTCCACTGAGTTCACTGATGAGAAGGGACACGAGCTTTGTCAAATGCTCTTTATTAACTTCTATTTCTGTCATTTTAAAGTACACTCTTGATGTCTGGTTACATTCTCCTAAGAAATTTTATACCAGAGATCTCATGGCCGATTAAGGGTTGAACAATACTACCCAATCACTATTCAAACTAATGGTTAACTTTCGCCAGTTTTTGAAATGTCAAAGTTTTTTTTAGTTTGTATTTTTCTTTTCTCTTTTATATAGGGAGAATGAAAGGTAAAAGAGATGTGTATCAAACTGCAGCAGAATTACAGTACTGTGATATGAAGGAAGATTTGTAATTTACATGGAAACAGCACATTTCAACTACAATGTTAGAGGAAAAGTGTTAAGTCTGTGAATAAAATAGGCCCCAAAAGTCAACTTCTGAATCAAGAAGTCACACTAAATCTCAACACCCTACATCCACTTCCTCTTTATCTAGGCTGATTCTTCTGAACAATACAATATTCTTTTCAGAACTCTTGTTTGAGCCTCACACTTTAGCAAACTGAAATTCCAAGCAACTAAGTAACACATATAGCTTTATACACCAACAAAGAAAGCTTCATATGAGCCAGCTGCACAAACATGGCAACCATAATCCAAAAACAAAGATGGAGATGGTTAGGGCATGTGTGCAGAATAAAACCAGAGGCACCATCTAAACCAGCCCTTCAAAAGAAAGCTCATGGCAAAATGAAATGTGGTCGTCCACAAGAATCATGGTCAGTAGTAAAAGAACTAAAGGACCAGAAACTAAATCTGGAACAACACAACTACATTTGCTGCTAACAGACAAAAATGAATGTCTCTAGTGGATGTCAGTGATGCAGTTATCTGTCATTCCTAAAGCCCATGTGGTCTTAGCAGTATGACCTTGTCTTCCTGCTTGAAACTGTTGAATGCAAATAACACCGGGTACTTTACCTGGGTTTTATCTATGGTGAATGTAACAAGCTGTCACAAAAACGAATCCAACTTCAGCAGGAAATCCACTTGACATATCTTAAGAATAGTTAATCAACAAGACACAACACTTTGCATCACACAGCTCTTTACATGTACCCAATACTATTGCTTTTATTATTACATCCTTGTTGCTCTGAACCAGAGAAATGGTCCTAAACTTCCATATTAGTTTTAAGCCTTCACCACAAGTGGTAGCCTTATAAACATCATAACATTAAAATGCCTCTGCAATAGTATTATGAGAAGACTGGTTCTAACTGTTGCATTATCTGATTACACATTATTTTAATTTTTTGAATTAACAGATACCTGACATCTCAACCAGATGATGAATGAGAATAAAAGCCAAATAACTGGAAAATAGCAAATAGCATGACAGGTGGATCAAGCAAAAACATTTTCCAAATCTTTCTGTTCACTGTAACTGCTTGCTGGGTCAACTTTAAAGTTTTAAGTTTAAAAGCAATACTGGTGATTGATCAATAACAATGTGTCCCCCTGCTGGCTTTTAAATATTCCTTAATGCTGTATTAATAAATGTAATTGTATTACACATAATCTGTATTATTAATCTGCTTCTGCGTAGAATATGTGTTGTTGGAACATGCATATCTTATTTAAAACCAGCATCAAAAGTAAAGTCATGACTTAAAACCTGAAGATTTTTCTGAGGTGCTG